>NC_135488.1:68117792-68421126 GCF_052094955.1 Ictidomys tridecemlineatus | reverse complement strand
CACATGCCTTGACACAGGGTTGGAAGTGGATAGTGGTAGAGATGAGGCTAAAGTATGCCTGGGGCTTTGTGTGACATGTGAACAAATTTGGATTTTCACTTGGTGGCAGATGGGCTACTGAAGCATTTTGAGCATGGGAAAGAATGACCATATTTGCATTTTAGGTCAATTTTTAAAATTACATTTTTTATTTTAAAATTAGACGTCGCATGCAGATTGTACAACAGTCAAAAGCCGGAAAGGTCTTCCTCTAGCCTGCTTTCAGCCACCCAGTTCCCTGTCCCAGAGACACCCACTCTCTCCAGGTAGAGAGATGACCTTCACCATGGTGGGAAGAATGGATTAGGTCCTGGGAGCTGCAGGTCAATTCTGGCCACACCCATCTCTTGATGTGAAGTCAAAAGTCCTGTCCTGCAGCCCTCTTCACTCACTGACTTAACTTCCAGTAATCCTGTCCTCCCTGGACTTCAGGCCTGGAGGTAGTATGTCAGTGTCCAGCCCCAGGGGAAGGCACTGGGCTGGAGGTTTCCCTGTAGTAAGCCTTCTCAGGGTAACAAAAAATGGTTCTTCAGGGGGAAAACAATGTTAGGTCTTAAAATGTTCTGTGGCTTCCCAAAACTCAACCCTACTCAACAAAATCTTATGAGGGAAAATTGAATATAAATTAAAATTTTCTCCTAGTGTGAATGACAATTTTTAAAAAGAGGCTAAGAAACACTTTATAAATTGTCTCTACCAAATGTTCTTCACATGAGCCAGGTAGAGTATGCCCTGATACCTAAAGGACGCAGAAGGTATGGGAATCCAGAGCCTCGGAGGAAAGCTAGTTATCCTAGTGGTCATGGGGGAAGGCCGCGTAGCATCAAGGGAATAAGCAGGAACTGCTGGGATTGGAATCCTGGGTCTGCCATTTACTAGCACCTGACCTTAACCTCTCTGTGTGTCTCTGCAAAACAGGGATAATAATGGTCCTTTCTCCTGGTGGTTGTTAGGATATTGCTCAATGTGTGTTAGCCATTGTTCAAAGAGTCAGATAAGAACTTCAGAGGAGGGAGGGCATCTCACAGGAGGGTGGAAGAGTAAAGGTGTAGAAGTCAGGCCAATGAACGTGGAGAATACCAATAGCACTTCCCATGCCCGGGGGTTGTGGAACCTGGGAAAATGAATAGCATCCTTTCTAGAAGCCCCTGGAGGAAGAAAGTTCCTTAGGGAATACATTAGATAAGGAAGGAGTTTGTAAGTTGGGAGTGGAAAGTTTGGTAAGAAAGGAATTTGTAAGTTAGGAGTGGAAAGGAATTGAATTGAATAAAGGAAGGTTCCTGAGTACAGAACAAAAGACCTAGGAAGGAAGAGGGCAGAAGATGGAGAGAAAGCCCAGTGCAGGATTGTAGATTGGAGCTTAGGGTAAGGTAGCAGAGAGGCAGATCCATTACCTGTGACAACTCAAACAGAGCAGAGTGGGAACTGGTAACTAGGGACATATTGCCTGTTTTTTTTTTTTTTTTTGTATAGACAATTACCTATTTTTGTAGCCCACCAGCTAAGAATGGTTTTTAAAAAAATGAAAATAAGAGCTGGACGCAGTGGCACACACCTGCGCAAGAGGATAACAAGTTCAAAGCCAGCCTCAATAAGGCCGTAAGCAACTCAGCGAGACCCTGTCTCTAAATAAAATATAAAAATGGGATGGGGATGTGGCTTAGGGGTTGAACACCCTGGGTTCCATCTCTGGTACAAAAAATATATATATATTTCATGATACATAGGAAAATGATGTGAAATTCAATGTCAGAGTCCACTTTTACTGGGTCACAGCCATATCCATTGATTAACATTTGTCACCTTGTACCCAGAGTCGAGTCTTGTCAGCAGAGACTGTCTGGCCCACAAAACCAAACATGTTGCTATCCGATTCTTTACGGAGAAACTTGGCTGGCCCCTGCCTTAGCACATCATTCATAGTCTACAGTATGAGTGGGGGTGACCTTGGGGTTGTGTGACACAGAGACCTGGCCCTCAGAGCTTTCACTTTAGATGTGATACAGAATTACAGCTAGTAGAGGAATGGATAGAATTCAATGGCCTTGGGACTCTTTTTGGAATGTGGGCACAAAGTTGTTTTGTTAGAACAAAGCAAGGCTGTCAGTCTGGATTCATGCTACCACCTCTGGGCTGGTGAGAAACTAGGCAGTAGACGCCACTGATGGCCTACATAATCTTCATTTCTCCTTTTGTTCTTTACTAACAGAGCCTGGTTTTATCAATGTAACAATGTACCCTGTTAAAAATAATCATTTCAGGGCTGGGGTTGTGGCTCAGCGGTAGAGGATTGGCCTAGCATGTGCAAGGCCCTGGGTTCGATCCTCAGCACCACATAAAAACAAATAAATTTAAAAAAGGTATTATGTCCAACTACAACTAAAAAATAAATATTAAAAAAAATCATTTCAAAAGAGAAAAAGTAAGGCCGGGCTTGGTGGCACATGCCTGTAATCCCAGCAGCTTGGGGAGGCTGAGGTAGGAGGATTGAGTTCAAAGAAAGCCTCAGCAATTTAGTGAGACCCTAAGCAACTCTGGAAGATGCTGTCTCTAAATAAAATATTAAAAAGTGCTGAGGAGGGGCTGGGATTGTGACTCAGTGGCAGAGCTGCTTATTTAGCATGTATGAGCCACTGGGTTTGATTCTCAGCACCACACATAAAAAAAAAAAAAGAAATAAAGGTCCATCAACAGCTAAAAAAAAAAGTGCTGAGGATTTGGCTCAGTGTTATTTTTTTTATTGGTACTAGGTTCAATCCCTAGTACCAAAAAAAAAAAAAAAAAAAGCCAGGCACAGCAGTACATACCTGTAATCCTACCTGCTCAGGAGGCTGAGGCAGGAGGATTGGGAGTTCAAAGCCAGCCTCAGCAAAAGCAAGGTACTAAACAACTCAGTGAAACCCTGACTCTAAATAAAATACAAAATAGGGCTCAGCAACTTAGTGAAGCCCTGTCTCAAAATTAAAAAAAAAAAAAAAATTTAAAAAGGACTGGGGATGTTATCCAATAGTAAAACACCCTTGAACCCCAGTAACTAAAATATAAATTCAATAAATAAATAAAGTAATATAAGGTCCTGGATTTGTTCCTGGGACAGAAAAAAAAATATTTCTTTGCTATAAAGAACATTAGTGGGATAATTAGCAAAAGCTGTACATGAAAAAATAGCATTGAATCAATGTTAATATTCTGATTTTGATCATTGTTCTGTGGTTATGTAAGAGGAAGTTCTTATTTTTAGGAAGTACACATTGAACTATTTAGAAGTAAATGGACATCATGTGTGCATGAGAAAGCTAGAGAAAATGATAAAGTCACCATGGTGAATGTTAATTGGAAAGACTTTTTTATTGGGTACTGGGGATTGAATCCGGGGTTGGTTTGTCACTGAGCTACATTCCATGACCTTTTTATTTATTAATTTTGACACAGGGTCTTGCTAGGTTGCTGAGGGTCTTACTAAGTTGCTGAGGCTGGCCTTGAACTTGAGTTCCTCCTGACTCTGCCTCCCAAGTCACTGGAATTACAGGTAGGCTCCACTGTGCCCAGAAGTAATCAGAAAGTTTTTTATTTTATTCTATTTTATTTTTTAATATCTTTTTTTAGTTGTTGATAGACTTTTATTCATTTGTATGCAGTGCTGAGAATCAAACCCAGTGCCTCACATATGCTAGGCAAAGTGCGCTCGCTACTGCTGAGCCCCAGCCCCAGCCCCAGCCCCTGTAATCAGAAAGTTTGAGTGAAGGGAAGACAGAAATTCTTTGTACTACTTTTTCAGATTTTTTTTTAGTTTAAAATTATTTCAAAACGATGAGTTAAAAAAGAAAAATTCACTTTTGCCTTGTACACATTCAGTAAGATATCCATATACTGAATTCTGGCCAGTGAATTGTAGTTTCTAATCTGATGGATGGAACTTCTCAGAAAACTATTTTTTATTTTTTTCTGATAAAAAGGGAGGACAAAGACTGGGGTTGAGGCTCAGTGGTAGTGTACCTGCCTGGCGTGTGTGAGGCACTGGGTTCGATTCTCAGCATCACATATAAGGAAAAAAAAATAAAGGCCTATCAACAACTAAAAGAAAAAAAAATGAAAGGAGGGTGGGGCACAAGCAGCAGGAAGTAGCATGAGTCTTGATGGTTTCATTGAGCATCAGCCCAGACTTCCTTCCTCTGGATAAGAAATTAGTTAATCCCCCATAGTCAGGTTGTTATGTACAACCAATGCAACTCCAGCTAGGCTAAAGCATTCATGGCTCCCAATAGTGTTTATGAAGTATATGGTTTGGGACGGGAGGGGAGGGGACGGGGGATAGTAGAGGATAGGGAAGGCAACAGAATACAACAGACACTAGTATGGCAGTATGTAAAAATGTGGATGTGTAACCGATATGATTCTGCAATCTGTATATGGGTAAAAATGGGAGTTCATAACCCACTTGAATCAAATGTATGAAATATGATATGTCAAGAGCTATGTAATTTTTAAAAAATATTTTTTTAAGAGAGAGAGAGAGAGAGAGAGAATTTCAATATTTATTTTTCAGTTTTTGGCAAACACAACATCTTTGTATGTGGTGCTAAGGATCTAACCCGGGCCTCACACATGCCAGGCGAGCGCTCCACCGCTTGAGCCACCTCCCCAGCCCAAAGAGCTATGTAATGTTTTGAACAACTAATAATAAAAATTTTAAAAAAAGAAAAAAAAGAAAGTATATGGTTTGCTCCCTCAATTTTCTTTATGAGCAGCTGCTTCCACCTGCCCTTACATGTTGATGTTCCCCTAGTTCATTCTCAGTCTCCTCCTCTTGTATGGTCACCTTGGACTACATTGCCCATTCCCGTTTAAATTAATGGCTCTCAATTACTATCTCCAGCCTGAACTTTTCTCCTGAATTACAAACATATATCCTGCTTCCCTACTAGATACCTGTGCCTGTGGACTGCAGTCAACACCAACAGTTACAAAGCTTAACTGTCTTTTCAGCTACACACACACACACACACACACACACACACACACACACACACACACACACACAGTTCTCCCAACCATTATCCAGCCACTTTCCCAAGCCAGAAGCTCAGGAGTCATCATCCTCTCCTCTTCCTATTTTCTCACCCCCTACGTGCACTTAGTCATCCAGATCTTGATGACTCTGTCTCCTAAGTAGTTGAATCCCTCTCCTCCTCTTCATTCCCATTACCCAGGTCAGTGCTTCATCATCTGTCACTGGTATTTCTTTACATTAACCTCTTAAACAATCCCTCTGTCTCCTCTTCCTCTAACGCATACTAATTACTTTTCTAAAATATAAATATCACCATATTCTCTTACCCAACAATTTCTTAGCACTTAACTTTTTTTTTTTTTTTTTTTTTTTTTGGTATCAGGGATTGAATCCAGGGATTCTTAACCACTAAGCCACATGCCCAGCACCATCCCACCCCCTTTTTTTTTTTTTTTTGTTGTTGTTGTTTGTTTGTTTGTTTGTTTTTAGAAAAAGGAAAAAAAAAAAAGCTTATTGCTTTGCTAGCAAAGGAGAAACACAGAGGACTCCTGTCCCAAAGGCTGTGATCCTGCCTATCTGCAGGAACAAGGGGCTTTTATAGAAGTGATCCAGAAAAAAAGAGATTAGGGAGGAGAGATCAGGAAGGAAAAGATCAGGGAGAAGAAGATCAGGGTGGAGAAATTTAGGGAAAAGAAGATTGGGAAAAAGAAAAAAAATTAAGTTTCAAAGCCACAAGGGGTATAGTCAAAGTATCAAGTGAACCCATTACCTTTCCCCACTGTCAATTTCTATATTCTTTTTTCTTTTTTTAGTTATAGATGGTCACACTATCTTTATTTCTATTTACTTTTATGTGGTGCTGAGGATCAAAACCAGGGCCTCACGCACGTGAGGCAAACGCTCTACCGCTGAGCTACAACCCCAGCCCACAATTTCTATATTCCATTTCTACGGAAAGTGGGCAACAACCTCTCCAGGCTACTTACTGCTGAAAGGGGGCAAAGTTGGGAGAAGTAACCCAAAGTCCTTGTTCTCTATCAGGAGGGGTGAGGATAGTTAAGGGCACTCAGCATCAGAGCAGTCCAGAGGTCCACAGTGGCAGATGGCAGGTGACTGGACAAGGCCTGCGTAGGGCAGGGATCATGTGAATGGCCAAAGTTGTCACAACTTTCCTTAGTTCAGTTTCCTTTTTCTCAAAGTAGACCAACTGATGGAGCAACTTTTGCAGTTCAGGGAGAGAAGGTGGGAGTTCTGTGAAGCCAAAAAAAGAACTGCTGGGATGGCCCCTCAGTCCCTCCCTTTACTCACAGAAACAGCTCCTCCGGTTGGGTCTGAGGCAAACTCACACTGTCTCCTAATTTCTCCAGAGGTCAGCTCTCAATAAACTCACCAGCACCATGAATCCTCAGCATGGAAGTGGAGTTACTCAGAGAGCAAACCTGCCCAAGAAAGCTGGAGGGGGGCTGCTTTCAGGTCTCATCTGGGATGCCAGATTTGTTGCCGAAATCTCCATCCTTGTCCCCGATGCCAATTCATTAATGAGGACATGGCTTTGAGAAAAAGGAAAAAGAAGGTTTATTGCTTTGCTAGCAAAGGAGAAACACAGGGGACTCCTGTCCTAAAAGAAGGAGAAGTTCAGGGAAAAGAAGACTGGGAAAAAGAAGAAAAAAAAAACATGTAAGTTTCAAAGCCACAAGGGAGATATTCAAAGCACCAAGTGAACCCCTGTTACATCTCCCCACTGTCAATTTCTACACTTTATTTTTTATTTTGAGACAGGGTCTCACTAAGTTGCTTAGGACCTTGATAAATTGCTGAGGCTGGCTTTGAACTTGTGACTATCTTGCCTCAGCCTCCTGAAGGTCACTTCAACTTCTATGATAATGGTTTTTGGTTTTTTTCCTCATAGTTCCTGCTATACTATATTATGCTTCTTTTCTTGTCTTTTTTTAAAAGACCACTTCATATTCCTTTCTTTTTACACTTTATTTATTTATTTATGTATGTCTATGTGGTGTTGAGGATCAAACCCAGTGCCTCACATATGCTAGGCAAGCGCTCTATCACTGAGCTACAACCCCAGCCCCTGTTTTCTTGACTTCCCATAAGTGTTCTGTCTCAATGAGAGAAGGACTCTTGATACTGTGACTGGTTGGTTCTAATCTTCTCTTACAAGAAGTTGCACCTTACTTTACTGACAATTAACCCTCAGCGTTCTTTCACTTGTTACAAAAATAGATTTTATTCATTGATCTAAATGAGGCATTGGGGCCATTGTGCGTGATGGTGAAGGCTGGGCACTGCTTGAGCACAACACACACCATTCAGGCAGACTACCTTTTAGTCTGTCTGTGGGCAGGGGTAAGCTCCAGGGATCTTCATAATGCAATCCAGCTATGCACTATGGATCTCTTGTTTTGGCTGCTTTTTTTTTTCTGTCTTTATTTCTGTGATGTTGGGAGTTGAGCCCAGGGTCTTGCACATGCTAGGCAAGCACGCTGCTAAAAGCTACATCCTCTTGGATGCTTTTAAGTTAAGCAAACCTGGGCTCCTCCAACTAATTCTTCCATATCCTGATGCCAGCTGTTAGAGTAGGTAATTGAAAGCCCTCAGCAAAGAGGGGAAGCAAGGTGACACAGCTTTTTCAGGCACAAACCAATATTGGCAATTACCTTCCCACCCCACCCCCGGCAGTACTGGGGATTGAACACAGGTGTGTTCTACCAATGAGTTACATCCCCATCTTTTTCCTTTTTTTTTGTACTGGAAATTGAACTCAGGTGCACTCAACCACTAAGCCACACCCCCAGCCTTTTTTTTTTTTTTTTTTTTTGTATTTTATTTAGAGACAGGTTCTCACTGAGTTGCTTAGCATCTCACTTTTGCTGAGGCTGGCTTTGAACTCTTGATCCTCCTGCTTCAGCCTCCCAAGCTGCTAGGATTATAGGCATATACCACCACACCTGGCTTCCTTTTTCCTTTTTTATTTTATCTTGAGATGGGGTCTCACTGAATTGCTGAGACTTTTCTTGAACTTGCAGTCCTCCTGCCTCAGCCTCCTGAGTAGCTGGGCTTACAGGTATGCACTGCTAGGCAAGTTAGCATTTTCTCTTAATAACCTTCTCTCTCCTGTTACTAGCAGTGTACTTTTTTTTTTTTTAAACCCAGATCAAATGAAATCTATTAAGATCTTCCTCCACCCAGAGTTAGACATTCCTTTGAGAAGCTCCCATGGTCTTATCATGCTGAATGAAATTGTGTATTTGCGGGCTGGAGATGTGGCTCAAGCGGTAGCGTGCTCGCCTGGCATGCATGCGGCCCGGGTTCGATCCTCAGCACCACATACAAACAAAGATGTTGTGTCTGCCGATAACTAAAAAAATTTAAAAAAAAAAAATTGTGTATTTGCATGTCCATTTCCCTGCATTTGGTCTCCAGCATCTGAATGCAAATCTTACCCTTTTTTTATATGTCCCTTCACCCAGTATCTAGTAGAGTCTGATGTGGAGGATAACCCGTAAGTGTTTCATAAATTAAATGAATGGATGTTTCTTCTAGGTTCCAAGTAGAACATGGTAGAAAGAGCCTGACCTGGGTACCATTCCCAATTAGTCCCTTTGCTAACCTGTTTTGTGAACACAGTATCTCATCAGCTTTTTCTTTTTTTTTTTTTTTTAATATTTATTTATTTTTTCTTAGTTTTCGGCGGACACAACATGTTTGTTGGTATGTGGTGCTGAGGATCGAACCCAGGCCGCATGCATGCCAGGCGAGTGCGATACCACTTGAGCCACATCCCCAGCCCTTCTCATCAGCTTTTTCACCTCATCAATGAAGTGGAGAAAATACCACCCATCTTAGAAGAATTGTTTTGGAGATTAAAGGAGTTAATGGTTATTTATTCCTTCAATTTTATGGCTATATTAAATGCCTCTTATAAGCTCGGCACTGTTAGGTACCAAGGATGCAATATCTTTCCCTCATAACATTTCAATCTAGAGGAAAGTTAATTAAACATTTACAATAAAATATGATGAAAATTACAATAGGTGAAGAACAGGTGCTTTGGGAACATGGAAGATGAGACATGACCTAGGCAGGGGCTGGGAAAGACCTCCCCAAACGTTGTGGGATATTTTATAACTAAAACAGTTATAAAGATGTTTTAGTCAGTTTTTATTGCTCCTATCACCAAAATTCGGACAAGAACAATTTTAGAGAAGGAAGAGTTTATTTGGAGCTCAGGGTTTCAGAGGTCTCAGTTCACAGATGGTTGAATTTGTGGCTCTAGGCCCAAGGCGAGGCAGAACATCATGGCAGAAGCGTGTGGCAGAGGAAAGCAGCTCAGGGCATGGAAACCAGGAAGCAGAGAGAGCTGTGCTCACCAGGGACAAAATATAAACCCCAAAGGACACCCCCAGTAACCTATCTCCTTCAGCCATACCCTACCTGCCTACAGTCACCATCCAGTTAATCTGTATCAGTGAGTTAATCCACTGATGAGGTTAAGCTCTCATAACCCAATCATTTCACCTCTGAAAATCCTTACATTGTCTAACACATGAGCTTTGGGGGCACCCTTCATATCTAAACCACGACAAAAGTGTTATCTGTACTCAGATGGTTTGTTATTAGAACAGAGGAGCCTGACCTTGAGTTCACAGGAGGAAGACATCACACTAAGGGAGTAAAACTTCCTGGAAACACGGAATGTTGAGCTCAACACCACTTCCTTTGATAGGCTGACCAATCTTCCTCTGTCCATGCCTGTGAATGAATGGTGTTTTCAAGATCAGAGATTGATCTGCTTCCTCTGTCCCTTCTGCAGGTCACCTTGTTGCTCCAAGAAACCAGCCCTCCAGTTAAAGAAGAACAAAGGCCACAGAGATAAGGAATGCTGAAGGGAAATCTCGAGAGGCCAGTTATATTTCTAAACAAGGCGGCAATGGAATGCTATTCACTTCCACCAGAATCCAGATAGTCTCACCACCTCCTTTGTAACTCCCTTTCATCAGTCAATGGATGACTTGCAAAAGCCCCCCAAACTATTTCTACCCTTACCTCCTATGTCTCTACCACATTCCAGCTCTTAAAATTCTTTGTCCTTGCCCCAGGGCCCAGTGGCACATGCCTGTAATCCCAGCAGCGGAGGAGGCTGAGGCAGGAGGATGGCCAGTTCAAAGCCAGCCTGAGCAACAACAGTGAGGTGCTAAGCAACTCAGTGAGATCCTGTCTCTATAAAATACAAGATAGGGTTGAGGATGTGGCTCAGTGTTTGAGTGCCCCTGAGTTCAATCCCTGGTACAAAAAAAAAAAAAAAAAAAAATTATTTGTCCTTGTCCTGGTTTTCAAGGTAAGGAGCCTTGGATGAGAGTTTTTAAGGAAACTTTTGCATTCCTTGAAAGATGAGGAAATGTGGGCAGATGCTGTCCACCTACTGCACAGCATCAACCTGTGTTAGATAAATAAGACTTAAGAAGTCTTCCCCTGTTGTTCCCTATTAAAGAATTTTCAGACTAGCCCCCGTGCCTCCACCCACTTCTAGCCTCTCCTCCTCTGCATTTCCCAGACCTTCTCTGGGCTGCCTTGAGGCTGCTAACACCCGATCTCTGCAGCCTCATCTCCTTCCTGGTCTTTCTGAATCACACTCCACAGTCTTTCCCAGCAGTGCACAAATACCCTCTTGTCTGTCAAAGGCATTTTTCAAATTGTCATCTCATGCTGCAGCCTGGAGGAAGGGCAGGGGCGTTGGAGCCCCATTCCCTGAGCTCCTGAGCATGGCGAGACTCTGTGGGTTTGTGGTGAGTTAACCTGACTCAGGCTTTAGGCAGGACTGTGGCTACAAGGGTGATCTGTTTCAGATCTTAGCATTTTTCAAATGCCAGCAAGGTAAGGGCTAGAGACAGCATCTCTCCCAACAATTGTCATCTAATCTTTACCTGGGTCCAGGAGTTCTCAACGTACACTCCCACCCCACCCACCTGTGTCTCCATACACATTCCAGTTCTTGGAATTCTTTGTACTCCACCCACCTCCACCCCCAACCCCATCCCTGCTTTGTTTAGGATTGAACCCAGGGCCTCACACATGCTAAGCATATGCTCTACCACTGAGCTGCACCCCTAGTCCCTCCAGGTTTCTTTCTGTTTCTCTCTTACTCTTTCAAGATGTCTGTCTTCTGTCTCCATTGTGTGTGTGTTTCCATCCATCCTTACACTATTTTTTTTTTTTTTAGTTGCAGTTAGACACAATACCTTTATTTTACTTACTTATTTATTTATTTATTTATTTTTTAAATCCCCTTTTATTTATTTATTTTTTAAAGAGAGAGGGGAGAGAGAGAGAGAGAGAGAGAGAGAGAATTTTCAATATTTATTTATTTATTTATTTTTTAGTTCTCGGCGGACACAACATCTTTGTTGGTATGTGGTGCTGAGGATCGAACCCGGGCCGCTCGAATGCCAGGCGAGCGCGCTACCGCTTGAGTCACATCCCCAGCCCTTATTAATTTTTATATGGTATTGAGGATTGAATCCAAGGCCTCACATGTGCTAGGCAAGTGCTCTACTGCTGAGCCACAACACCAGCCCCATCCTTACACTTATATGTGTTTGTGGCAAACCTTTTGAAAGTAGGTAGCAAATAGTTTGACAGCTCAACCTAAATATTTCATTTTTTTTTTTTTTTTTTTGTATCAGGGATTGAATCCAGGGGCACTTAACCACTGAGCCCCATCCCCAGCTTTTTTTAATATTTGATTTAGAGACAGGGTTTCATTGAGTTGCTTAGGGCCTCACTAAGTTGCCAGTGCTGGCCTCAGACTTGTGATTCTCCTGCCCCAGCCTCCAGAGCCAGTGGAATTACCACCTTTAACTTTTGATTATTTTTGTTGACTTCTAGGGGGATATTGATAAGGGCACTGGGGATTGAACCCAGGGGTGCTTTGACACTCAGCCACATTCCCAGCCCTTTTAATTTTATTTTTAAAAGTATTATTATTGTTATTGTTGTTGTTATTACTATTATTGGTAATGGGAGTTGAACCCAGGGGCGTTTTACTGACCTATATACCCATATTTTTTTTCTTTCTTTTTTTTTTTTTTTTTTGGAGGGAGGGTCTTGCTAAATTGCTGAGTCTGAGTCTGGCCTCAAATTCATAATTCTCCTATTTCAGCCCAATCAGTGACTGAGATTATAGGTGTGTGCCACCTCACACAACCCAACTTCTAGAATTACTGTTCTCATGTGAGCAGTTGTTTTGTGCTGTGGGTATGACAACTGTATTTTATTTATATATTTTTAATTTTTAAATAGTTTTGGTACTGGAAATTGAATCCAGAGTCACTTTTACCACTGAGCCTTTGTTTTTACTTTTTATTTTGAGACTGGTTCTCTCTAAATTGTGCAGGACCTCCATAAATTGCTGAGACTGGCCTTGAACTTGCAATCCTCCTGCCTCAGCCTCTGAAGTTGCTGAGACTATAGCCATGTGCCACTGTTTCTGGCTCTTTCTTATTTTTTTGGAGTGGGTTTGGGACTTGATTTTTGGATAAGAAATTTGAAGAGCTAACCAGGATTGAATGTTCTGACATATGTAGCTATTTGAGGAATTTCTAGTTGGTTTAAGCTATAAATGTTTATGGAATATGATTCCAGAAAAAAAGAAAAGAAAGAAAAAAAAACAGATTTATTTAGTAGGGAAAGATGTAGTCCTAGAGACCACCATTTTGATTTCAGTATAATGTTAGCTGACATTACGGATTTTTTTCTTTTCTTTTTGAGTCAGGGTCTTGCCTTATTTCCCAGGCTGGCTTCAAACTCCTGGGCTCAATTGATCCTCCTGCCTCAGCCTCCCAAGTAACTGGAACTAGAGGTGTAAGCCACCACATTCAGCAAGAATACTTTCCTTTAGCCTAGAACCTTCCCGGGCAATGCCAAGCTTGTGAGAAGCATTATGGTTCACAGAATGAGGGCTTTGTGGACATACACACCTGGGTTCAAATCCAGGTCTTTCTCAGCTGTATTACCATGGACAAATTGCTCCACCTCCTCCCCTCGGTTTCCTTATGTCTGCGATAGGAATGCTATTATCCACTCTAAAGATTGGGTAATTGTTAAGCACAATGTGGTTTTAGTGCTTGTCTAATAGGCACTCAGGACACGTCACCCCTTTTGAAAGGGACCTGGGGAAGGGAATTGTATACATGATCAACAGCCTGCGTAGTAGGAGGTAAAGCAATGCAAGTGGGTCCTCTACGCAAGGGCAGGACATCCCTTGCCCCCACCCCTTCCCTGGGTACTAAGCATTGAACCCAGGGGCACTTAACTACTGAGCCACATCCCCAGCCCTTTTCATATTTTATTTTGAGACAGGGTCTCACTGAGTTGGTTAGGACCTTCCTAAATTGCTGAGGCTGGCCTTGAATTTGAGATCCTCCTGCCTCAGCTTCCCTATTATAGGCCTGCATCATCATGCCCGGCAAAGTCAAGAAATTCTAAAACCATTTCCTTTGCTCACATACACCTATAGCTAATATAATATAGCTAATGTCTCTCACGTACTGGAAATTGAGCTCCATATGGAAGAACTTCTACCTGTTTCAATGTTTTATCCCCAAGATCTGAAACATAGTTCATTAGATGCCTTAGAGGGAATGAATAAATAAACAAGTGAATGGATTAATCTTACCTGATAAAGCAGAGAAACTCACTGCTATGTAACTAAAAAAATATCAGTCTCTGCTCTTCGCCTCCTTTTCTAGAGTGTGCTTCCTTTGATATAAAGTGGTGTGTTTGTCAGCTGTTCTCATAGTTATGCTAACAAATTATCCTGAAGGTCAGTGCTTCAAACAACAATCCTTTATTTTCATGCACACAGGTCTATAGATGGAGTGCAACTTGGACTGAACTAGGCTGGCCCTTGGTCTTGAGCTCCAAACTTCAGGTTGAATCCAGCTGTGATGTGTGTATCTCGTTCTCCTTGCAACAGGGGCATTCGATTTGTTCCCCGGGTCTCATTCTGTGCCCAAGGTGAAGGGAAGGGGCGTGTGGGTGTTGGCATCATCTCTCTAAGCTGGGCTGCCTTTTGGCTTTTCCCATCAGCTGCGGCATGAGTAGTCATCCTCCTCACAATCACAGTGGGTGGATCTGGGACCTGCTAGACACAGGCAAATACCCAGACTTCACATTCCCCTCCCAAAGTTAAGCTCCATCTCCCAGAGGCAGCAAGCTATGAGGAATAAGAAAGCTGTATGTGTCTGTTAATGGATACTGTCTTTTACTCCTTTAACTTTCTGGAAGGGACTTAAGTAACTTCTTGGCCAAGATCTTTTGTTCCCAGTTTTCATGGAGATGAAAGCAAGATGTAGTATATTCCTCAAGTTACACATGTATGACTAATCATGGAAGGATGACAGAAAAATACAAAAACTCAGTGTGACTACAACAAACCTTTGTGATTCTTCAGTCTTCATCCATATCCCAACCTCTCCTTTCACCCATACTCCTGTGTCTTACCACAGATGTCTGCAGGTGAAACCATCAGACAGGAGGTCCTATGACCTATCCCTGCACCCCGACCCACTGTCTTATCCACATGCCCACCCACCTTTGCTTTCTTCCATCCTCCTGTCCAAGACAAATCCTGACGTCTCTGCCACCATTCAAATTTCCAATGTGCCCAATCACCCCCTTTCTCTGTTTCATCCTCAATTACTTCCTTACCAAATGCCTTTTTTTCTGATGGCCAATTGAGTCTCTTTCATCTTAAAAGGCAAAATGTGTCTTGTTGACTTTGTTATTTCTCTCTAGATTCTGCCACATATAGTTGTCTATGGAATCTAACTTTAAAAAAGGAAAAGAGACTCCTGTAGGAAATGGCGGTCCTTGGGAAACAAAGCTAGTTAAGAAAGGGGATGTCAGATGGTAATGTGACATGAATGAGCTAAATGTTAATTGTTGGATGATAAAAGGAGACAATGAACAAAGAATTAGATCTAAGAAATGAGTTCAGGAAGGTTGCTGGTCAATGCATAAAAATCAAAAGCATTTGACCATTGTTATAACGGGGATCTGAGGTGTCCCCCCAAATTTTCTGTTAATGCAGGAATAGTCAGAGGTGGAACGATTAGATTATGAAAGCTGTGATGACCTCATCAGTCCATCCTAGTTTGAATGGACTGACTGGGTGCTGACTGTGGTCAGGTGGGGCATGGCTGGAGGAGGGGCTTCCTGGGGCATGCCTTGGAAGGGTTCAGCGTCTCTGTGGCTCCTTCCTCTTCCTCTCTCTCTTTCTCTGCTTCCGGACTCCATCATGAGCTGAGCACCTTTCCTGCTCTGGGGCCTCCCCCCATGATGTGCTGCCTCACTTTAGGCCCAGAGCAATGGAGTCTGCCATCTGTGGACTGAAGAAGCCTCTGAAACCATGAGCCCCAAATAAACTGTTGCTCCTCTGAGTTGTTCTTGGTGATTATTTTGGTCATAGTGGTGCAAATACTGACTAAAACAACTATGTTGCCAGGCCTGGTGGCCCATGCCTCTAATCCCAATGGCTTGGGAGGCTGAAGCAGGAGGAGTACAAGTTTAAAGCCAGCCTCAGCAACTTAGCAAACCCTTAAGCAATTTAGCGAGACTCTGTCTCAAAATAAAAAATAAATAAAAAAAAAAAAAGGATGGGGATGGGGCTTAGTAGTTAAGCGCCCCTGGGTTCAATTCCCAATACCAAAACAAGAACTATACAATTATGTTAGCAATAATCCACTTTAGAATGCAATTAAAAATACACGAGAACATTCAAAATAATCATCAAAAAAACATAAAATAGGCTGATGCAAGAGGATTGCAAGTTCAAAGCCAGCCTCAGCAACTTAGTGAGGCCCTAAGCAACTCAGTGAGACCTTGTCTCTAAATAAAATCTAAAAGGGCTCGGGATGTGGCTTGGTGGTTAGGCATCCCTGAGTTCAATCCCTGGTGCCAAAAAAAAAAAAAAAATTAGGAATTAACCTAACTGATTGTTATGGGCTAAATTATGTCCCTCTGAAGTTTGAAAGTTGACCTACCCCCTGTACCTCAGAATGTGACTATCTTTACAGAGGTAATTAAGTTACTGTGAGGCTATCAGGATAGGTCCTAACCCAATGTGACTGGTGTCCTTATAAGAAGAGGAGTTGTCCCTTCTTAAGGTACACAGACAGGCATGCAGGGAAAACCACATGAAGACAGCCATATCCAAGCCCAGGAGACAGGCCCCAGAAGAAACCAACCCTGCTGACGCCTTGATCTTGGATTTCCAGGCTCCACATACTGAGAAGAAAAATTTATATTCTTCAAGCCACCCAGCCTGCAGTACTTTGTTATTAGATCCCTAACAAACAAATACACCAAAAATATACAAAACTTCTGTTGATAGAACTTCTAAGTTCTAGAGCTGGAACATAGGTATAGAGAGCTTGCCACGCATGCACAGGCCCTGGATTCAGTCCCCAGCACCACACACACACACACACACAAAAAAAGAACTTCTAAAATTCTAGCCAGGTGTGGTAATATGAGCCTGTAATCCCAGTGACTGAGGAGGCTGAGGCAGGAGGATCGCAAGTTGGAGGGCAACCTCAGTAACTTAGTGAGACCCTGTCTCAAAACATAAAAAAAGGGCTGGGGATGTGGGTCAGTGGTAGAGCATCTCTGGATTTAATCCCCAGTACATACATACATACGTACATAAATCCCTCTGAACAACATGTTTCTTTTTTCTTTTGCTTCTCCTTCCTTCCTGCTCAATTTGGTCCTTAGCCATTAGACAGGGCAGGATAGGGTGGTCAGGGTGGGAATCTTGAGTGGGGGATGGGAGCTGGTGGTAAAGTAAACCCAACATAAAAGAGCTTAAAGGATACAGAAGAGCTCTGTGTGGCCTGGGATGCAAATGTCAGGTGTCAGTGGTATGAGGAACTCTGGAAAATTATTTCCTACTTTTCTTCTACGTTCCCTTTGACTAAGGAGGTCATCTAATTCCTCTTCCCTCTTTTTCTGATGGCAATAATACTTTTTCTTCTGGCACCTGTTCTCTCCCTGTTAAACGTTGGGGGGTCTTCTCATTCAGTTTGGCCCTGTCACTCCAAGCACAGCAGATGATTCTCCCTCCCTGTAAGCACAAGGCCATCTGGTAAGGGAACATTGGGCTTGGGCTTGGGGAAAGAATCAACCACCTAAGAATCCCACCTTCTGTTCAAAATGCCCTCATCATTGATAACAGCTAGTATTTATTGAGCACTTACTATGTGGCAGGCACTGTTCTAAATACATCCCATGTATTATGGTAATTCGGTTAGCCCACCAACCATCCCATGGGATGTGGTACTAATAGTATCAAACCCTTTTTAAGGATAAGGAAAACTAGGTGCAGAAGAGATAAATGCTCTCTTAAGGTCTCTTGTTGGAAATCAGGTGAGGAAAGCAGGGTCTGAACCCAGACAGTCAGGATCTGGGCTCAGGCTGGCGTTTACTATACTATGTGTCACTGGTATATAGATACTGCACCGGGGATTTACTTCTGTAAATGTCTCCCCTGTCCCCACAAATGTGTTTTATTTATTTATTTTAATATTTAGGTTTTAGTTGTAGTTGGATTCAATATCTTTATTTTATTTATTTATTTTTATATGATGCTGAGGATCAAACCCAGGGCCTCACACGTGCTAGGTGAGCGCTCTACCACTGAACCACAACCCAGCACCAAGTGTGTTTTATTTTTTGACTATTTGATAGGAACGTATATTCACATGCAGTTATAAAAAAATAAGCCAAAGTCATCATGTGTACTCTGTCAGGTTCCCTCAGTGGTAACTGAAACAATAGTCAAATATCACAATCAGTCACACATCAAGTCAGACCACAATATCATTGCCATCACTACACGGAGCCTTCACTTTGCCATTATATTATCATACCCCTTCACCCCTACCCCTGGTAGCCACTAATATTTCTATGTTAATAATTTCTATAATTTTTGTCTTTTTCTTTTTTTTTAAGAGAGAGAATTTTATTTTTAAGAGAGAGAGTGAGAGAGGAGAGAGAGAGAGAGAGAGAATTTTTTAATATTTATTTTTTAGTTCTCGGTGGACACAACATCTTTGTTGGTATGTGGTGCTGAGGATCGAACCCGGGCTGCATGCATGCCAGGCGAGCACGCTACCGCTTGAGCCACATCCCCAGCCCTTCTTTTTCTTTTTTCTTTTTTACATGTAGCCATAGATGCTTGCCTGCAATCCCAGCTACTGAGGAGGTTGAGGCAGGAGGAATGTAAATTTGTAGCCAGCCTTAGCAATTTAACAAGTCTCTGTCTTAAAATAAAAAATTAAAAGGGCTGGGGGCTGGTCGCAGTGGTGCGCGCTTATAACACCAGTGGCTTGGGAGGCTGAGACAGGAGGATGGCAAGTTCAAAGCCAGCCTCAGCAAAAGCAAGGCACTAAGCAACCCAGTGAGACCCTGTTCTCTAAATAAAATACAAAATAGGGCTGGAAATGTGGTTCAGTGGTAAAGCTCACCCTGGGTTTGATCCCCAGTACCACATACACAATAAAATAAAAAATAAAAAGGGCTGGGAATGTAGCTCAGTGGTAGAGCACTTGCATAGCACATGTGAGTCTCTGGATTTGATCCCCAGTAATGGAAAAAAAAAAAAAGTACATGAAAGTGCTACCATATACACTGAGAAGCTGATAGGAAATCCATTTTAGTTGTTCACACTACTGTGTAAATTAGATTCTCAGATGATTTCCTGCCCACTTGACAGCAGATCACCCAAACACTGGAAGTTTTGACATTGTGGAGGAAGTCTTTCACATATGGAGTTAACATTTACTGACACCAATTGGGATTTGGCATGTGTTTTATAAAGCCTTCCCCATGGTTCTCTGCCTTTCACATTTGGGTAAAGTGGGGGTCCCAGAGCTCAAGTCTGTTCCCTGGGTGTTCCTAGTAGCCACAAGATACCCAGGGACACTTGCAGCTGGCTGCTGGATGGAATGAAAATGAAGTTTTTTGGAGGGGAGAGGAAGGATGCTTAAAGCCAAACATCAAAGTTTCATGCAGGGGCTGGGGTTGTGGCTCAGCGGTAGAGCGCTTGCCTGGTATGCACGAGGCCCTGGGTTAAATTCTCAACACCACATAAAAATAAATAAAAATAAACAAAATAAAGGTATTGTATACAACTAAAAAATAAATATTAAAAAAATATATAGTAGATGTTTCATTTTAAAAAAAAGTTTTGGGCTGGGGATGTGGCTCAAGCGGTAGCGTGCTCGCCTGCATGCGTGCGGCCCGGGTTCGATCCTCAGCACCACATACCAACAAAGATGTTGTGTCCACCGAGAACTAAAAAATAAAATATTAAAAATTCTCTCTCTCTCTCTCTCCTCTCTCACTCTCTCTTTAAAAAAAAAAAAAAAAAAAGTTTCATGCAGCTTTGGGTCCAGGAAACACAGCTGGTTTATTGCTTGATAATAATTGGGTCAGGCTGGTACCTCCTCAGCGGCTTTTGTGGCAGGGTGAGAGATCAGTACATAACAATGCACTCCACAGCAGTTTAGTGCTCAAGCCATTGGAACCCTCTACCTCTCAAGAAGGGACTATTTTGTGGTGCTGGGGATTGAACCCAGGGCCTTGTGCATGCAAGGCAAGCACTCTACCAACTGAGCTGTATCCCCAGCCCAGGAAAGGACATTTTTATAGCCGAGAACAGATAAAGATGGGCTGGGGATGTGGCTCAAGCGGTAGCGCACTCGCCTGGTATGCGAACAGCCCGGGTTCGATCCTCAGCACCACATACAAACAAAGATGTTGTGTCCCCTAGATGTATCCGTTTGTATTCATCTAGAATCTGAAATCTAAGGCCCACCACGCCCTTATACAAATTCTTCTTTGTTTTGGAAATCCACTTCATCTGCTGTGCATTTCAGCTTAGTCTGGAAACCTCTATGCTCAGGATCACCAGCTTTGACTTTTGTCAGAGGCCTGGAGAAGGGGTGGCTCCAACAGGCCTACGAACAATGGGAACCAAACTCGAGGTCCATGTCCCCTTCTAGATTTAGAAACAGATATTGGTTATGGACTAACTAACGGACAGAGTGACCCCAGTCAAGAGGAGCTGCTGGTACCATTTGACCTGACTCTTCTTTTAGAACATTGTTGCTGTGAAGGAGAGGCCTCCAACTGTGGGTCCCTGTCCAAGCATTGAGAAGGCAGCATACAACTCTCCTTTTGTCGGCACCTCCCAAAATAACTCTCAACAGGATATGGCTCGTTATATTAGTTCTGTCACTTTATTTTCCAAATGATGCTTGTCTCTGAAGCTTGGCTCGGGGAGCTGTGGCTAAGATTAAATGGGGTTCAGTGTTTTGTGACAGTACTTCCTTGGTGACACATGGTTTTAAGAAATACATTTTTTGGATCTCTTAAAACCTGTGACACAGAAATTTGGATCATCTTCCACCCTGCCATTCACTTCCTACATTTGATACCAACGTTGAGCGTCTTTTATTTGTCAGGCCTTTTGCTGGGGTTGGGGAAGACATAATAGTGAGCAAAAAGCAACTGATTTCTGATCATAAATAATTCACGGCCTAGCTGGGTTTCTTCGTGGCGTACACCTGTAATCCCAGCTGCTCAGGAGGCGGATACAGGAGGATCACAAATTCAAAGCCAGCCTCAGCAACTTAGCAAGGCTAAGGAACTTAGCAAGATCCTGTCTCAAAATAAAAAATTAAAAGGGCTGGGATGTGGCTCAGTGGTTAATGCTCCTGGGTTCAATCTCTGGTACCAAAATAATAATAATAATAATTATTATTATTATTATTATTCAATGGTACACACCTGTAATCCCAGCAATTTAGGAGGCTGAGGCAAAATGTTCAAGGCCAGCCTGGGCAATTTAACAAAATCCTGTCTTAAAAAAGAAAAATGTAGGTATCCTAAGGGTGTAGCTTAGCAATAGAGCACTTGTCAAGCATTGGTGAGGCCCTGGGTTCAATGCACAGTAATGCCAAAAAAAAAAAAAAAAAAAAAAAAAAATCTCTGCCACATCCTTAATTTAAGGATCTCACAAATAAATGTACAATGCAGTTGTGAGATATGCTGAGGTGGGGGGCTGGTGCCAGGAGGGTGTGCATTGGAGCGCTCTCCAATTTGATATGTCAGGGAAGGAAGGAATGCTTAAGCCAATAGGGGAAACAATGAACAACATATGCAAATGCCCTGGGCCATGTCTGGAATCAGAGACTCAGGCAGTGAAAGTGAGCAGAACGAGGGATGAGAGAATAAATAGTTCTTAGGGTTTGGATGTGAGATGTTCCCCAAAAGCTCATGTGTGAGACAATGCAAGAAGGTTCAGAGAAGAAATGATTGGGTTAATGAGAGCCTTAACCCAATTGGTGAATTCATCATCCCCTGATAGGGATTAACTGAGGGATACAGGAAGTGGTAGGGTGTGGCTGGGGGAGGTGGGACGTTGGGGGCTTGACTTTGGGGTATATATTTGTGTCGGGTGAGTGGTGATCTCTCTCTCTGTTTCCTCCTCATCATGTGAGCTGCTTCCCTCCACCACCCTCTTCTGCCATGATGTTCTGCCTCACCTTGAGCCCTGAGGAATGGAGCCTGCTGTCTGTGGAACCTCTGAAACTGTGAGCCCCCAAATAAACTTTTTCTGCTCTACGATGGTTCTGGTCGGTCCTTAAGTCACAGCACTGAAAGAGCTGACTAAACAGTGGTGGAGACGAGATTAGAGAGGCAAAAAGTGCCAGACCATGACACTTTTACAAAATTTATTACTCTGGCTCCACCCTGAAAGATTCTGATTCACTTGGAAGAAGGAGGACTAGAGGTAGGTGTTTTTAAAACATTCTCCAGAAGTAAACCATGCAAGATTGACAATTATTAGCTGGAGTTTATTTTCTACGTATTCTTAGAGCTGGGGAAACCACTAAGTTGTCTATAGCAGGAGATGGAGTGATTTGGGTGGACATCTCATGTCCTAGCATGCCTGCACGTCTATGCACCAAGTCACCAAGGAAGTCCCCGCACTACACATAAATGCTGCATGATAAGGTCAGAATGGTAGTCAACCTGGTCATTGTCTGATAAAACAGAAAGTGAATAGATAAACCCCCAATGCAGACCCCTACGGTGATCTCATTTCAACTCTTCTTTAGCTTTAATGTTATGTGTCAATCTTCAGTCCTCTAATTTGGGCCTTGCTACTCCAATGGGAGTGGTAAAGAAGGCTGGGGAGGGAAACCTCTAACACATCCTATGGCTTCAAAACTAGAAGGAGCCAGGCCTGGTGGCACACACTGTAATCTAGGTATTCAGGAGGCTGAGGCACAGGATCTCAAGTTTAAGACCAGTCTCAGCAATTGAGTAAGAACCTGTAAATAAAAATAAAAAGGGCTGGGGATGTAGCTCAGTGATAAAGCACCCCTGGGGTTCAACACGCCCCCCTCCAGTACTGCAAAATGAAAACAGAAAAACCAAAAAACAAACCCCCAAACTTGGAAGACCCATGTATCCTGCAAAAGTCTCTAAGCAATACTTTCAGCAGCATCACTTTGAGTTGATTTGTGCACAAGGGGGTTAGAGAAGATGAAATAAATTATTTTAATCTGTGAGTGAGCAAGAATAGGCCAGGAATAAGCCCATGCAAAGACAGTATGAATACTTGAGAGAATTCTTTTCTAGAAAGGATCTGTTCAGGATGTTCTCTCTTCTCCAAACGGCCAGATTTCCAGAGACATGATGAAGAGGGCCAGACCTGACGTCTACTTCCACATCACCCAGTCATTCAAATTTCGGAAACATCAATGAATCCAAAATAAATTCACCAGGCGTTTTTTCAAGTCTCTGCACTCTTGGATGCTTTTGATTGGATTCTTGACATCCTCTGAGCCCTATTACACAGATAGCAGAAATCTCTAGGGAGATAAGTAGGAACAAAGGGCACCAAATGCTTTTTCCTTTTTGCAGATAAGGAAACTGAGTAGTTAAGTGACTTCCTTGGATGGCTTTTTAGCAGGGGCATCTGAGCCAAGAAGGGAAGTCAGGGACTCCTGGCTTCCGCACACAGCTCCGGCCATTAGGCATTTATCTTTAAAGACCTGAAGATGGCAAACTGTTCTGAATGGCTTATCAGACAGATGGATTGATGGCTTCCAGCCATGAAACTCACTTACCCTGGATGGCTCATGGCTCTCAAGGTCAAAAGTTTGCAGGTCTCCCTCTTCAGGGTGTGTGTGTGTGTGTATGTGTGTGTGTGTGTGTGTGTTTTCCTCTCATGGCTATTAACTGGTTTGGTTGCCCTTGCTAAAGGTATCCACCCATTGCTCTCTGGGGTATTAGACCACCTGGGGGTAAAGATGTAAGTGTCATGCCAGAATATAAGCTTGTGAATGGTGCCAGCCAAGACCACTTTCTACTGACTCACTAAGAAATGATGCTGAAGGATCTCTGAAGAGGCGTGTATACTCTTTTAGGGCAAGGAATTGATCAAAAGACCTTGCAAACCTATTTTCTTCTTGTTTCCAGGTTTTTTTTTTTCTTTTTGTGGTGGGGGAGCAGGTACCAGGGATTGAATTCAGGGGCACTCAACCACTGAGCCACATCCCCAGGCTGGCTTTGAACTTTCCATCCTCCTGCCTCAGCCTCCCACTGGGATTATAGGCATGTGTCACTGCCTGGCCTGTTTCCAGTTTTTTAAATATATATATAAAGTTCTAGACGGACACAATACCTTTATTTTATTTATTTATTTTTATGTGGTGCTGAGGATTGACCCCAGTGCCTCAAACATGCCAGGTGAGCACTCTACCACTGAGCCACAATCCCAGCCCCCCTGTTTCCATTTTTCTTTTTTTTTTGCCATGTCTTTCCATCAACTAGGAATGAATGAAATATCTTCTCTAATCAATGAGAAGATATTACATAAAATTTAAATAAAAATAATAACAGGAAACCTGTAATGCTTACTATGTATCAAGATTTCTTCAAAGGGCTTTTTTTTTTAAAGAGAGAGAGAGAGAGAATTTTAATATTTATTATTTTTTAGTTATCGGCGGACACAACATCTTTGTTTGTGGTGCTAAGGATCGAACTGGGGCCGCACATATGCCAGGCGAGCATGAAATATGATATATCAAGAACTATGTAATGTTTTGAACAACCAACAATAAAAAAAAAATGAGTAAAAAAAAAAATAAAAGAAAGAAATCCTAACCCCTCAGGTGTTGGTTTTAGAAGATGGCACCTCTGGAAGGTGATCAGTTCTTGAGGGGTAGAGCCTCGTGAAGGGATTAGTGCCCTTATAAAAGAGACCCCAGAGAGTTAACTCATCCCTACTGCCATGGGAGGACACAGAACCAGGAAATGGGGTCAGTCATTGAATCTGCTGGTGTCTTCATCTTGGACTTCTAGTCCCCAGGATTCTGAAAAATTAACTTTTGTTATTTAGGTATATATCACCCAGTGTGAGGTATTTGGTTCCAGCAGCCTGAAAAAATTAAGATGGGTAAGATCCAGGACGAGGCCTCATTGCTCTGGGCTGTCTGCTCCTGCTCCAGAGATGACAGCGCCGCCGTCAGAGGCTCTTAGTTTCAAGAAAAGGAACACAGATAGTAACTTGGGACAGCCAGGACAGGCAGCTGGGTCTGGAATCTTCACGACTGGGAGTGTCATCCCGCAGAGACCAGAGTCTTCTCAGCTAAAAGCCTGAGTTGTCCCCAGACAGCTTGGAGCCATCTCAGGTATGTCTGAGAGGGCTTCATCCCAGCTCTGTCTGTTCCATCCAGACCCTAACACTAATGTCCCTCTTCTGGTCAACCACATGGCTACACTGCCCCCTGCCTCCCTGGTTTCCACCTGCCTCTTTTGTGGCAGCCTTTGCTCTTGGTCTGGCCTGACAGTGTCCACTCAGACTGTATCTTTGATCCAATGCACAAAGCATCATGATTTAATATTTACCTATGCTAATTTATGATGACAGCCAAGCACTGATACAGCATTTACTTTGCAACAGCACAGAGTCATGTTTCCTTGTGACCAGTGCATCAGTCTTGGATCGCTAGTAAAACACAGATTGCAGGACCTAACTGATTCAATAGGTCTAGGATGGGGCCCAAGAATGACCATTTCTAACAAATGCTGATGCTTCTGGTCCAGACACTATGCTTTGAGAATTTCTATTGTAGAACCTTTAAGTGGATTTGTTAGAAAATGCTTCAGGATGACATTGGAAGAACATGCAGTACAACTGTCCTGTGGTATCTGCAGAGGATTGGTTGCAGGACACCACTGCTGATACCAAAATCTGCAGATGCTCAAGCCTGTTACTTGCACATCCTCTTGTATATCCTGTATGCTTTAAGTCATCTCTAGATTATTTATAATACTTAACACAATGTAAATAGTTGCTAAACTGAATTGTTTAGGGAATAATGGCAAGGGAAAAGTCTGTATGTATTTAGCACAGAAACTTAAAATAATTTTATTTCTGGTTTTAGGGATTGAATCCCAAGGATGTTTTACCACTGAGCTACAGATTTTTTATTCTTTTTTATTTTGACAGGGTCTTGCTGAACTGCCTAAGCTGGCCTTGAACTTGTGAATCTCCCGCCTCAACCTCTCAAGTGTCTGGGATTGCAAGCATGTGCCACTGCACCCAGCTTAAAAAAAAAAAAAAATTTTTTTTTTTTTTGGTACCAGGAATGAACCCAGGTTCATTTAACCACTGAGCCACATCCCCAGCCCTTTTTTGTATTTTATTTAGAGACAGGGTCTCCCTGAGTTGCTTAGGGCCTCGCTAAATTACTGAGGCTTCAGCCTCCTGAGCTCCTGGGATTACAGGTATGTGCCACTGTGCCCTGCTTAACCCAGCTTCAAAAAGGATTTTTGATCGATGACTGGTTAAATCTATGGATGCAGAACTCTCACCTGTGTCCAGCAGGAAGTGAAAATGGGATTCCCCTTGGTGGAATGGGCTGGCTGAGAAAGAAAAGCTAAGAAAAATAATTTCAAAAAAGCGGGGGCAGGATGGACAAACTGATCCTACAGATCAAGCTTCTACACTGTGGCAAAATGGAGCCCACGTCTGCTTTATTTATATGGGGAAGCATCAAAGGCCTTCCATAGAACGTTCTTCACTAAAAAAAGGTTAAAGGTGGACTGTCCAGTTCCCAATGGGTTATGCCCATCTCCAGAGCTACTAGGAGGTATCTTCCTAGTAGAGGAGAGATGAAAGTCACGTGCATTGGGCAATCTATTGCTGTGGGAGAGCCATGGGTAGTTCACGAGGCAAACCTAAATCTCCCTGGCTACCATTCTGAGAGAAGACCCTCAAGTAATTCATGGATGGCTTCCCGCACAGAACCTAAGGATAAGGAGGGCCAGCTGTAATCTTTTTCTCCTTATTTTCTAGTTAAATAACTTTTCTTAATATACGAAAGGCTGAAATGAACCCTTTATAACCATCTCCAAGTCTCCAACAAGGGGTGGATATTTATGGGTCACACCATGCAAGAACTGGAACATCAGAATATAAGCATTTTTTTTTTTTTTTTTGGTACTAGGATTGAACCCGGGGATGCTTTACCTCCTCAGCCCTTTATATTTTTACTTTGAGACTGGATCTCGCTAAGTTGATCAGGCTGTCCTCCAAATTGCCCTCCTCCTACCTCAGCCTCCCATGTTGCTGAGACAGCCACTGTACCTGGCCCTTGGCCTCCATAATTGTCTCACAGGGAGTCAACCACCCAGTAATGTTGATATTAGTCTCTCATTTTGCAAAGGAGTCGACTGCAGCTGTGACTTAGAGGACCAAGAGTTGGCAGCAAAGTTTCCCACTGGGTGCTCTGAGCAGGTGACGGATGCTGAGCTATGGATCCCCTCAGTGCTAGTGGTGCTGGGATGGGACGCCAGGATCCGGGAGCTCTCTGTCAGTCACCTCCTGAGAAGACTCCCCCCCACCACCATCAATTTACTCCCAGGTACCCTGGCAACAGGACAGACCCTCCAAGAGCTCAGATCCAAAGTGGACATGGCTTCTCTGTCCTCTGACACACCAGCTTGGGAAGACAGGGACAGGATTCATGGGAGAGACCTTAGAAGCCTGCTTATGACCAGTAGCATAGGAATTCTAGACAAAGGATTAAGGCTGAGGCTAAGGGGTACACCTGCAAACACCTCCCACATACTTTGAGGGGAAACAGACTCCTTTTCAGGTAACAAAACAAAGACCTGTGATGATACTTGTGTATTATAATCTTGGGCTACAACTAAGAGGAGAAGACAGACCCTGGCCACCCCAGCTCCACGGAGCAGCCCCAGTGAGGACTGAAGATTGTCAGGCTGTCATCAACTGGAGATTTATGACCCACATTTTAATAGTCTCTTGATTGGACGATTGGAGATACCTATTTTTTCCCACCTGCTGGCTAAGTAACTTGGTGTCTGCCTAAGGCCCCGGTGTTGTAGCCAGACTCCCAGAGAGTCCACGCTCATATATGTCGGAGGAAAGCTTAAGTAATTGGATTGACTTTCATTTGTTGAGAGCATTGATTTTTTTTTTTTTAATTGCACTTATGGTTTAAAAGACCCAAAATAACCACGGAATATAGAACACACATTGCACTATTAGTTCTTTTTATTTATTTATTTATTTATTTATTTATTTATTTTTAAAAAATATTTATTTATTTATTTATTTAGTTTTCAGCGGACACAACATCTTTGTTTGTATGTGGTGTTGAGGATTGAACCCGGGCCGCATGCATGACAGGCGAGTGTGCTACCACTTGAGCCACATCCCCAGCCCCGCACTATTAGTTCTTTAGGCAACATTTGACATATCCTGCCCTCTTAAAGGGCCAGTTTACAAATCAGTTAATATATTAGAAGCTTTTGGTTTGAGCCAAAGATTCCCATTTATATGACCTGAGGACAATGGGTGCCTATGTGATGTCCCATGGGAAGGTGACTCTGGGGGATTCTCACATCTCCACAAGATTCTAGGAGAAAATTCTGCCCAAACAAATGTGTCTGGGGATTTCTGCAGCCTCTTTTATTCTGAACTTGATCTGTGATCATCTGGCCTGTTCTCTTTTGCTAGGGACCTTCGCTCTCAGACCCTCCTACCAGCTTGCGTTTGGGGGGTAAGGAAGGCATTTTGTAGGGGGACTAATCATTTTTCCTGTTGGTATAATGCTTTTCAGTCTTCAACATTATAGAGAACATGAAGACTATTCTAGGCTGATTCTGCTTTTATAAATGAAAAATGGAGTCTGAGAGAGTTAAGTGATTACCCATCCAAAATATCACAACAAGAGGCAGGGCCCATGATTATACATTTAGGGTCTTTGCCAGGATGCCAGGCTAATCTTTTTACGGATAGGAGACCCAGGCTCCACTCTGTTTGCAGAGAGAGGCTCTTATCAAGTTTACGCAGGTGAGAAGGACATGCTCAAATGAGAGTGTGAGAGAACAGTCACAGCTCCTAAGACCTATGGGCAGGGCCCTCCTTCCTCATCTTTCCCCCAGTATGGAAGCTGGGTCAAGAAACCAAAACTGATATAATTAACACAAAATAGATTAGCTCTTTTATTGGCCTAAGTGGTTCAGCTGAAGAAATGTTTGGGAGAGAAGATACCAGGGAGTTAACGTACTCATGCAATTAAAATATAAAGAATATAATGATCGTGACTGTATGACCTGAGTCTTTGAGCTGATTCTTAGATAAGGGGTAGCTGTATGTACTGACAAAGAAAATCCAGAGCTGGACAGTTAAGTGGTAAATAGAAATTTCATTCAGGCCTATTGCAATAGTGGGGAAGAAGAGTTCTCCATAGAGGATGGGGTTCCGTTCAGAATGCCGAGTGGGCAACTGGGAGTTTATAACTAAGGAGCAGAATGGGATTGGTACATGGAAATGACTAAGAGGAAAATCCAGGAGTAAGGAGGGATTCTGGCTAAACTGACCCAACAGGATTCTTACTGAAGATAGGCCAGAGTGATGGGCCATCATCTGGGGCTGCTAGAGGATGAGGAGCCCTATCAATGATCATCAAAGTATGGGAGATTATGGGTGAACAAATCCAGCAGAGTCTCAAACTGAGTTTTTTATTTTTTATTTTTTTAGTACCCAGAGATTGAACTCAGGGGCACTTGACCACTGTGCCGCATCCCCAGGCCTATTTTGTATTTTATTTAAAGATAGGTCTCACTGTGTTGCTTAGTGCCTTGCAGTTGCTGAGGCTGGCTTTGAACTCATAATTCTCCTGTCTCAGAATCCCAAGCCACTGGGATTATAGGTGTGCACCACTGCACCTGGCTCAAACTGGATTTTATAAGAATGTATACCGATAGGCTTAGGAGAAGGTATGGGAGCCTGGTTAAAGTTTGATCAAGCATAGAATCTTGATTAGTATCAATCTAGGAAAAGAAGGGTAGTTAAGAGCTAGAAGGCATTTTGTTGTAGGTTTTTTTTTTTCTTTTTTCTGGTGTGTGTGTGTGTGTGTGTGTGTGTGTGTTTATGTTACTGAGGATTGAACCCCCAATGGCGCTCTACCATGAAGCTACATCCCCAGCCTTTTTTATTTTTTATTTTGAGACAGGGTCTCACCAAATTGCCCGGGTTGGCCAGCTTCAACAACTTAACAAGGCCCTAAGCAAATCTCTCAAGACCCTGTCTCAAAAATAAAAAAAATAAAAATAAAAAAGGACTGGGATATAGCCCTGGGGTAGAGCATCCAATAATAAATAAATAGCCCAGCCTGGCCTTGAATTTGCAATCTCCTGCCTCAGCCTCCTGAGTAGCTGGGATTATAGGTGTGCGCCACCACACGCAGCTCCATTGTCTTTTTAAAGAAAAGCAGATGATGTGTATTGGTCACTTCTTCTGTGACAGTCACTAGGTATGCATCAACTCGCTTCATTCTCCCAACATCCCTGTGGGATAGATCCTAACATTATTCTTGTTTTACAGGTGAGTAACAGAGGCCGAGAAAGTCTAAGTGACTAACAATATCACACAACCAGGAAGGGGCGAAGTGGGGTTCCTACTCCTGAGTGCATGCTTTGAGTCCAAACAGCTTAATCACCACATCAAATAGCGTCTTTATGGGAATAGGAAAGAGAGGAGAATGAATGGGACATAACCGACCTATGTGTACATATGAATACATGACCAGCAAATCTCCACATCATGTACAACCACAAGAATGGGGTCCTAATTAGAGTAAGTTATATTCCATGTGTGTATAATACGTCAAAATAACTCTATTGTCATGTGTATCTAAAAAGAACAAATAAAAAAATGGGAAAAAAAAGGGATCTTCACCTGAAACAATGCAACACTTAAGGCAAATTTCTGCTTCAAGTCTTTTTTTTCCTGCATTTCAGTCTTTTTTCTTCTCTTTTATATTTTTTACTGGTGCATTACAATTGTATATAATGGTAGGATTTGTAATTACATATTTATACATGCATATGATTTTACAATATAATTTGGTCAATATCACTCCCTAATATTTCTCCTTTCTTGCCTTCTTCCCTCCCCCATCTCAGTCTTACAGAAGTGTGTAATTTAAGGAAATTATGTTTACCATAATATTTATTTTATACTTTTATATTTAAAAGTGACAATAATACTCTTTCATTCAACCCTAATTAAGGGAAGGCACTCAGCCATAATGCCCCAGGTGGAGAAGCTACCACTAAACCCAGTGCATCTCTTTGTGTAGGGAAAGGGGAGACGGCAGTGGAGAGGAGAATCATTTCCCCAACTATGAACAGGAAGAGTAGCGGCACCTGCCCATGTGGGTCATGTGGGTTAAAGGAGATGATGCCTGTAAATTTCCTGCACTTTGTTCAATAAATATTACTGATTATTCAAAGATTTAGGGAAATCAATAAGCAAGTTGACTAAGTAATAAAAAAAGATTATTAGAACCAATGGTATGGATACTCCTGGAATGCAAACTTTAAATATATATATATGAAATATTTTTATTAGTTATAGATGGACATAATACCTTTATTTTATTTATTTTTTGTGTGGTGCTGAGAATTGACCCAGTGCCTCACACATGCTAGGTAAGTGCTCTACCACTGAGCCACAACCCCAGCCCTGTGCATATTCTTAAACATATGAATCAAACTTCAAGACATATAATGCCTGTTGTGGGGCCTCTTCAAGGTCTGCTTCCCATCTCCACTCCCCCTACAACTTTCTCTCTCTCTTTTTTTTTTTTTGCGGGGGTGGGGGTGGGGGGAGGTGGCTGGGGATTGAACTCAGGAGCACCCAACCACTGAGCCACATCCCCAGCCCTATTTTGCATTTTATTTAGAGACAGGATCACACTGAGTTACTTAGCACCTCGCTTTCGCTGAGGCTGGCTTTGGGCTCTCAATCCTCCTGCCTCAGCCTCCTTAGCCCCTGGGATTGTAAGGCCTGTGCCATTCCTCCACCCTCTTGGGCATATTTTTTTTTTTTTTTTTTTTTTTTTTTTTTTTTTTTTTTTTTTTTTTTAGAAAGAGAGAGAGAATTTTTTAATATTTATTTTTTAGTTCTCGGCGGACACAACATCTTTGTTGGTATGTGGTGCTGAGGATCGAACCCGGGCCACACGCATGCCAGGCGAGCTCTCTACCGCTTGAGCCACATCCCCAGCCCATCTTGGGCATATTTTGATGACTATTTCTTTAAGGCCTGCCTAAGTGGCTAGGCCTTAAAGATCCTTTTCTGTTTTTAAAGCCTCCCCTCCAGCAACTAGAAAAGAGTCCTACTTTCCTTGAGGTATCAATTAAGCCCTCGAGGCAGGGAATGTAACTAGGCCTATTTCAAGTCTGTGGATTCCTGGCAACCTTGTCTACTGGAAGGGTGAGGGGAGGCTGGGGGAGGGACCTGCCTTACAGATCCAATCTAGAAAAGGCCTTCTCCTACCCCTGGATGCTTTCTAAGGGGATATGGGCAGCCTCTTCCTCTTCATAATGGCTTTGGAGCCTTTATAAAGGAAAATAAGGGTTATGTGAATACAAGCGCTGTCATTTAACCAGAGTTCTAGGTCAGAGGTCTGACTCTAGGGATCCAATAAATCAGGGCTGGCCAGTTACCCCCCCAACACCAAAAAAAAAAAAAAAAGAGAGAGACAGAGAGACAGAAAAGGTAACCGTGGGCCAGGTGCGATGGTACATGCCTGTAATCCCAGCGGCTCCGGGGCAGGAAGATTGCAAATTCAGAGCCAGCCTCAGCTATTTAGCGCAGCCCTAAGCAATTCAGTGAGATCCTGTCTCTAAATGAAATACCAAAAAGGGATGCGGATGTGGCTCAGTGGTTGAGCACCCCTGGGTTCAAACTCCCCGCCCCGCCCCTACCAAAAAAAAAAAAACAACTTTGAAAAGCATGAGAGAGGTATTACTGGGAAGACATGGGACTTATGTCCTTGGCCCTATCTTCCATGGATGACAATGGCTTTAAGGTTTTATAGAAGCATTATGAGGGCAAGTGATGGGGGTTTTGTAGCTGGAGGGTTTTCACAATTGCCAAAGCAGGTGATCTTGGTCAGGTGTGGTCTGGTCTATCAGTGTATCAGGATTGGTTAGGCAAGGTCTTGTTCCCTAAGAAAGTTGCCCTTGCTTGGGGGAAGCGGGTGGGGTGCAGCTTCCAACTCACTGCAAAATACTTATCAATCAGATCTGTTGTTCCTGGAATCCAAGATGACTCAAGGACAAAGGAGTCAGATGCACAATGGAAGCAGAGATGCCAAGCCTTTAATCTTACCTTTAGCCATGCATCAGACATTTGAAGGCAAAAGTGAAGGGTCTAAGCCCTTGTCAACCAGACAGTTGATTGGTAACTGAGATGGCTTAGGTGCCTAATGGATAGGTAGCCTATAACACATGGATACACTGGACAAATGGATGATTCACATCTTGTGCAGGCCAGAGCAGTACAGCAAGAGTTTTCATGATGTTATTCAGAATGGTATGCAGTTTAAAAATTATGAAGAGTTTATTTCTGGAATTTTCCACTTAATATTTTTTGGACTTCAGTTGACCATAGAGAAACTGAGGAAAGTAAAACTGAGGCTTTACTGTTCCCTAAACTTTGCATTATAGGGGGACTATCCTGTAAAGTTTTAGCATAGGGCCTCACAGAGTATGCCCTCAGGAGGTGTTAGCTGTTTATATTTTTTTGTAATTCAAAGAAGTGAATTTTGAGACTTAAGGGTAAGGAACCTGAAGTCTTTCCGAGTCCACATTTGGGGATCGGGTGCCTTCTTCACTCATGTGGAACCAGCGTGAAACTTTCCTGACTCAGAACTCTCCTCTGTAAAAGCTGAGTTGTTTCTGCAGCATACGAGGTCTGGGTAGATATTTCATGATAGCAATTAGTTTGAGAAAGCTGTAGACCTTGATATTCCTTTAAAACCAGTGGGGATGGAATATGCTCCCAAAAAAAGGAAAACTGGTTATGTGACAGTTTTGTGTCCTTGCTGAACAAGAGCTCCATGTTACAGGTGAACCGACCAGAGCTAGTCATGGTGTGGGCTTCAACACTTAGGAAGAACTAGTTTGGCTGGGTGCCATGTTGCATGGCTGTAATCCCAGCAGCTAGGGAGGCTGAGGCAGGAGTTCTGAGCCAGTCTCAGCAAAAATGAGGAGCTAAGCAACTCAGTGAGACCCTGTCTCTAAATAAAACAAACAAACAAAAAAATAGGGCTGGGGATGTGGCTCAGTGGTTGAGTGTCACTGAGTTCAATCCCTGGTATTATTAAAAACAAACAAACAAACTAGTTTGTAGGGAAAAGGTTTAATCACTAGACCAAAGGACCAGATCCACCATTTTTCTTACTGCTTCAGAGAAGAATGCCCAATCTAGGGACCCACGGGGAGGCTGTAGCTCTGACATCCTGCTCAAGTGCTGGCCAATGAGCAGGCTTCCTGGACTGCTCTGTTTTATTTGTAAGAGAAATCATTCTTCTAGAACTTTCAACAGGTTTATAAACACCCAATTTTGGGGGGAAGGAGGGGGAGGAGAATTATCCTGGCAGCAAGGAGTCTTTGCCTTACTAAGATAATTTGCAGGCTAGAAATAAAAGAGACCCAGGAAAGAGAAAAATCCATCCCTGGCATGCAGGAGCAGCTTGCATCTGACCATAAGAGCCTGCAACATCACTTGGATTTCTTCAAGGAGGTTAAAAGCACCTCCTGCCATTATCTTCTTTGTTATGAAAGCTTCTAGGGGAAGACAGGCTCCCGCCGCTTTAGCAGACACACTCTGCACACAGAGAGGCCACATGCCCAGGCTCAGGTGCACCTGAGGATCCAAGCTGCCTTGATCTTGTGCTTGCTGGGGCTTTTCTCTAAACTGTGAGACAGAAGAAGAGAAACTACCTGGTTCCTCCCAATTGCATTTTATGTATATAAAAGGAATGATGAGACCTAGCTATAAGAAGTTGAATTTAGATGTGGTAGCACATGCCTGTAATCCCAATGACTAGAGGGAGGCTGAGGCAGGAGGATTACAAGTTTGAAGCCAGCCTCAGCAATTTAGCAAGACCCTGTCTCAAAATAAAAATGAAAAGGGCTAAGGATGTAGCTCAGTGGTAAATAACCCCTGGGTTCAAACCCCAATGCCAAAAAAGAAAAAAAAAAAAAAGTCGACTTGGGAGAGAGCCTGGGGTGGAGGCCCCCATTTAACTCTGTTTTGACCAGAACATACTTAACATACTTAACTGTCAAGATTCAGGCAAATATCCTCCCATCTCTCACCCCTCCTCCCTTTTTCCGGCCTAGACTAGTTGGAGGAAGAAATCTACAAAGCCCGATTATTTTTAGCCTTAAAGGCAGGCTGATTCACCCCTCCCCTCACCCCTTCCTCTGAAACGTGGAGTCCTTTTTGTTCCCCAGCTCGGCCAGGGCAAGAGTTCTCAGGGGAGCTGTCCTTGAGTAAGACTTGCTCAAAGCTGCTTCATCAGCAGGATGTCCGGCCCTCTGTCAGGGGTGTGGAGGTGGAATTGACCTGCCGTCAGGAAAGGTTTGGGGCGGCTTAAGTACAGGGCTTCCGGCTGCCAGGATCTCACTGTCAGTCTCTTTGTTCATTCAAGCATCAGGATAGGCAGCAGCCCTTAGGATGAATCAGCAGAGTGTCATTTCCAAGGACAAACCCGATCACTCTGGTATACACACCAAGACCCTTTCTAGGATGGAAAATGCCCACATCATGGTTTAGTTTACTTAAAAAAGAAAAGAGAGAGCCGGGCATGGTGGCACACACCTGTAATCCCAGCAACTCAGGAGGCTGAGGCAGGAGGATCATAAGATGGAGGCCAGCCTGCGCCACTTAGCAAGACCTTGTCTCAAAATAAAAAAAAAAAAAAGGTTGGGGCTGTAGCTCAGGGAGAGAGAACCCCTGGGTTCAATCCCCAGTTTGGAAAAAAAAAAAAAAGCTTAAAAAATTATCAAGAAACATTTCGTGTGTTTAGAATATATACGAAAGAGTATAGAGTACAATAGAACCCATGAATATGAACTTCTAATGCCCCAGTTTAACTTTTAGTCCCATTGAATTCCGTCTTTAAAGAAAATTTAAGGATTAAGCCATTACAAATATTATTTGAGGCCCCCCGTCCCCCCCCCCCCCCCAGTTTCCTTGCTCTATCCAGGGGCCGGGTAACTTTTTACTTCCTCACAGTCTCAAAGCAGCAAAAGAAATGGAAATTTGTGTATTAGCTACTTCCACTGAAAACATTCCTGTAACTCTTCCTCTTCTTCAGGTCAACCATATTGTCACCTTTGCCACCACTATCATCAGTCCCCATGAAGCACTATTTACCACAGTTTGCAATGTGATTTCCAAGTTCATAGGTTGTTGGTCCTAGAATGGGTGGGTCTGGATTCGCTAAGAAAATGGAGCCCCAAATGAGAGACGTGTCTGTACTTTGCAAAGTCAACACCCAGCACCCGCCCGCCCCCACCCCCTACCCCCCCACCCCCCATGGCAGAGGGGCTCTGTAAATGCTCCCTGCACGGCTTGATCCTGCTAGTGAATGAAAGTGCAGTGAAGTCTTGCTCATGGTCTACACATGGTTAGTGCCTTATACTTCATCATAATTCACAAGAATATTAGGACGGGTTTGCTTGGTTATTTAATAAAATCAAGGAATATTCCACATAACTTCCTAAAGACAGAAAAGTCTGTGGAGAGGTCTAAGCAGTTCGTCTGGTGCATGCCTGTTGATCTCATCTACTCTGGAGGATGAGGAAGGAGGATCCCAAGTTCAAGTTCAGCTTTGACAACTGTCTCAAAATAAAAAAAAGAAAAAGGGCTGGGGTATAGTTTGGTGGTAGAGTGCCTCTGGGTTCTATCCCTAGTAATTAAAAAACCGAATATAAAACAAAATGTTAGCGAGTGTATGTGACCTATACACCCAAAACTAAAGAAAGAAAAGTATTGGAAACTGCAATCAAAACAATGTTTAGTAAAGTCCAATAAAATGCCAAGAGGTTAGTTGCCCAGGGACGGTACATCCTGTTCCTTTATTGAACATCTACTATGTCCCATGAAATAAAGAAGAATATAAAATCATTGTCTTTGGAAGCAGGACAGCATACTTTTTGCAAACAAAATGTAGCACTTGAGAGATGACTGGTTTGGCTGTGGAGCACAGCCACTGACTGTGGAAGAGAGATATAGGTCTCCTATCCTGAAACAGTTGGGACTTTAAGTCAGGTTTCAGTAACACCAAGTTCCAGTCCCAGACTGCTTCCCAGAATCCCCAGGGGATGGCATCAGTTTCTCCCCAGGAAACCAGTGTGAGCAGACGGCTAATGGAGGGAGTCCTGGGTTGGTAGAGTGAAGGGCAGACAGACATCAGTCCTTCTTGGGGAAGGACTTCATGCTGTGCCCCTTGGCTGGATGGTCATCATGAGATCTATTGCCCAGGGTGGGAGGCCAGGCCTCGTTATATATTTCACTCACTGAATCCTGTAACAAACCTGCCAAGTAGGAGATACTGTCCCCAGGTCCAGATGAGGAAACCAAGGCTCAAAAACCTTGAGTCACTTATCCAAGGTCACAAAGCTAAGGAATTGGTAGGGCTGAGATCTGTCTGAGACTGATGACTCCACAGACTGTGTCTTTTTTTTTTTTTTTAGTTGAAATATAATTTGTATATAGCAGAATCCGCCCCTTTTCATGGTGTGTGATTCTCTGAGCATGGACAAGTGCTCACAGTTGTGTAGCCTGTACCACAGTCCAGTTACAGCACAGTTCCAACACCCTCCAAAACCCCCTCACACCCTTTCCCTTAATCCCCTCCTTCTGTTTGGCCCTGGCCCTCGTCATCCAGCGATCCATTTTTGGTTTGTTTGGTCTTTCTAGAATGTCATACAAATGAAATCAGATGGCCTTTTGAGACTTCTTTCACTTAGCAAAAGGCATCTGAGATTCATCCTCAAATCGCCGGTGCAGAGGGACATCACATGACTGTACTGCTGTTTATTTACCCATTCATCACTTGAAGGACATTGGGTTGTATCCAGTTTGGGGGAATTCTGAATAAAGGCTCATAAACATTATGAGCAGGCTTTTGTGTGAATGCAGAATTTCATTTCTTAGGATTACATGGTTCATGCTTCTGACCAGGCTCCAAGATGCTGTGTAACTAGACACAAATCAAGATGTTAGCTGCACACTCAGGTAGACATCTGTAGCACTGTACTGCCAGGGGAGAGTGGGGGGGGGGGAAGGAAGAGTTTTAATTTACACATTTAAAAAGAAAAAAACCTCAAAAAATATATATTCTTGGTTTTAGTTTTCACTTTTTTTTTTTTTTGTGGTAGGGGGCTGGGAAGAGTATTGGGGAAAGAATCTAGGGGCATAATACCACTCAGCTACATCCCCAGTTCTTATTTTTTATTTTTATTATTTATTTATTTAGGTATTGGGGATTGAACCCAAGGTGCTTAACCACTGAGCCACATCCCAAGTTCTTTTTATTTTTTACTGTGAGACAGAGTCTCTTGCAAAGTGGCTTAGGGACTCACTAAGTTGCTCAGGCTGGTCTCGAACTTGCAAGTCTCAGCTTCCTAAGTTGCTTACCAGGCATGTGCCTCCAACGCCTGGATAGTTCTTATATTTTTTTGGGGGGGATACTGGGGATCAAACTCAGAGGCACTCAGCCACTGAGCCACATCTCCAGCCCTATTTTGTTTTTTTTAAAAATTTTATTTATTTATTTTTAAATGGTTGTTCAAAACATTACAAAGCTCTTGACATATCATATTTCGTACATTAGATTCAAGTGGGTTATGAACTCCCATTTTTACCCCAAATACAGATTGCAGAATCACATCGGTTACACATCCACATTTTTACATAATGCCGTATTAGTTGTATTCTGCTACCTTTCCTATCCTCTACTATCCCCCCTCCCCTCCCTTCCCATCTTCTCTCTCTCTACCCCATCTACTACAATTCATTTCTCTCCTTGTTTTTTTTCCCATTCCCCTCACAACCTCTTATATGTAATTTTGTATAACAATGAGGGTCTCCCTTCATTTCCATGCAATTTCCCTTTTCTCTCCCTTTCCCTCCCACCTCATGTCTCTGTTTAATGTTAATCTTTTCCTCCTGCTCTTCCTCTCTGCTCTGTTCTTAGTTGCTCTCATTATATCAAAGAAGACATTTGGCATTTGTTTTTTATTTTGTATTTTATTTAGAGACAGGGTCTCACTGAGTTGCTTAGCGCCTCACCATTGCTGAGGCTGGCTTTGAACTGGTGATCCTTCTGCCTCAGATTCCCAAGCCGCTGGTATTACAAGCTTGCACCATGGCACCTGGCTAGTTCTTACATTTTTAATATATCAAAAATGATAATATGCCAGGTATCCTGGTGCACACCTCTAGTCCCAGTTACTTGGGAGGCTGATGCAGGAGGATCACAAATTCAAGACCAGCCTCAACAACTTAGTGAGGCCCACATGTCAAAATAAAATAAAAACTGGGGAGGTGACTCAGTCTGCCTACATGTTTGAAATGCTGGATTTGAACCTCAGTACCATCAAAAAAAAAAAAAAAGAGAGAGAGAATATTAATAATTTTGTAATCAGTTTAAAAATCTTAAACTTAAAATGTTATATTTTTTATCTGTGCTAAAAACTAAACACTACTCTTATTTTTTTTTCCTAATTGTGAACTTAGTTCTTCTACCCCAAACAAAGCCCAACTTCCCTCTCATGATGTGTATATTTCTGAATGTTTTCTAGGTCACTTGGAAAGTCATTTTATGGTCAGACCTAGACCCTCAGACAGAGGAAGGTGCAGGCGAGGTTTTCTTTCCTTTCCCTCTGTAGAACGCTGTTCCTTCCCCTCAGGTTTATTTTAACTCCAATCTTGTCCTCCTCTGCTTTCCCCAACCCCCTCTCTTTTTCTCACCTGTCATCTGCTTCGGAAGAGGGAGCTGAAGCCTTGAATTGAAGCCTCCTGCTATATTTGGTTGAAGATCTCTATATTGAGTGGAGGGTACTTAGACATCAGCCAACCCACGTCACCCCGCTCGCTCCGTGCCCTGATGTGTGGATGTGAGAAGAGTGTGAAGCATCCCACTTCTAGTGAAACTGCTTCCCATTTTTGCCTGGTGAGTCAGTAGCCCTCCCACAGGTCGAGATCTAGTGAATCAACAAATGGAACAGGGCTTGGTGGAGAGAACCTACCTGCCAGGCCTGTCTACTCTAGGTAAAAGGATCGTCTTCTTTTCCTTTGGTCTGAGTGTACTGAGAACCACAGGGTTAATGCCTGGTCACGACAGCATGGTTCACCTTCCACACTAGCATGAGCACGGATCCAAGAAAAACTGTTTTTTTTTTTTTTTTGGTACCAGAGATGGAACCCAGGTGTGCTTAACCAGTGAGCCGCATCCCTAGCTCCCTCCCCACCCCACCCCCACTTTTTTTAAGGGTACTTGGGATTGAGCTCAGGGACCCTTGACCCGTGAACCACATCCACAGCCCTATTTTTGTATTTTATTTAGAGACGGGGTCTTACAGAGTTGTTTAGTACCTCGATTTCACTGAGGCTGGCTTTGAACTCGTGATCCTCCTGCCTCAGCCTCCAGAGCTGATGGGATTACAGGTGTGCACCACTCTGCCCGGCCCCCCAAAAGCTTTTGAAATTCCCGAATGCCTTAGCCTGGGTTCTCCTGAAAGCTCAGCCTGATAGGAAGGCTTCTGTGTGAGTGGTACATTTATGCGTGAAAGGGTGAAGAATCAAGAGCCATTTGTAGGGGAGAAGAGATTTCTACTCCATAGCTAGTTCATGGCCGAGGCACCCCTAACAAAAGACAGATTAACAAGAGAAAAGTACACAAACTAATCTAATGTAAGTTTTGTGTCTCTGGTGTATGGTGGTACACTCCTACAGGTGGTAGAATACCTGGGTAGCATGCACAAGGCCTTGGGTTCAATCCCTAATACTGTGGGAAGGAAAATAAAAAGTTGTATGTGACATGGGAGCCTTTAGAAATGAGCACCCAAGGAAACAGGCACACCTGTGTAATTTTTGGGGGGGTTGTAACGGGAATTGAACTCAGGAGCACTCGACCACTGAGCTACATCCCCAGTCCTATTTTTTGTATTTTATTTAGAGACAGGGTCTCACTGAGTTGTTTAGTGCCTTGAGAGGAACTTGCGATCCTCCTGTCTCAGCTCCCTGAGTCACTGAGATTACAGGTGTGCCTCACCACGCCCAGCACACCTGTCTATTTTTATGCTAAGATTTGATAAAGAGCGACAGTTAGTGGAGAAGGGTAATTAGACAAAATGGGACTAATTATGGCAAGCCTGCAAGTTCGGATTCTCCATGTCCCTGTGTCTTCAGAGATAAGGACATTCCTTTCCTCTGGGCATAGGGAAGGCACTCTGGAATGAGGGTCTGATGACCTCATTGGGAAGGTGAGATAATTCTTTTTTTTTTTTTTTTTGCTACTGAACATTGAACCCAGGGGGCACTTAACCACTGAACCACATCCCCATCCCTTTTTATATTTTATTTACAGACAGAGTCTCTCTAAGTTGCTGAGGCTGGCTTTGAACTCTGGATCCTCCTGCCTCAGCCTCCCGAGCTGCTGGAATAACAGGCATGGACCACCACGCCTGGCAAGAAAGAGAATTCTTTTATGGCCTGTTTCAAAGGAGAGGGGAAGAAGAAGGTTAACAGACCTCCTGCTTCTGCTGTTTCTCAAATGCTAAGTTGCCATATTTTAGGGTCATCCGTCCTACACCCCATCACAGTGACTTCCATGAAGCAATGAGTTATTAAGTTGGCCAACACTGAATTGGACCATCTGAGAAGCTTTACAACATGCATCTCAGGAACATCCTCAGATCGGGGGAGAGGAAATGGGACAGCATCTGTCCTTCTGCTCCCAGCCCACAGTGGGCAAGGAGAGCCACGGGCATCAATATATCCACATTCATCTGCTCTAGGGACGGGATTGTGGGAAAAGGCAGGGACGTGACCCTTACCTAGGCCTGTTGGGACACAACGTCACTTCAACAGTTCACGGAGTCTTACTGAATAAATGACAAAACTGTTTGGGACCCCCTGGGACTTGACTCCTGTCTTCATCTTCCTGTAGCCCAAGCTCTAAAATTCTGGGTGCCTAATGGAAGCTGCCAAGAATAGTGCTGGGGAATTTCTATTTGGAGAGCCCTGAAGCCGCCATTTGATTGGGACTCAGGAAAGGTCTAGAAGTTATGTTTTCAGAGCAGATGTTCTCGGTGTTTGGGTTGCAGGTGTATTTGGGGCATGCTGGAGGGACGTAGCAAGGCTGTTATCTCTGATACTGTCACTTAGAGGGAGGCTTTTTTTTTGGGGGGGGGTGGTACCGGGAATGGAACTCAGGGAGACACGACCACTGAGCCACATCCCCAGCTCTATTTTGTATTTTATTTAGAGACAGGGTCTCACTGAGTTGCTTAGCGCCTCACTATTGCTGAGGCTGGTTTTGAACTCGCGATCCTCCTGCCTCGGCCTCCTGAGCTGCTGGGATTAGAGATGTGCCTGGCAGAGGGAAGGTCTTCTTGAGCAAAGAGTCCTCAGGGCTTCCCAGACCTGATCTCCCTGGTGCAACTGGGCTGGCCTTTTTCTCCTTCTACTGCAGTGTGCCAGTCTCGCCTGCCCACTCCCTCACTGGGGAGAAGGGTGAATGCGAGGGAAGAAGAAATCCTGTCCTGGCACCAGGGCTGTAAGCGAGGTCTCCACTGCCAAGCCTTCAGGGAAATGTCTTCAACACCCAAAGTTTGGGGCTCCTGACTCCCGGCTGAGTTCCAAGTGCAACAGTGGGAGCTGGCGGTTACTCAGTGTCTCCTGATGCCAAGTTTTCCGAGTGGGGGAGCCACTGTGGTCACGTGGGTCTTCTTACTCAATCGGTCCTCTTAGGGCTGAAGGAAAGGTGACCTTCTCAGCCTGTGGTTTGTATACTCTGCCTGTCTTGGCTTGAAACACAGTTGCGATTACCATGTATCTATAATCCTCAGCCATTGTCTCTTGAAACCTGCTTTGCTCCTGGTTCCCATCTTTTCCAAAGGCCCCCTTTCCCTTCCCCTTCCTTTTGACTCCAGGAGAGGAGGGAGAGAATCACCTGGCATTCCCGTGCTTGGTGGCTTGGTTCTGTTTCTTGTCCTTCGTTCTCCCTTGCATGCCTGCTCCCAGCTAGCATGCTCTCCCCTTTCTTTAAGCCTCTGTGCCTCCGGAGCAGCTGTCCACTCCAGTCCCCAAGGGTCACTTTGTCTTCTAAAAAACACGTTACTCCTCTGCTCAACTCATTTGGCCACGAATCAGTTTTGCCTGATGACAGCTCTGGTCCCATAATTTATTTTTTTCGGGTTCTTCTACCTTATCCATAGGCCTCTCCCACACACCCTCAGTAGACTGTAAATTTCTCTCCTGGACCCCAGTACTGGGATTGAATCCAGGGTCTGACACATGTTAGGCAAGTGCTCTACCACTGAGATACATGCCCCAACCCTTTTTACTTTATTTTGAGACAGGATCTCCCTAGGTTGCCCAGACTGGTCTCCAACTTGTGATCCTCCTGCCTCAGGATTTGCTGGATTACAAGCGTATACTACCATGCCCAGCTTTGAGCTCCTTGAATGTGCTTTAAATGTCTTTGTAATTTCCTTAGGGCCTATTCTAGTGTCTTAGACATAGTAAGGGTCAATGATGCCTCTTGAATCCATAACTGAATAGAAATGAAGGATTCAGGAGGGATCTGGGGAGGATGCTGACAACTTTTCCCTTGGCTGATCTCAGACTCCATCTCCAGTATCCAAATAATGAACACTTTGTACCAATGCTTGTCCAGTTTGCTTGCTGCCGTCTCCCTTCCTTCCACAAATATTAATTGACTAAAGCAGCTATTGACAGCATAGACTGTTTTAGTCAGTTTTTTTCCATCGCTGTGATCAAACCACCTAACAAAAACGACTTAGAGGAGGAAAGTTCATTTTGGGGCTCAGAGGGGTGGCCGACTCCATTGCTCTGGGCCCAGGGTGAGGTCATGCATCATGGTGGAGGATGCATGACTCAGCTTATGGTAGCCAGGAAGGGGGGCGGGGAGAGAGAGAGAGAGAGAGAGAGAGAGAGAGAGAGAGAGAGAAAGAGCACAGATATTCTCTTTCAGAGTAGGCCCCTAGTGACTCACCTCTTCCAGCCATGTCCCACCTGCCTACAGTTACCACCATTCAAATTAGGACAGACTGATTAGGTCATACCCCATAGTCGAGTCTTTTCACCTCTGAATCTTCCTGTATTAACAAGAGCTTTTAGGGGACAACTCACACCCAGACCATAACAGTAGTCACCGGTAGTATAGGATTCAGAAAAGCCACTTTGGTTCAAAGCTCTGTTTCACCTTGGGCAAATAACTTAACCCATTTGTAAAATGGGAATAGTCACCATGGTGGTGGCCTCTAGAGTTGCCATGCAGGTGAGATGAGGAGGCACTTGGCAAGTGGTAGGTATTGACAAGGAATACTGCTTGGTGCCTGTCCCTGCGGAACTCATTACCCACATGCTCGTTGGCATGAGGACACTACTTAACTTGGGTGGCTTCACAAGCTGACCTAAAGACACAAGTTTGAGTCTAAGAATTTATTTAGGAGGTGACCCCAGGAAGCCCAGGTCAGGAGTAGGGAAGAGAGACAAGCAGGAGCTGGTTGCTACTTTGGGCAGCTGGGGCTCAGTCCTGCGTGTGACCTCTGGGAGGCTGTGGAGAGCCAAATTCAGAGTTGTCCCCCTGCCAGAGGGTGAGAAGACTGGGATACTTTCCACCTCCTCCTGTTACTCCTTACTTCAGAGCTGCTCCCTAAACCTTCCTCCCTGTATGTCAGCACATTCTCCTCGGGCAACCAAGGAATGTTCCTCAGCCAAGAGCCTAAGACGCTTGCAGAAGAAGAGAACCAGAGAATCAAGGCCATACTTCCCACCAGACAAGGTACTAGGGGCCTATGTGGGAGGCATGGACTGTGACAGCGTTTATCATGAGTTATTCCTGCCATCCCTAAGAATTAGTGGAGGGGGAAAAGAAAACGTTCTTGAGGTTGTTCGAGGGATGGTTTAGGTATGGCGAGGGGGGGCATGGGCTTCTGAAGCGCACTCTGCTCCCTCTGTAAAGGCCTGGTTGTGATGTATCGGCTCTCAAATCTCAGCACTTGCCAAACCCCCAGCTCCAGAGGTCAGCTCTGCAAATCCAGACTGCTGCTCTGGGAGAAAGGCTTCACCCTAATTGTAGTTTGTCTTCTGCTATGTTAGGGACAGGGGCACAGCTGGGGCGGGAAAGAGCAACCTCGTGGATTCAAAAAGGATAGTGCTACTTCCTGCAACACCCCCACTTTCTAAAACTTGACCTAGCATCGGCAAAGGGGAAAAATGTGCGAAAAGCACAGCCAATTAGGGAGAAAGCGGTTGCAGTTTTGTCTTTGTCTAGACAGCATTGAGGGCTGCCTTCTCTCTGCCATGATTTTTCTCTAGAATCTACATTTGAAAGGGAACAGGGTTGCAAACCGAGCTGGAGAGAATTCAAGTAGTATTCCGTATTCCACAGGAATTTTTAGGGGGACCACTGGGGTCTCACATCAATAGTCTGGCTTGAAGGCAGAGCCAGGCTGGGAGGTGAAAGACAAAGTGACTTTAAGGTGCTTATGGGACACCCCCAGGCTCAAAAGTGCTCCCACCCCATATTCACCCCCATCTCTTATCTCTCCTGGTTCATTGAAAGCCATAATAGCAACATCTTTATTTCCTTCTTTTTTCCCCCCTGGTACTGGAGTTCAGGGTGCTCTATCACTGAGCTACATTCCCAGGTTTTTAAAATTTTATTTTGAAGCAGAAACAGGGTCTCACTAAGTACAGAGTGGTAGGTAGATAGCCCCTGGGTTCAATTCCCAGTAACAACAAAAAAAAAAAAAAAAAGAAAGAAAGAAAGAAAGAAAGAAAGAAAGAAGAAGGCTGGGGTTGTGGCTCAGCGGTAGAGCGCTTGCCTAGCACATGCAAGGCCCTGGGTTCGATTCTCAGCACCACATACAAATAAATAAATAAAATAAAGGTATTGTGTCCAACTACAACTAAAAAATAAATATTAAGAAGAAGAAGAAGGAGAAGGAGGAGGAGGAGAAGGAAAAGAAAAGTTTGTGATACTGGAAGCTTTGCCTTTCCTAGCCTGACATCACAACTGTTGAAATTAGGGCCTCAGAACTGTTAGCAGGGCTGGGGGCACAGGGCGGTTGCCTCTCTGGAGGACAGGACAGTACTGGGGAAGAGAAGCACCCAGGAGGGAGCAGAGAGGGAGCTGAGAGGGAGCCAAGACCTGCTTCGTTTCCTCCCAGTTTTGGCGAGGACTGGCCTGGATTTTAGGCCCTTGTGTCTAATTATGTGGGTTTGGAAAGACTCGGAAGCTCCTTCTGGGAGCGGGGCAAATCCTCAAGAATCCAAGGTCCTGACCGTGGATTCCTCCAGCTGGGCTCCAGAACACCAAATATCATCAGGGGTGGGGAGGAGGGGGTGGCTCTTTGGCGTTAAAGTTGAACTGAGCAAATAGCTCATTGTTCTCTTCCACCCTTCTGTGAAAGAGGATCAGAAGTTCAGGGCATGGCTCTAAGGAAGTTCCTGGTAGCTCTGTTTATAGTAGCGAGATTTTGGAAATGGCCCAAATGTCTGACAATAGATGATTGGTTAGATAAAGTATGGTTTAGCCAGACACTGGAATTCTGTTCAGCCATTAAAAATGATGTCATGGATGATTGTTTATTTACATGATAAAGGGATATCATGCAGAGAGAACATGAATACACACATAACATTTCACATGTATGGCATATGTAAGGTAAATGTAGGAAAAGACCTAAAGGAAGATAAAACTAATGTTTTTGTTTTGTTCTGGAGATTCCAGCACTGGGGGATTACACCTAGGAGAGCTTTCTCACTAAGCTACATCCCCATTTTTATTTTTTGTTTTTTTTTTTTGAGACAGGGTTTCCTTAATTTGCTGAGGCTGGCCTTAAACTTGTAATCCTCCTGCCTCAGCCTCCCAGTAGCTGGGATTATGGTGTAAACCACTACACCTGGCCCGCTCATTTCTTTTTAGTACCGAGCGACATTTTGGCACGGTTTATTTATCCACTCATCTACTTAAGGACATCTTAGTTGATCCCAAGCTTTGGCAATTATGAATAAAACCATTATAAACTTTTGTAACATAGGTTTTTGCATGAACATGTTTTCATCTCATTTGGGTAAATACCAAGGAATGCAATCACTGGATCAGTATTTAAAAATATAATTAGTTTTTTTTAACAAAGTTCCAAACTAGTTTCCAAAGTGGCTGTGCCATTTCACATTTGCACAACACAAGCAAGGAGTGACAGCTCTTGTGGCTTCACATTCCTGTCAGTATTTGGTGGTATTGGTGTATGGGTTTTCACCATTTGATAGGCATGTAGTGGTATCTCATTTTTTTTTTTTGTACCAGGGATTGAATGCAGGGGCACCCCACCACTGAGTCACACCCTCAACCCTGTTTTGTATTTTAGAGATAGGGTCTCACTGAGTTGCTCAGCGCCTTGCTAAGTTGCTGAGGCTGGCTTTGAACTCTTGATCCTCCTGCCTCAGCCTCAAAATCTGCTGGGATTATAGGTGTGGGCCACCGGGCTGGTCCATTGTTTATTAAATTTGCAATTCCCTAATGACATGTGACATTGAATATCTTTTCTTTTATGCTCATTTTTCCTCTTATACATCTTCTTTGCTGAGGTGCCATTTTCTCCTTGGTGACTTTTAAGAGTTCTTTGTGTATTGGGGGGTAATGGTCCTTTATCAGATATGTCCTTTGTGAATAATTTCTCCAAGTCTCTCTTGTCTTCTCATTCTCTTGAGAACTTTCAGTTTTTACTTTACATATTTGAGAATTGTTTGATTTGCCTCTCCTCCAAGAGCATGCAGTACATTTTTTTTTTTTGCAGTTGCCTTCCAGCACATTCAGAAGCATACAAATATACTAGGATTTATCAGCAATATAACTGCTTTTATGAGGATTCTTAACAAAAATAAAAGATCTCCTCCAACTAGAGAGCTCATGTTCTCTGCTGGTCCTGCCAAGAGGAGAGAACACTAAGTATAGTGACGGTCTCTTATTGGAGGTAACGAACTTTTTAATAGCTGGTGTGTGGTTATGACTGTATCACGTATTTCTGGGTTTAATGACTATATTATACATTTATATGTCTGATAGAGGCTAGGATAAACAGGAGAGCCTCTGTCTTCCTTCAGAGAAATCCTAATGAATTGGATTCCCTTTGGCTAAAAGAAAACATTGGAGCCAGTTGTCTCAGTTGGGAAAAGCAAAGAGAAGGTTAGGAGACAGTCTAATTGGAGCCAGAAAAAGACATTTGGCAGGGTTGGAACTTCTTCAGCTTTTGGGCTTCTGTGGCCCTCGTAGTTAGAGGTTCCATCTTTAAGGTCCAAGGTCTTGTGTCCCAGGCCAGCCCCACCATTACTGTGGATAATTTTTTTTTTTTTTTTGTACTGGGGATAGAACCCAGGGGCTCTCTACACTGAGCTACATCCCCATTTCTTTTTTATTTTGAGACAGGGTCTTGTTAAATTGCTGAGGCTGGCCTTGAACTTGTGATCCTCCTGCCTCAGCCTCCCAAATAGCTGGGATTTCAGGTGTATGCCACCACTGCACCTGCCCTGTATCTTGAATAGGTGTTTAACATTGTTGATTTTGAAGCACAGTTTCCACATTTGGGATATCAAGAAAAATTTAACAACTGTCTCACAGGGTTGTTATGAGAATTAAATGATGCTTGACTTTCACAGTGTGAAAAACCAACCTCTACCTCAGAGCAAAGCCTGTCCAAGGAAGGGACATGACCTTTGTCCTTGAAAAGACCCACAGAGCACTCCTAGGCACATTCCCACCCTGCTAAGTTGTTTATCTACAAATAACAGGAGAGGTCTGCTGAGCCAGGTGTCCCTGACTCACTCAGGCTAGGTGGGGACCCATAGCAACCCCCTAGCAGCCACCAATCAGCATGACACAGGGAAATACCTGGGATGCCAGATGACCCTCCCAGTAGTTTATGGTGTTGGGAAACCATGTAGTTCAGCACGAACACCCCTCTTGGCTTAAATCAATCAGTTCAAATGAATCCCCCTCTTGTAGTAACCAATCACCCCTACCCAACTTGTTCCCGCCAGTGAATGTGCTAATCATGTTTTAGAGTTGTTTGATTTTCCCGCAGTGTGTGATGATTTGCTAAGAGATGCTATGATGTATGTGAAGTCCCTGTCTTCCCCAAAGAGTGTATAAAACTGCTGCAAACCCTGGGCTCGGGGCCTCTCAGCATCACCACTTGCTGTGTGTGCACAAAGAGGACCGAGCTAGCTCGCAATAAACACCTCTTTGCTGCTTACATTGATCTTGGTCTCTGGTGGTCTTTTGGGGGTCCCGAATTCAAGCATAACAAGTGCTTTGAAAATAACTGAGAACTTGTAAGAAATTGTGATAGAATGCATACTGTGTGCTAAGCAACAGTATACAGAGAGCATCAACTAAAGCCATGCATGGTGGCACACACCTGTAATCCCAGCTATTCTGGAGGCTGAGGCAGGAGGATTGCAAGTCCAAGGACAGCCTAAGTGATTAGTGGGATTCTGTCTCAAAATAATAAAGGGCTGGAGACTCAGCTCTGTAGTAAAACGCCCCTGGGTTCAATCCCCAGTCAAACACACACACACACACACACACACACACACACACACACACCAGGTATACAAAACAAGTATATTATTATACAAACGAGAACATGATTATTCTATAAAATGATGCTTGCTGCTTACCCTCAAAAAATTCACAGGCAATTTGAAAAGACAGATATTTGGAAGGATAATTTCAATATGGTCACACTGGAATTTATACCATATAACTTACCATTTTAAAAATATGCAGTCATCTGTGTTGCTCATTATTACAAAAATGTTCTTGCCATCTTCCAAAGTAGATTGTAGGCTCCTTGAGAGTAGGCTCTATGTCTTTTTTTTTTTTTTAAAGAGAGAGTGAGAGAGAGAGAGAGAGAGAGAGAGAGAGAGAGAGAGAGAATTTTAATATTTATTTTTTAGTTCTCGACGGACACAACATCTTTGTTTGTATGTGGTGCTGAGAATCGAACCCGGGCCGCACGTATGCCAGGCGAGCGCGCTACCGCTTGAGCCACATCCCCAGCCCTCTATGTCTTTTTTTTTCCTCCCACAGTGACTTGTATGGAGTTAAGAAAATTATATCTATTATCATTTATGGAAGACTCTCTATGGACTAAGCTTGAGGTTAAGATGTTTCAGATATGTTTTCTTACATAATTTTTTGAAAGAACCCTGAAATAGAACATATAATGTTATCTGTAGCAGTTAGCAGTCTGGAGATGGAGCTAGAGGGGCAAAAAAGGAGTGCTTAGAAACTCCTATAAACACAATCTAATAGACCTTCAAGAGGAAAATATCTAAATACACTGTGATGTGGTCACGCTAGGGAACACTATGCAGCTGTAGAAAATGAAATAGGTGATGCATGCCTGTAATCCCAGCAACTCAGAAGTCTGAGGTAGGAGGATGGCAAATTCAAGGCCAGCCTGGGCAACTTAGTGAGACCCTATTGCAAAATTTTAAAAGGGAAAAAAGGAGGGAAGGAAGGTAGAAAGGAAGAAAGGAATGGAAGGAGTGAGGAAGGGGTAGGTTAGAGATATAGCTCGGTGACAAAGCACCCTGGGTTCAACCCCTGGTAAAACACACACACACACACACACACACACACACACAGATGGAATAGATCTGTAAGTACTGATGTGGGTAGATTTCTGAGAACTCCTGTTTGTTGAGTGGTGAAGCAAATTACAGAACAATGGCTAGAGGAGGAGGGCATGTTTATAACACACACACACACGCACACACACAAACTATCATAAATCTTTTTTTTAATATACATATTTATTTTTTGTTATAGGTGGGCACAATATCTTTATTTCATTTTTATGTGGTGCTGAGGTTTGAACCCAGTGCCTCCCGTGCACCAGGCAAGCACTCTACCACTGAGCCACAACCCCAGCCCTATCATGAATCTTTTAAAATTTACTTTTTTCTTTGTGGTACTGGGGATTGAAGCCAAGGGTGCTTTAGCACTGAGCTACAGCTCCAACCCTTTTGATTTTTAAATTTTATTTTGTGATAGGGTTTTGTTAAATTGCTCAGGCTGGCCTCAAACTTGTGATCCTCCTGCCTCTGCTTCCTGAGTTGCTGGAATTATAGAACCCTCTCCCCACAAGCCACAATGAATCTATTAAATATCCCGAATCTATTATGGCCTTTGGTGTCTATGTGTATGTGTATGGTATAAAGCCTGGAATGATATACTTCAAATTAGTAATAATAGTTTGCTCTGGGGAGGTGATGGGGGGGGGTGATCATAGGGGACTTCAGTTGTTAGACCACCCAAGAAGAGCCATTTCCCACCCCTTCCCCTTCTTCAGTGCTACCAATCCCAATTTTGTTCAGGTGTTGTAGAACAGCTTTGTGCTCAGGGAGAGTAGGCACAGGGTTCGGGTGTCACATCATGCAGCTCTAGGCCAAATGTGCTTATGTAGCTCCTCTTTGCTTGCGATTGGTCTAGGAGTAGGCATGTGACTCAGCCTGCTGGTGACTATGGGGAAGTACATTTTTGTTCTCCTAACAAAATGTTCTTCCCAATACATTGATGAAGAGTTCTGCCTCTCCCTTTCCTTTATGCCTTGGGATGGTGATGTTTGCAAATATGATGCTTGGAGATATGACGACCCCATTGTGACCACGAAGGCAGGGCCTGGAGTATTGCAGAGACAGATCTGTTTCAAAGTTTCAAAGACAGTTTCTGTTTCAAAGCAGAAACTATTCTCCAAACTTTTTGTTACCGGAGATACTTAAATGCCTTTATTACTTAAACCATGGTTAGCCAGGCATTCGGTCACAATGAAATACACCCGAATCAATATAATAGCTTAATCTGAAATGGTATACATATTTTCTCAGGGGAATTGATTCATAAACTAGTTGTATGTGTAATTAAACACTTGGTGGTGGGGGATGCTGGGGACCGAACACAGGACCTTGCACATGCCAAGCACGTGTTCTACCACTGAGTTACACCCCCAGCCCCAGTCTGTTCTGGTCACCTCAGACATGTGAATTTTACCTCCAGAATTGACCCCATCTACCTAGTTAGTGCAGACTCCCTGAAACTCTCCACCCTCCAGGGTCCTCTTTGGCCCCGGCCTCTGGCCTCTAGCCTCTGAATTGCTTCAGTTGATGACTCAGGTGAACAGGATTTTTGGAATGCACACTCCTGGGGCTGCTCCATCCTCTACTCCTCTCAGGTAGGGGGACCCACTATTTGGAGCTGCCTTTTCCACACACTTTTTTTTTTTTTTTTTTTCAGGGAGAGGACTGTCATTTGGTAACAAAAGAAGTCTGGGAGGACTGGATAGGTAGGAGTGGGAGAACCCAGGGGTGAAAGGGTAAAGTTTCTAAGCTGGAAAGCTTGAATGTAAAAATTAGGTATTATTAAATTCCTCTGTTACACCCAGATTCCTGAGATAGTTAAAACAACGCCCTACTGGCCATTTAGCCTAGGGCCCTGTGCAGTTTGTCACAGGGCCCGAACCAATCAGTTTGAATGTGTACCCCGCTTAGGAAGGACCAATCACCCCCCCACCTGTTCCCGCCAATGAATGTGCTAATCATGTCTCAGAGTTGTTGTTCAATTTCCCCGCGCCTCATGATGATTTGTTCTGATGTATGCAAAGCCCACCGCCCTCTCCAAAAAGTGTACTTAAGCTCTGCTTGACCTCTACTCTGGGCTCCGGACTGTTCTCCCTTCTTGAGTGAGCACGGGGCCCCAGCGCGCTGGAATGGATCCCCAATAAATCCCCTTTTGCCAATTAGATGGAGCCAGTCTCTTGTGTGGTCTCTTTCTCCGACGCTCCGCCGGACCCTTACAGGGAGCAGGCCTAAAGCCCCAAATCCCCAGGGTCCAGGCCATATTCCTTGGGTTCTGACACTAGGCCTGGAATATTGTAAAGAAGTCCATTCTAGAATCATCAGTTGGGGGTGGGGAGCGTCTTGTATCTCCTGTGATTTCGAAGGGTCCTTTTAAGCCACTTATTTTCTCGGCCTCTCCTGGAAGTCCTGCGCACTTCCCACAGCTATGAAGGCTTGTGACAGTACCTTAAAGAAGAGAGCCAGTGACTTGGGCAGGCTGGCCTCTGTGGAAGGCCACCCTCATGGCCAGACCATCCTTTGCTATGGGCTGAGGGAGCGAACCTGAGGTCTTAGTAGGGCCCAGGGGTGGGAGTGAAGGGGAGTTTCCTCTTCCCTTCACCCTGGGTGATGATCTACCTAGGGCGGCAAAGCAAGTTTTCTGCATCCTCCAAAGTAAGGGCAGAGACCTTTTGGATGTTGGTGGGGGACAGGGGCACATTCCAGAGTGCTCTCTGTAATAAGGGTTACTTTGTGGCACTTGGCAGCCCCACCAAGATCTCCACTCCCCCACCCCCCAGGACTCAGCAGGGGTGTGGGAACCTAGGACTTCACTGGCTCAGTGTCACGCTCTGCACCCTCGCCTAGGTGTGATGTCCCCTCCTCTGTCCCTGTGCACCTGCCCCCTTCCTGCTGCTCTTCCTCCTGAACCTGTGGGAGGCTGGTTTCCCAGGAAAGGGACTTAGGCGGGAGGGAGAGGATTAGGACCAGCAAACTTTTGCCTCAGATGCCCGGCTGCTTTATTATGCAGAACTTCCCTCCTTCTGGCTGTTTTTGGGAAGGCTGAAAAGAAACACTTTTGTAATACTGACTTGTAATTCACACTTTCCTGACAAGTTACTCAAAGCCACAGCCGCTTAAAGAGGGGTTTGACGCAAGCCTTATTCTGCAGACACTGGCTTCCTAATTCAGAATGTCTGGAGCAGTTGATCTTGTGACTCCTAAACTAGTTGAGGGGCCAAGGAGGGGCACGATTTTATCTCGGCCAGAATTTACCACCAGATCTCCACCACAAATCCAAGGCTTTTGAAACTCCAGGTCCTGGTGACTGGTGACTTTTTTTTTTTTTTTTTTTGTACCAAGGATTGACCCAGGGGTGCTTAACCACCGAGCCACATCCCCAGTCCTTTTTTTTTTTTTAAATATTTTATTTAGAGACAGGGTCTTGCAGAGTAAGCTAGGGCCTCCCTAAGTTGCTGAGGCTGGCTTTGAACTCAAGATCCTCCTGCCTCAGCCTCTGGAGTCCCTGGGGATTCTAGGTGTGCACCATGGCACTGACTGCTGGGGACTTTGCAGATGATGTCATAGAGTCATTGAAACCCTCATCAGGAAATCTGTTAATTCAAGATCTTTCTTCTGATGGTTCAGAGGGATCACTTTTTGGCTTAAAATTGAAGCCAGATTTAAAGTTAGGTAGTCAGTGTAGTTAGGTAAATCGGGTCTAGTATCATATCAAGTGAAATCTAAAATGGAGGCCATGCTGATAATGATTCTGGGAAGCAGGACAACTCATGGAATGTTAATGAAGTGCCGGAAAGGCCCTAGGCCAAAGTCCACCCCAAAGAAATGTCAATGGAACCCAGGAAACAGCCCCCAACAGATTTGGAGATAGCCCATCCCAAAGAAGTGATAATGAAGTCCTTCCTGCCCAGATTACTTGTTTGGCCCACCTGTGTCCCAAACCCTTCTCCTACATTCCATCACCAAAACTATAAAAAGGGGAGACAACCGCGATTCCACCTCTTGGGTCCCCTTCTTCCTCCGGGAGAAGTCTTTTCTGCCGTCCTTTAATAAATTTCTAATTTCTACTCTGACCTTGCCTCGGCGTGCTCTCTGGTGTTATTCTTCAACATTGGGGGAAGCAAGGACTCGTCACCGGTCAACAGCGGCAACAAAATGACAAGAGGACCCAGGACCCAGAATGTGGAGGACCCAGGATCACAGCCACAAATTCTGGAAGTCCCTGGGTTCCTCATTAAGCTCTGATTTGTTAATTTCTTACATTTAATTTTTTGACTTAAAGTTTTTATTATGGAAAATTTCAAACATGCACAATAATATAGAGAAGACCATAGTGCATGGCCTTGGTTGGTCCCATCCATCAATTCCAACAATCATTGCTGTTTTAATATTTATCCCTCTGCAACCAGATAGATTTCATACTACTTTATCCCCGACTAGGTAGATGTATTTCTAACAGAAAGCTTTAAAAAATAATGTCACCATAGTACCATTATCACACACGTAAAATTGATGATAGTTCTTAGAGTCCTAATACCCAGTTCATACCTGGTTTTCTCCTATTGTGTCAAAATGTCTTTTGCAACCGTGTGTGCAAAAGGGTGGTTTAAAAAAAGAAAAAGAAAAAAAAAAAAGGAAAGGAAAATGTCTTTTGTGATTGGTTTAAGTCAGGATCCAAACAAGGTCCATACATTACATTTGTTGATTTTTCTTTTGAGACATGGTCTCACTAAGTTGCTGAGGCTGGCCCCAAACTTGTGACCCTTCTCTCAGCCTCCCTAGGCACTGGGACTACAGGCATGTGCCAGCCACCAGGCCTAACTATTATTTGTTGATTTTTTAAAACTTATTCCTGGAGTAATTTTTAAAAAAATATTTATGTTTTAGGTGTAGATGGACACAACACAATGCCTTTATTTTTATGTGGTGCTGGTATCGAACCCAGGTCCTGTCCATGCTAGGTGAGCACTCTACCACTGAGCCACAACCCCAGCCCTGTATATATATATATTTTTAAGAAGCCTTTTAAAACGAGTACTCCCTCCTCCCATATTTTCCCCATATGCTTGTTGAAGAAACTAGGTCATTTGTCCTATAGAAGGTCCCACATTCTCAGTTTGGCTGATGTATCTTGCTAATGTCCTTGAACCTTTCTCTCCATCCTGTTTCCTCTCCTTAAGATGTGGAGCAGTTTTGTTCCCCTCACCTCCCAGGGGACTTTTGGCAAGATCTGAAGACATTTTTGGTTGTCACAGCTGTGGGTTGGGGTTCTACTGGCCTCTACTGGGTGGAGGCTGGAGATGCTGCTGAACATCTCTGAGCACAGACCAGCGCCCTAGAGTGAAGAAGTATGTCCTCCAATGTCAACAGGGCAAAGGTTGGGAAACCTCTAGGAGGCAATCACTTTCAATTCTTTCAGTTGGTTCTTTAATATTTATCTTGACAGATCTGAATGGATATGCAGAGTTGGTTTTCCTGTTTGGGGCATCTTTTCTAAGCACTCCTCTCTAAAGGATATGATATCTGACCTTTTCAGCAATGCTCCCTGCCTCCGTATGAGCATGTTTCTTATTCTTCCATGTTCTCAGAATACTTTAATACTAATTTTGAGTGTCTGCTCAAAATTAAACAGGGGAGTAGTTAAAAGACCAGTTAGAGCTGGGTGCAGTAGCCCCTGCCTGTAATCCCAGCGGCTTGGGAGGCTGAGGCAGGAGGATTGCGAGTTGAAAGCCAGCCTCAGCAAAGATGAAGTGCTATGAAACTCAGTGAGACCCTGTCTCTAAATAAAATTCAAAATAGGGCTGGGGATGCGGCTCAGTGATCGAGTGCTCCTGAGTTCAATCGCTGGTACCAAATCATCATCATCATCATCATCATCATCATCATCATAATAATAATAAATGCCAATTAGAAGTTCTGGCTTCATAAGTGGGGCTTGTTGACTGCAGTCTTCACCACAGAGTTATCTGGCTATGCTAACCCTCCAGCAGAATGTTTGAGTATTTCCTGGGGTTTGGAGGTGCATACCTGTAATCCCAGTGTCTTGGGAGGCTGAGGCAGGATTTGAGGCTACTCTCAGCAATTTAGAGAAACCCTGAGCAACTTAGTGAGACCTTGTCTCAAAATAAAAAATAAAAAGGAAAAAGGGCTGGGAATGTGACTCAGTGGTTAAGTACCTTAGGTGCAATCCCCTGTACAAAAAAAAAAAAAAAAAAAAAAAAAAAAAAGTTTAAGTATTTCCTCTTGGTCCAGTAAGATTGCCCACAGAAGAGTCTTCCAGGGTTCTGGGAGGCAAGCATGGCAAAAGGGTTGAGTCCCAACATTAAATATATGGATGTGTGTGTGTGTGTGTGTGTGTGTGAGTGTGTGTGTGTGTGTGTGTGTGTGTGTGTGTGTGTATGTGTTGGTGGTGGGGGCACTGAGGATTGAATCCAGGGTCTCTTGCACAGAGCAATATCCCCAGCACCTTTTATTTCTTTAATTATTTACTTTTGAGACAGGCTGGTCTTGAACTTGCAGTTCTCCTGTCTTGGACTCCCAAATTACTGGGATTATAGGTATGCACTACTGCACCAAACCAGATTTTCATATTTATTTCTCTTAAATAGGCTATTCTAGGTCTTTTGCATTTCCAAATAAATTATCAAATTAGCTTTTCAACTAAAAAACACATTCATATTGTTAATATAAAAATTAACATAATATAAAAAAGTAAAATGTGTGTATATATATATGTATGATACAATGTATAAGTAAAAAGTGGACATTCTCTCCTTTTTCCTTCTTTCCCTCCTTCCTGGCTCGCTCTCTCCTTCCTTCCTTCCTCCCTCCCTTCCTTCCTTCCTTTCTTCCTTCCTTCCTTCCTTCCCACCTCTTTCTTTCTATCTTTCTTTCTTTCTCCTGGGGATTGAACCACTGAGCTATACCCCCAGTCCTTTTTAATTTTTTTTTTAATTTTGAGACTAGCCCTCCCTAAATTGCTCAGGTTGGCCTCCACCTTGTGATCCTCCTGCCTTAGCCTTGTGAACAGCTGGGATTACAGGCAGGGAGTTGTTTTCTACAATGTTAGTATGAAACTTTAAAAAAAAATCAGTTTGGAAACATGTGGCTATATATAATAGAAAGCCCCCCAAATAATGGCTCCCACACAATAAAAGTCTATTCATCTCATGTGAAAGGAGTTTGGAGCTGGGAAGGACATTTAGGATATCAACCATGTTCTCACCGCCTGGGTTTCTGTTTTGCCACCCTTGGTTCATGGCTTCCATCCTTAAATTTATCTTATGATACTGTAGCTGTAGCCACAGGTCTGAATTCCAAGATGGAAGAGTATCGAACGAGCCCATGGCAAAAAAATGTTTCCTGGAAGTTCTTCCTCACTTTTACTTAAATTTCATACTTGGAAATTTAGACATGTCATCAAACTTGGTTCCAAGGGATGTTAGATAAGTAAAGTTGGATACATTGTTTTCTTAATCAAATCTGAGTTGTTTTTTTTTTAAAGAAATAGGATGAAATAGTTATTTAATAGGCAATTAGCAGTATCTGTCAGAATTTAAGAGTTAATAATGAATTGCAATGTTATGTTTTCTGCAATTTTGATATGTATAGTAACCAGAGCAAAAATATGGAGACATTTAAAAATATTTATCAGAAGAGATGCATATAGAAAAGAGCATTGGTTTGTTCAGATAATATTTTAATGTTTTTTTTTTTTTTAAAGAGAGAGTGAGAGAGGAGAGAGAGAGAGATAGAGAGAGAATTTTTTAATATTTATTCTTTTTAGTTCTCGGCGGACACAACATCTTTGTTGGTATGTGGTGCTGAGGATCGAACCCGGGCTGCACGCATGCCAGGCGAGCGCGCTACCGCTTGAGCCACATCTCCAGCCCCAATATTTTAATGTTTTGTTCAGTTATTTTAGAAAACATTGGTTCAATTCTAGTTCAGATGAGTTCAGGTTTTTATTAATTTTCATAGAAATATTTTTGGATGAATCTATAATGAAGAAAAAAATGTTTTGTTTCGGTTTGGTACTGCATTTCCCAAATGAGTATGATCCTTTCTAATTTTTTGTTCAGAGTTTGGGTCAACTCGAGTTCTTGGTTCTGATGTGTTCACACGGGGCATTTTCTAATTAAGGTTTAGAAGGGCAGACTTGAGGTAAAGAATAGAGGCAGGAGGATTTTATAAATCTACCTTTCTTATGCAGGAGCTAATAATTCTAATGACTTTAAAACAAGTCTAAATTTATTTATTTATTTATTTTTTAAAGAGAGAGTGAGAGAGGAGAGAGAGAAGAGCGAGGGAGAGAGAATTTTTAATATTTATTTTTTAGTTCTCGGCGGACACAACATCTTTGTTGGTATGCGGTGCTGAGGATCGAACCCGGGCCGCACGCATGCCAGGCGAGCGCACTACCGCTTGAGCCACATCCCCAGCCCCCCCTTTTTTTTTGATCCTGGGATTGAACCTAGGGGTGGCTGAGCCACATCCCCAGCCCTTTTTATATATTATTAATTAATTAATTTATTTTACAGTAGAATGCATTTTGACATAGCACACAAAAGGAGCACAACTTCTCATTCCTCTGGCTGTACATGGTTCAGAATTACTTCAGTAGTGTAATCATACATATATATAAGGTAATAATGTCTCCCTATTTCTACCATCCTTCCCATCTTCACAACCCCACCCTTCCCCTGTCTCCCCTCCACATACAAAACAAAGTTCCTTCTTTCTTCCCTATACCAAAGCCCCACTCAAGATTAGTCAGAGAAAACATTTGGCTTTTGGTTTTTTGGGATTAGTTATTTCACTTAACATGATATTCTCTAGTTCCATCTATTTACCTGCAAATGTCATAGTTTCATTCTTCTTTAAGGCTAAGTAATACTCCATTGTATATATGTACCACATTTTATTTATCCATTCCACATTGAAAGGCAAGTGGGTTGATTCCATAATTTAGCTATTGTAAATTGAGCTGGTATAAACATTGATGTGGTTGCGTCATTGTAAAGTATGCCGATTTTAAGTCCTTTGGGTATAAACTGAGGAGTGGGATAGCTGGGTCAAATGGTGGTTCCATTCCAAGTTTTCTGAGGACTCTCCATACTGCCTTCCATAGTGGTTGCATCAATTTTCAGTACCTTTTCCCCCATATCCTTTTCCCCTATATCCTTGCCAACAGTTATTGTTTCTTGTATTTTTTTTTAGTTGTAGATGGACACAATATTTATTTTTATGTGATACTGAGTATTCAACCCTGTGCCTTATGCATGTCAGGCAAGCTCTTTACCACTGAGCTACAATCCCAGCCCTTGTGCCCTTGTATTCTTAATAATTGCCATTCTGACTAGAGTAAGATGAAATATTAGAATGGTTTTATCCTATGTGTGTGTGTGTGGGGAGGGGGGGCGAGGTGATGGTGCTGGGGATTGAACCCAGGGCCTTGTGCACGTGAGGTAAGCACTCTACCAACTGAGCTATATCCCCAGCCCGAAATCTTAGAGTAGTTTTGATTTGCATTTCTCTAATTTTAGAGATTATGAACATTTTTTCATGTTTGTTCATCGATTATATTTCTTCTTCTGTAAAGTGTGTGTGTTCAGATCCTTAGCCCATTTATTGATTGGGTTATTTGTTTTTTTTGGTGTTCAGTTTTTTTTTTAAGTATTTATTTTTTAGGTGTAGATGGACACAACACAATGCCATTATTTTTATGTGTGCTGAGAATCGAACCCGGGTCCCGCCCGTGCTAGGGGAGCGCTCTACCACTGAGCCACAATCCCACCCCCTGGTGTTCAGTTTTTTGAATTCTTTATATATGCTGGAGATTAGTGCTCTGTCTGAGGTGTGAGTGGTAAAGATTTTTTCCCATTCTATAGGCTCTCTCATCACATTCTTGATTGTCTCCTTTGCTGAGAAGAAGCTTTTTAGTTTGAATTCATTCCATTTATTGATTCTTGATTTTACTTCTTGTGCTTTAGGAGTCTTGTTCAGGAAGTCGGGGCCTAAGCCAATATGGTGAAAATTTGGGCCTACTTTTTCTTCTATTAGGCGCAGGGTCTCTGGTCTAGTGCCTAAGTCTTTGATCCACTTTGAGTTGATTTTTGTGCAGGGTGAGAGATAGATGTTCAATTTTATTCTGCTACATATGGATTTCCAGTTTTCTCAGCACCATTTGTTGAACAGGCTGCCTGTTCTCCAATGTATGTTTTTGGTGCCTTTGTCTGAGATAGCCAGATTGTTGTGGGTTTGTCTCTGTGTCTTCTGTTGTGTCCATTGATCTACATGTCTATTTTGGTACCAATACCCTGCCATTTTTGTTACTATTGTTCTGTAATGTAGTTTAAGGTTTGGTATTGTGATGTCTCCTGTTTCACTCTTCTTGCTAATGACTTCCTTGGCTATTCTGGATCTCTTATTTTTCCAAATAAATTTCATGATTGCTTTTTCTAGTTCTATGAAGAAAGTAATTGGGATTTTTATAGGAATTGCATTAAATCTATATTAAAGTTTTGGTAGTATGGCCATTTTGACTATATTAATTCTGCCTATCCGAGAGCATGGGAGATCTTTCCATCTTCTGAAGTCTTCTTCAGTTTCTTTTTTTTAGTAGTTTTCATTGTATAGGTCTTTCACATTTTTTGTTAGATTGATTCCCAATCATTTTATTTTATTTTTTAAAGGCTATTGTGAATGGGTTGATATTTCTAATTTCTCTTGCAGTGGATTAATTGCTTATGTATAGAAATGGGTATTGGGGCTGAGGATGTGGCTCAAGCGGTAGCACACTTGCCTGGCATGCGTGTGGCCAGGGTTCGATCCTCAGCATTACATACAAACAAAAGATGTTGTGTCCACCGATAACTAAAAAAAATAAATATTAAAATTTTCTCTATCTCTCTCTCTTTCTCTTAAAAAAAAAAGAAGTTAGAAATGGGTATTGATTTTATATCCTGCTACTTTACTGAATTAATTTTGAGTTCTAGAAGTTTTCTGGTGGAATATTTTGGATCTTCTAAATATAGAATCATGTCATCAGCAAATAGTGATAGTTTGAGTTCTTCTTTTCCTATGCATCTTCTTTTAATTTCCTTCATCTGATTGCTTTAGCTAGAGTTTCAAGAATTATGTTGAATAGAAGTGGTGAAAGAGGATATCCCTGTCTTGTTCCAGTTTTTAGAGGGAATGGTATCAATTTTTCTCCATTCAGATGTTGGCCTTGGGCTTAGCATAGATAGCTTTTACAATGTTGAGGTGAGTTCCTATTATCCCTAGTTTTTCTAATGTTTTGAACATGAAGAGTTGTTGTATTTTGTCAGTTGCGTTCTCAGCATCTATTGAGAGAATGATATGATTCTTGTCTTTAAATCTATTGATGTAATGAATTATGTTTATTGATTTCCATATGTTGGACCAACCTTGCATACCTGGGATGAACCCCATTTGATCGTGGTGCACTATCTTTTTAATATGTTTTTGTTTTGTTTTGTTTTGCATCCATGTTCACCAGGGATATTTTTTTTAATGAGAATTTTTTTTTAAAGAGAGAATTTTTCAATATTTATTTTTTGGTTTTCGGCGGACACAACATCTTTGTATGTGGTGCTGAGGTTCGAACCCGGGCCGCACGCATGCCAGGTGAGCACGCTACCACTTGAGCCACATCCCCAGCCCTGAAGTTTTCTTTCCTTAATGTGTCTTTGTCTTTGGAATCAAGGTGATACTATCCTCATAGAATGAGTTTGGTAGGGTTCCCTTCTCTTCTATTTCATGAAATAATTTGAGAAGTATTGATATTAATTCTTCTTTGAAGGTCTTATAGATCCTGTGCTTTTCTTGGTTGGTGAGCTTTTTTTTTTTTTTAAATATTGTTTTTAGTTGTTGATAGGCCTTTATTTTATTTATTTACATGTGGTACTGAGAATCAAACCCAGTGCATCACTCATGCCAGGCAAGTGCACTACCACTGAGCCCCAGCCCCAGCCCTGGTTGGTAAGCTTTTGATGGTGTCTTTTATTTCCTTGCTTGAAATTGATCTGTTTAAATTGTTTATATCCGGGCTGGGGATGTGGCTCAAGGGGTAGCGCGCTCGCCTGGCATGCGTGTGGCCCGGGTTCGAACCTCAGCACCACATACAAAGATGTTGTGTCTGCCGAAAACTTAAAAATAAATATTAAAATTCTCTCTCTCTCTCTAGAAAAAAAATAAAAAAAATAAATTGTTTATATTCTCCTGATTCAGTTTGGGCAGATTATATGCCTCTAGAAATTGTTGGTGACCTCGTTGCTGAGGCTGGCTTTGAACCCATGATTCTCCTGTCTCAACCTCCGGAGTCACTGGGATTATAGGCGAGCAAAACCTCACACAGCTGCCTCTTCTACTTTATAACCAGTGACCATATGTGCAAAGTAACTAATGATTTAGTCTGTTGGTGATGCTTTCTATTGAATTTTTTAAAAATTTGGTTTATTATTTCCTTCATTTCAAGGATTTCTATTTTTTTTCAGAGTCTCTGTTACTTGAAATAAACTTTTGCTACCTGTAGTTGCTCTCTAATCTCTTTGTTGGAGTGATCAATTGCTGCCTATGATTGCTCTCTTATATTATTCTGTGCTGCAGAATCATTCTAATAATGTATGTTCTGAACTCCTTCTCTGACATTTCATCTACTGTGTTGTCCATGGATTCTATTATTGTAGCATCTTGTTTTGTTTGGAGCATTTTCTTCCCTTGTTTTTTCATGTTGTTTTTCACTCTCTAGTGGTGCAGATCTGAGGTCCTACAGTTTCTACCTTGTAATCTTGTAATGTTCCTTCAGATTACCAATACCTGCCTCTGGTGTAACCAGGCTTGCAGGGACCTTGGTGATGGTCTTCCTGGTCCTGGCTGATATTTCTAGATGTAAGTGGGCCAGAACAGCCACGTGTTGGTAAAAGGGAGGCTACAGCATGGTTAGTTTCCTCCTCTGTGCATTGGACTGGGGTCAGTCTGCTCTGCCTCCTCCGAGCATTGGGCTGGGGCTGGTCTCCTTTTAAAATTTTATTTAGAGACAGGTCTTGTTAAGTTGCTTAATGTCCTCAAAGTTCTTGCTAAGTTGCTGAGGCTGGCTTTGAACTTGTGGTTCTCCTGCCTCAGCCTCTTGAGTTACTGGGATTTTGGGGGCAAAAATGTTGATAAAATAATTGAAATATGACTTCTTCCTTTCAGTGATATAACATTGCCTTTGATTGCAAATATATTGCCTAAGATTCAAGCAATACATATCTTCTGATTCTCTAGGAAAGTAGAAGTCCAGGAGAAGATGATGGTAATGAGACTGGGAACTCAATTCTCTGGGTATGACCATGTGCTTTCCTTGCAGCTACTGGCCACTCCTGTGAAATTCATTTAGTTACTTTGCTCATATGGTCACTGGTCATAAAGTAGAAGAGGCAGCTGTGTGAGGTGGCGCACGCCTGTAATCCTAGTGTAATCTCAGGAGGCTGAGAGAGGAGAATCGCGGGTTCAAAGCCACCCTCAGCAACTTAGTGAGACCCTAAGCAACTCAGTGAAACCCTGTCTCTAAATAAAATATAAAGAAGGGCTAGGGATGTGGCTCAGTGGTTAAGTGCCTCTGGGCTCAATACCTGGTGCCTAGATAGATAGATAGATAGATAGATAGATAATAGAAAAAGCAAAAGGATGAAATGAGGTACTACAATCCATCCCACAAAATTCATCAAATAGACATCTGTGTGCTTACGTGCAACTTGTTCATCTTCCATTCAATGAGCCCCGATGATGTGCAAGGCCTGTGGGAGGGAGGTGTACAGTGTGGGTCTGGAGTGTGGTGAGCCTTTCTCTGGACCATACTTACTTGTTTTTAAAATTTGAATGAAAGGGAAGAAGGACTTTGCCTTCGGGTTAAGCTGTGTAGAAGCAACCAGCAGATGTGGCTCCTAAATTTATCAGTAGAAAGCTTGTCTTGAAGAATAAAGGTAGCGTGCTGAGAGACGCATTCTCTCTCACATGGATGTGGCAACAGTTTCCTCACTTTATTTTCCTGCTTCTATTCTTGCTGCTTTCAACAGGGACTGAAGGGATCTTTAAAAACAAAAGTCAGTGTCCCTCCTTTGTCAAAACCCGTGCTTTGCATGCCTGTCTCAAGCAGAGTAAAAATGGATGTCTTTGCCCTGTGGTAGATCCCCCAAGTAGCAAGGTCCCCTTGACCTCGCTGCTTTCATATCCTGATGTCCCCCCCCCCCCACCCTTGCTCTCTCTGATCCAGCTCTTCCTCCAAAATGCCTGACAGGGGCTTTGCACTGGCTGGTCCCTGTCACCAGGATACTGTTCTCCCAGGTGTCTTCAAGATTAATGTCCTCTATTCCTCCACAGCATACTTAAATTTTACCTTTTCAGTTGAGGCTTGGTTTAGTTGGTTAGCCAAATATGCTAACCACAGTTTTTGATTGCATCCATATAGGTATTATTGAGATCCTAACAAAGTTCTGTCTTTTATTAAGGTATATCCTAAATACATCTATGCATGACCTTGCTCAGCAAATCTGATCAATAGATCAAAAAAGACAATAAGCCTGATTGGACCTTAGGTTGGATGAAGTAGAATTCAAGATTTCCTCCTTCTGGGAAAATTAAACATCCTACTCTATCCTGTACAATTCTTTTTTTTTTTTTTTTATGTTTCACATATTTATTAGCAAACCAACCCAAACCAGTACTTCAGCTTCTGTGACACTATCCAGATAGGGCAGACATTTTCAGGTGGATGTGACAAAATGATCACAGCTTTGATAAATATGTGCGCCATTTCACGTCATTCCTTATAGACCCAGCTTGGTTCTCCTCCAATGTCTCCTCTTGGAATTGAACCTGATTTTATTACCAGTTTTCATTCGAATCCACTGGGGAATGGGATGATTTTGCTTTTTTTCTTGGCCAAAAATCGCTCGATCCTGAAAGTCTTGTGAGAAGACATGGTGAGGGACCGAATTCGGTGCTCGAACCACAATGGCCGAAAAAAGGCGAAGAGCCCTGTACAATTCTTAATCTCACTGAAGCTCATTGGCTGTATTCCCCCAAATCATATAAACCTATGAGGTAGAAATAGCAATAATAATTGCCATTATTATATATTAATGCTAAAAGTCATGTTGATGACAACAATACAATAGCTAATAAGAAAGAAAATTTTATTTTATTTTTGTACAGGGGATTGAATCTAGGGTGCTTAGCCACTGAGCAACATCCCCAGTCCTTTTTTACATTTTATTTAGTGACTAGGTCTTGCTGAGTTGCTAAGTGTCTTTCTAATCTGCTGAAGCTGGCTATGAACTCTCGATCCTCCTGCCTCAGCCTCCCGAGTTGCTTGAATTATAGGCATGTGCCACCGCGCCCAGCCCAAGGAGAATTTTCTGTGTGTGAGGTATTTCTGTAAACCTCACAACAGTGCTGTGGAGTCAGTGCTATTATTATCTAATTTTTCCGATGAGGAAACTGAGGCACAGAGATCTTCAGTAAACTGCTCAAGTCCTCATAGCTAATAGATGATGGAGCCACAATTTAAACTCAGTTATTGTGATTCCAGAGTTCATCATATTTGCATTTTTAGATGATAAAAAGAATAACAACAACAACAACAACAAAACAACACACACACACACACACACACACACACAAACCCAACAACTCATCTCAAACCAGCTTATGTCAAAAGTGGAACTTATTCCCCACTCCAACCCATCAGTCCCTGGGTGGCTCTTGCCAACCTTGAACCAAGCCCTCACGGATCAGGATTTGGTGCTTCTCTTCTCATCTCAGCTTCATTCTCAGGCCATCTGTGTGTGTGTGTGTGTGTGTGTGTGTGTGTGTGTGTGTGTGTGTGTGTGCTGACTCTGGCAACACCAGATCTAGGTCATTATCAGCTTCAAGTTTAAAGAGAGAGAAAATCTTCTGACAGTTCTAACAGAGGCCGTCAGGGCAGAGTCTCCACGAGCCCAGCTGGGTGATGGACTGATACCTGAATGTTTCACTGCGATGCCAGGATAAGACGTACTGATTAGCAGGTCTCGGTCCTGTGGCAACCTGTCCTGCTAAGGGTTGGGGATGGTGTTGAGTTTGCCACACCAGAACTGTGGAAATAAAATTCCCTGGTCTAATTTACACTGAGTGACTTAGCCTTTTCCCAGATGGGTGGCATTTCTTTCATTTTGGATCACTTAAAACCACCACTTAAAATTAATGGGGTGGGGGCTGGGGATGTGGCTCAAGCGGTAGCGTGCTCGCCTGGCATGCGTGCAGCCCGGGTTCGATCCTCAGCACCACAGGCCAACAAAGATGTTGTGTCCGCTGAGAACTAAAAAATAAATATTAAAAAATTATCTCTCACTTAAAAAAAAATAAAATTAATGGGGTGCCATTCTAAGCAGGAAGATGGATTTGGACAAAGAACAATTTTGGATGGCCACAATAGGTAGGTACTTGCCTGTTTTGTTTGCTAATGTTTGTTCTTGCTGTTTTTCTTTCTTTCTTTTTTAACAAACGAGGAACCTAGGATTCATGAAGACCAAACGATTTGCCTGAGATCACAGACCTACCCAGCCATGGGACTAGGATTTGAATTCCAAAGCTTGTGTCATGCTGCCATAAAAAAGATCCACGTCAAAATGACCCAAATGTCAGGTGGCAGGCCGATTTTGGAGACTGGAGGCTGCCTGGTGCTCTGTCTATTCACATCACCTCCCCTTTCTGCCTTTGGGCTCAACACTGAGCATTTCCAACCCCGGGACCACTCAGAAAACTTGCAGAAGTAAAGATCCGGGAAGTGGCTAGTTGGTGGTGTGTGGAGCTTCCTGGAAATGGCCAGCTCAGACCTCGAGGAACCTCGTTTCTCAGGACCAGTCATGCTCATTTGAGGCTATTCCTCAGCTTTGGGCAATTATTTCTCATTCCTGAAATTCCCCAGTTGTATTTACACAGAGTGATTTAGCCTTTTCACAGCCAGATCATTTCCTTATTTTTGGATCTGTTGAAAAACCTCTCCAGCCCCCAAGACCTCCTAAAGAGCTGGTCTGGAATCCAGGACAGCTCAGGATGGAGTGTTTATATCTTCACATGCAAGGAGGATTGGAAGCCACCTAGCAAAAATCTGAAGAATTGTAAACCAATTCACCTGTTCTTCCTTCCTATTTTTTTTTTTTTTTTTTTGCACTGGGGATTGAAGCCAGGGGCATTTAACCACTGAGCCACGTCCCTGACCTTTTTTTGTATTTTATTTAAAGACAGGATCTCACTGAGTTGCTTAGGGCTTCGCTATGTTGCGGAGACTGTCTTTGAACTTACTTAGCTGAGGCTGGCTTTGAACTTGTGATCCTCCTGCCTCAGCCCCCACAAGCCACTGGGATTACAGACATGTGCCACCATGCCCTGCTTCTCCTTTCTAAAAGCTCTCTGTTCTTAATTTGTTCAGCTTATAGTCATCATCAGTTATTAAGCATCTATTAGAAGTCAAACATTTTGTGAAGGATATAAAAGAAGAGAGGGTATGTTCTTGGTAAGATGTTAATAATTTACTTTCCAAAAGTTCAGGATAGACAGAGAATATGAAGTTTGTGCTATTAGGGTTTAAGCAATAACGTGGAGGGTAGTAGATTTTGCCAAAAATGCTCCATCAGGGTGTGGCCAGCTCCATTCTAGTGAGGAAGTTCAGACAGCTACTGTAAGCACCAATGCTGTCCACATTGCAGTCCATCCTGTTTGGTACCTTATTTATGCTTAGCATAGTGAATGTTGGAAAAGGGTTTTATTAGTGAAAGTCACAGTTAGTAGCTGGTATGATGAATATAGGGCACTCCCTTGGGTGAAACTGAAGGTATTTGAAAAGTGTGAATGTGATAAAATATTTTAGAGCCACTTGCCTAACTGGTAAAAGAATTTAGGAAGTCTGTGGCCTGCACCCTTAGGGAAAATACCAGAGACTTGGTCTCCAAATATACCTAAATTAGGCCACTGGTTTAGGACCATGTTTGGTTGCTTAATGCCACTCATCAGGGTAACAGGATCTCATTTCTGGAATGTTGTCAAGTCTGTTTCAGATAAACCCTTCTTACAAGGTGTTGGTCAAGATACTTCAAAGGATAGAGAGCTTGGACTTCATGGGGCATATACACGGAGCTTTATAAACTGTCTTGGTTTGCTTGTTCGTAAGATTTTTTAAAATTTTAATTTATTTTTTTTTAAAAGAGAGAGAATTTTTTTTAATATTTATTTTTTAGTTCTCGGCGGACACAACATCTTTGTTTGTATGTGGTGCTGAGGATCGAACCCGGGCCGCACGCATGCCAGGCGAGCGTGCTACCGCTTGAGACACATCCCCAGCCCTTTTTTTATTTTTAAATTTATATGTGGCAAGATTTGGTTTGAGATTCCCCTTCGATGTCTTGGGACAGGGAGTGTGTGGGACTTGGCTGATCCTCACCCATTTCCAACATCTGCAGCGGCTCCTGTTTGCGCCAATTAGATTCAATGTTACATAAACCAGAATGGGCTCAAATCTGTCCTCCATAATTTCCTCCCCTCAGAGAATCTGCAGTTTATCTAGAAAGATTAGCAGCTGGAATTACATTTGGGAAAAAACCCACACCTCTGAGACGACCACCCAGGCTGCATAGGATACACCAGGAAGAACTGGAAGACTTCAGGAAGGGCAGGAAAGGATTGGCAGGGATTTATTTTCTTTATCCCCCTTTATTTTTGTCAGGTTAATTGAGGTGTCAAACTCCCTGATGTCAGACCACAGTTTGATGAGCCTTGACAGATGTGTATGTTAGAATATGCCCATTACCCATAGAATTTTCTTTCTTCCCATTCAGTCCTTCCCCACCCCTCCCCTGCTGGCCCCTCATCTGGTTCTATCATACAAATTAATCATGCAATTTTAAACCTTTTGAGTCTGGCTTCTTTTGCTAGGTATAATGGATTTGAGATATGAGTTCACTCCTTTTTACTGTTGAGTAGTGACTCCCTGATGGATATGGCACAGTTTTTTTTTTTAGTGTTTTGCCAGCCAATAGACAGGTGGGTTCTTTCCAGTTATGAATATCCATATGGACACTTTATATGGATATATGCTTTCATTTTTTATTGAGTAAATATCTAGGAGCAGAAGCTCTAGGATGGATGATAAGTGTATATTTAAATTTATAAGAATTTTTTGAATTTATAATTATTTGAATTTATAAGAAAGAGCCTAATTGATTTTTTAAAAAAATATATTTTATTTTTTTTTTAGTTGTAGTTGGACACAATACCTTTATTCTATTTATTTATTTATTTTTATGTGGTGCTGAAGATCCAATCCAGGGCCTCACATGTGCTAGGTAAGCGCCCTACCGCTGAGCCACAATCCCAGCCTACCTTATTGATTTTTTTAAGGTATCTGTTCTCCCACCAGCAAGTATGAGAGTTCCAGGCACTCCACATCCTTATCGATTTTAGAATTAATCAATCTTTTTAATTTTAACCATTTTAATGAATGTGTATAGTGGCTTCTCGTTATTGCTCTTATTTGCATCTCCCTAATGACTAATGCATCTTTGCAAATGCTTATTTTCATTTATGAAGAATTTATGCAAAATATTTGCCCATTTTTTTTTCTTGTTGTGTTATAAGAGAATTTGATGTGTACCCTGGATACAAGCCTTTTGACAGATATTTATTTTGCAGATATTTTTTGCTGGTTTCTAGCTACTTTAATTAATTGTCTTTGTTGGTTTGTTTTGTTCCTGTGTCTTTTCAAAAGTAAAACTAAAAAATTTTGGTGATGCTCAATGTGTCCATTTTGCTGTATGTCCTGTTTAAGAAGATCTCACCTAACCCAAGACTACAAGATTTTATCCTAGTAGTTTTGGAGTTTCATCACTTCCGTGTAGGGCTACGATCCAATGTGTTTTACTTTTTGTATATGGTGTGAGGTAAGGGTTGAGGATTTCTTTTCCCCCTAGCTCCATTTGTTAGGGCTCAGTAGCTGTTAAATGATGATTGACTTAGTAAAGATTTATTTGAGGAAAACAACTGTGGGACAGTAAGGAAGAGAGATATAGAGGGAAGGAATCAATTTGAATCCACTCTGATACAATGAAGAGTGCTTTATCAAGCAAGCTACCAGAATGTGCAACCGAAGCTTATTCTCATTTGGGAATTTTGCAAAGTATAATAGAAAACACTTCATAACAGAAAAATAGAGTATAATAGGAAACATATTCCTATTCTATCCAAGAGAGGAGGGAGCACCAACTCCCATCAGCCATTCACTCAGGGCTGCTCCTTGCTGGTGGGTGTTAATTATCTGGAAGAGTAGGTCCAGTAGGCAATACAAACCCACAGGCAAAGGGATGCAGGTTGGCAGTTGGAAGTTGGGCAGCTGCCCTGAAAAGGGGGTGAGGGTGGGCGTGGCTTGGAGAGCTTCTGCCAGATCAGTTATTACACCTTTCCCTGAATGCAAGCCTGTGCGGGCACCCCTTCTATCATAGAAGCATCACATGACAGCGACATGTTTGTATCAGAGTGGATTCAAATTGATTCCAGGCTTAAGATCAATGTGAGAATTTTTTAAAAAATGGATTTGAATAATTATTGCTTAAAAACTCATCTCTTCTGTTTGAATGTAGGCTTTAGGAGGGCAGAGGCTATGTCTTTATCTGATCCCTGTTTTATACCTGGCTGCAGGGTGGTGCCTGGCACATAACAGAAACTCAGTAATTTTTTTTTTTTTGAGTGAATTGACATAAGAAGACAATGTTGGATATTGTTGGATGCGTCAATGTTGGGAAAATCTGAATGTGTACAACATGAAAAGCAATTTTTAAAAAAAGCCTGATGACTTATCTTTATAGCTCCAAAATGTCATTGTTAGTTTAGGAATATATTACCGTGTGACAAACAAGTTGATTTGCTTGTAAAATTATTAATTGGTATTTGTGGAGACCTTATAAAATGCTGGAGGAGTTTTTTTTTTTTTTTCCTCCTTTTTCTTTTGTAACTCAAAAAAGTCTGAAGGAGAAAGAAAAAGCTGATTTTTTAGTTTTTTTTTTTTTTCCCTTTCCCAACACTCTGAGGTTTCTGTGAGCTATTAAAATGGGGCCAAAGAATCCCTGGCTTGAATTTGGTCTTTCCTTGGGGGCAGAAGTTCCCCCATTCAGGCCTCCAAGGTCTTTCCAGCTTGCAATCTTCAAACAAGGGCTGACTAACCCAGAAATGGTCCTTTTTTGTTGACCAACTCCAAACACATATGTTATTTCATGGTAGGTTTTTTTTTTTTAAAGCTACACAGTTTCCATTTGGAAGAGAGGAATATTATTTTCAGAAGATTCTGGGGAGGGTCCGAAACCTTTGCTTCAACATGTGGAGTCTACACTCTGGGTTTTTGTGGGGAACTGTGCATGTTTCTTTTCTTCTTTCTTCCCTCCCCCTACGTTTTTAATCTTTCTTCTAGTTTCTTCTGTTCTTTGGTTACACATTTTTATTGGATAGATTTTACAATGGGGAAGGATAATACTTTTTTTGTTGTTGAAAGAACATCTCAGTCTGATGGCCTCCAATCAGACTAAGGGAATGAAACTTGGGAATTCAGTTTTCTCAAACTAAACAGATACTTCCCTCCCTCCATTTCATGTGTTTTGAAATCTGGTGTGTTCATGTGCAAAGCCACAGAGAGTTGAGCTAGATTAACTGAGTGATTCTAATCAGGAAAAAAATGAATTGGAACTAATATTAAAATAGTCAATTATTAAGTCCCCTTCTCCCTCCACAAAAGACAATGATATGTGGCTCACCTTCCCCACCCCCTTCTACCTGGATGCTGCCAGAAACCCGCTTTTGTTCAATGGGATCCGTGGTTGAAATGATTATGTTGTCAATGAGAGTGAGGAGAAGGGTTTGAAATTAAAAAAAAAAAAATGTTTCATGTGGTAGATCAGAAGCTGACCAATAAAATATTGCAACATTTATACCAACCAACCCTATGGTTATGGTTGCAACTGTAGATAATTATGTCTCATTTTCATTTCATTTATTTTTAAAGAGCTCAGAGATTTTTCTTTCAGCTAAAAACAGTAGAGGGCATTTCATAGATGACTTGGGGAGGGCCAGAGGATGAATGACAATCATCCAGTTGCCTTGGCATAGTCATTCAGGATGAACCCTTAAGTCCATGGCAGCTGAGCATAGAATTGACCCCTGCTCAGAAACAGACACAATCTGAAGAGTCTAAGAAAACTCAATCCTATATATGTACCTCTTAGCTATTTATAGAAACGACAATAATTTTTTTTCTTTTCTTTTTTCATTACAGTATTAGGGATTAAACCCAGGGGTGCTCTACCCCTGAGCTACATCCCCAGCAAGCCTCCCCTTTTTAATTTTGAGATAAGTTCTTGCTAAATTGCTGAGGCTGGCCTCCAGCTTGCAATCCTCCTGTCTCAGCCTCTTGAGTGGCTGGAATTATAGCATGTACCATCACACCTGGCTAGAAACACCATAATTTCTATAAACCTGAATGTGTAAACAGAAAATAAATCCAGCATGAAGAGAGAAAGAACATTCTCCTCTTGTCTGTCCATTGGGGCCTCCCCAGTGGGACCTCTAACTCTTTTTCCTATCCTACTTACCACTTTCCTCCTTCACAAAACCATTTCTCAAGTAGATTGCTCTCCACTGGTGTTCTCCAATTAATGGAAAAACGCTCTTAGTCTTGAATTTTAGAAAGATATTTTGTGAATGTTGCATATTTGAATCCATATGGCATCTTTACTCTCAATAATTCAGAATATTCCTAATTTATTTTTTAAATTTTATTTTTTATTCTTATTTGTTATATATGACAGCAGAATGCATTACCTAATTTAACCAAAGCACGGACTTCATCACGAGATATCTTGGACCATGGAGATGAGGACTCCAAAACCAAGGGAAAACCTCAGTAAGCCCTCTAGATGTAACCTGCTTTTCCTGCTCTCAGCTCACCACCAATCCCCTCAGGGGCCTCACTAAGTTGCTGAGGCTGGCTTTGAACTTGGGATCCTCCTGCCTCAGCCTCCTAATGCCACTATATTTCATTCTTCAACAGTGCAGAATTTCATTAAGCATATCTCTTTGCTGAAAAGGTAAACTAGGGAAATTTTTGCTTTCTCTGGACAGATGGAGTCCAAAGTGCTTCCCCAAAGATGCTTCAAATTCTCATTTTGTGAGAGTAATGGAGGGGCTGGACCCTGAACTTAAAAAGTCAGACTGTCTTTGTGGGATTCTCAGGGCTGGAGGGGAGGAGGGCAACAAATTACTAGCAGGAGGAAGACAAGGAGGAAGACAAGCAGGTTCCAGGCAACAGCACTTGACTGCAGCCTGATCAAGTGAACAGATGCATCTGAAGGCAGAGTGGTCCTCAAAGCAGTCGTGGAGTCGTGGCTTTGTCCAGGGGAGAGTAACCTCACTAAGCTCTCTTACAGTCTATCCGGCCTCCAAAACACTGCAGGAATTCCAGGGGAAAGGGTGGCCAGTCTCCGCAGCAACTTCCACCAGGCTCCTCTCCCGCTGAGGCCATTAAACCTCTGATTTATTGAATCACCTTTGCTCTGATGGCCCGGTCACCACGCCATCTCCTTCTGCAATTTGGTTTCACACCTGGATCTCCGACAGTGAAAATGCTGATCCTAGAGATTTGGGGCGTTTCTGGTCTTTGTGATGTCGATGGCTCTTGGCAAATAGAGTAGCCGCAGGTCAGGATTTGGCTTCCCCAGCTGCTGGCCCAGAGAGTGAATAATGCCCATCATGCCGGCACAGGTGATTTGGGCTCAGGTGCAGTTCTGTTTCTCTTTGTAACTTAACACAGTCACGTTTGGATGTTGGCCTCCGGCTGGGTGCATTTCAGTAGCATGAGACCTTCTTTCAGTTTTGGTAACTCTTCTGTGAATGTCTGTGACCACTGATTGATGAAAAACTCACCTTATAGTCCCGGTCCAGCAGGAATCTCTTGGATCAATGACTGCTTGCTTTTTATTTATTTTTAAATTTTGGTACCAGGAATTGAACAGAGGGGTGCTTCACTCCTGAGCCACATCCCCATCCCATTTTATTTTTTATTTTGAGACAGGGTCTAGTTAAGTTGCTTACAGCCTTGCTAAGTTGCTGAGGCTGGCTTTGAACTTGTGATCTCTGCTTTCTATTTTTAAAGAGTGATTTGTTGCAAGGGCAACTTTACCCCTAAACATGTTCTCTGAGTTATATTCAACAGAAGGACGGGTCCTTACTGATACTGGTCTTGAAAATCAGGATCAGGTCTTCATTCCCTGGGTGTTCAGGATTAAACACCTGAGAAATGCCAAGGCAAGAGTAGAAGGCACACATTTTTTTTTCAACATTTTAAATGATTTTTGTTTTTTAAAATTTTTTATTTGTTCTAATTAGCTACACGTGACAGTAGAATGCATTTTGACATACCAGACATAAATGGAGTATCTCTTCTCATTCTTCTGGTTGTACATGATTTAGAGTCACACCAGTCGTGTAATCATGTATGCACATAGGGTAATAAAGTCTGATTCTTTCCACTATCATTCCTTCCCCGGACTGTCTCTCCCCCCTTCATTCCCCTCTGTCTAATCCAAAGTACCTCTATTCTTCTCTAGTGAATTAGCATCTGCATATCAGAGAAAATATTTGGTCTTTGGTTCTTTGGGATTGGCTTATTTCGAGAAAGCAAATTTTATTTAAGAGACAGAAGAGAGAGGGGTGGGTGAGACTCTCCTCTAGACAGGAGCCTGCTGCCCATGGGAGGGGGGGTGTCTTGCATTTTTATAGATCTCAGGTTTCTTCCTATCTTGCCTACAGTGACCAAAAGGCAGGAAAAGAGCTATCCAGGGGGTAATTGCTTGTGTTGGAAAATGCAATCCTTCCCCTCCCCCAGAGGTGTTAGCAACTGGTTGATGGGGAAGTGCTATCTACCCATTTCCTTTTCTTTGATAATCAGCTACACATCCTTTGCCTGGGTCTCATTACCACATGTCTTTCCCCCTTCCACTCAAAGGAGCCTATTAGAGTGCAAGGATACTTTCCATTCAGGACAAAATGCTGAATCTTCTCTAATTCCTAATGAGAAAGGTCGACCTTTGCCAAGCAACATATTCCTTCTTAACCCCATGGGGTCACTCCTCTGGGAGGAGGCTGTTGTAAACCTCAGGGGACCCACTTCTCTTGCCAGCTGCTTGTGCTGGCGAGATGAGCTGGGTTCAAAGGAGCTGGCTGCAACACTAAGAAAATGGCAAAGAAATCATGCAACACACAGACGTGAGTTTCTCAGATTGAGGGTGGGACCTCTCTTCGACCTTAGGGTCAGCTTCCACACTGGACTGTGATGGAAAGAGAGGCAGCACATGAACTTGGAATCTCTTTATTTTATAGGAGGGACACCCAAAGGAGCTTTGATGGAACGTTTTTCATCACATAAGGCAGGGGATAGAGTATCGAAAGGTGAAGTCTTGCTTTATAATGTCTTGTGGTCAGCAGATTGATTGACATTTTGGCAAGTCACACCCATCTCATGTGCTGTGTGGGATAACAGGCAGATGGAGAGGAAAGACGCACTTGTGTCACACAGCTCAATCAGCATGCAACGTCAGACCTGTCCTCTCATATAGCTCCAATGCACATAACTCACACACATTTAACCTTGATTTTAGGCCAAATTTGCAGGTTTTTTTTTTTTTTTTTTTTTTTTTGTGTGTGTGTGTGTGTGTGTATGGTGCTGGGGTTTGAACCCAGGGCCTTGTGCATGTGAGGCAAGCACTGTACCAACTGAGCTATATCACCAGCCCCAAATTTGCAGTTTTAATATGATTGGTGGTTATTTTTTTTTTTAAAAGCCTTTAATTTTCTAGTCACAAGTAAGTATAGTCAGTTTTCTTTTGGAGAATAGAAAGCTCTGTATTTTCAACTTGAAATAAAATAGAATGATGAGTTGGGGAATCATTTGATCGAGTGAAACCAAGCAGGTTTCAGAGACAGATTCTTACCTGAGTTCGTGATATAGAACTTCATCTTTCTTTCTTTTTTCTTTTTTTTTAAAGAGAGAGTGAGAGAGGAGAGAGAGAGAGAGAATTTTTAATATTTATTTTTTAGTTCTCGGCGGACACAACATCTTTGTTGGTATGTGGTGCTGAGGATCGAACCCGGGCCGCACACATGCCAGGTGAGTGCGCTACCGCTTGAGCCACATCCCCAGCCCCAGAACTTCATCTTTCTGAGCGGTGAGCTATCCATCTGTTAAAAAGGGGACCTGGGGGAGAATTAAAGACCGTTTGTAAAGTAGCAGCCAAGGCCTGAGAGAGGCCATCAAAAGAGGATCCCTTCTCGCCCTCTCTGGAGGGTGGGGTTGTCTTGGAGCAGGGGAAGGATGAGCTTCAGACCCCCCAGGGACTTCTTAAGTCTTCAGAGAGCCCTGCTTGAGGGTGACAGCGCAGCTACTGCCTTTTCTGGGCTGAGCTTTGGGATTTGCTGCTGGTGGGGACAGGAATGGAGACAAGGAAAGCAGTAGTTGTCGGGAGAAGAAGCTGTTGAGCTTGATCTTGCACAACATCCCTGTGATATCGAGTCTTGGGCTTTCAGCACCCAGTGCCTTAATAAGAGAGGGGGTGGGAGTCACAGCCGGATGCAGGGAGGCAGAAGAAGGATGCTGTGCCAACAGTAGGAAGGCTCTAGGAAAGTCCCCCTGTCCCCAGATGCCCCGAAATGCTGCTTCTCCTGCATGTGAATCCAAAATATTGGAAACACTACAGCACGTTTGTTCTCTCTCTCTCTCGAATTCTTATTTGTTTCATTTTTGTGTCCCTTTGACATATCTAGGTGGTTCCCCTTGAAACAGTGCTGTGTCAGGAACTCATTTGGAGAGATTTGGCCCCCTTATGACCTTGTTTGATCTTATTTTATTTATTTATTTTTGTGATACTGGGGATGGAACCCAGCCGAGCTCTACCACTGTGCTCCATCTCCAGCCCTTTAAAAATAAAATTTCTTTTGAGATGGGGTCTTTTAAAATCACCCAGATTGGCCTTGAACTTGAGATTGCCTCCCCAAAAAGCTGGGGGCAACAAGCGTGCACCAGGGCACCTGGCTGGTTGACATTGTTTGAATCACTTTATCTGAGTCTCTTGATAGTGAAGTATTTATGTAATTAATCCCACCTCACACATCAGTCCTTCTGATTGTAAGGGATTGTTAGCAACAGGATGCTGTCTTCTGGAGGGACCACCTTCAGCATGCAGCATTACTAGGGTGCTAAGGGTGGGGTGAGGGTTGTTTGGATGCTGAAGACAAGCTTGACTCACTTCTCAGGCAGGCCTGAGCTCACTATGGGCGCCTTTAGGAGAAAGGGCCAAGGAATATTGCCCATTGTTTGAGAAAGTGTCTTACTGATTTTAGACTCAAGCTGATGCAAGTAAAGCCATCTTGCCTGGACTGTCCTGTGAATCCTTGGGTAGGACCCATAGGGATGAAAAAAAAGTATAATAAAGATGATTTTTCTATCTTCGTTGGTTTTGGATCTCTATTGGTTCCAGTGCAGGAACTGGAGTCAGGAGTTTGGGTTTTAGCCAAGCACAGTGGCACATGCCTGTGATCCCAGTGGCTGGGGAGGCTGAGGCAGGAGATCGTGTGAGTTCAAAGCCAGCCTCAGCAACAGTGAGGCACTAAGCAACTCAGTGAGACCCTGTCTCTAAATAAAATACAAAAAAAGGGATGGGGATGTGGTCCAGAGGTTAAGTTGCCCTGAGTTCAATTCCTGGTACCAAAAAAAAAAAAAAAAGAGTTTGGCTTTTTGGCTTACCACTGATTAGCTAGAAGATCTTGAGATCTCTGGGTGTATGAATCAGCTTTTTGTTACGATAATGCATACCTGAGATAATCAGTTTATAAAGAGAAAAGGTTTATTTTGATACAAATATTCAGAGGTTTCAGCTCTGTTGCTTTTTGACCTGTGTGGTGAGAGCACGTGGCAGAGCAAAAGTATTCACCTAGGGCCACCATGCCAAAGAGAAAGAGAGAGGACATTGGGGTCCCCTTCAAGAGTGTGTCTCTGACGACCTAAAGACCTCCCACTAGGCTCCACTCCTAAAACCTCTTCTACAATAGCAGCATCCTGCGGAGCAAGCCTTTACCACGTGGATCTTTGTGGGGGACACTTAAGATGAGCTGGTAGCACAGAGCTTTACTTTCTTCTGAGAGAGAGGACACCATGTACTAGGGATTGTGAAGCCATAGCCCCCTATGAGATGGCGTTTGGAGATGGAGCCTTTGGGTCTATAATTAGACTTTGGTGCAGTCATGAGAGAGGGCTTTTCATGGTGTTGGCAGAGGGGGTGTCAGAAGACCCTCCCACCCCGGCTGTGTGACAATGAGAAGGAAGCCATCTGCAACACAGGAAGAGTGCCCTCACCTGGAACCAAATCTGACAGCCCCTTGACTTTGAATTTTCACACTCCAGAACCGTGAGGAATAAATGGTATTAAGCTCAAGCCGACCAAGACTCCGCATTCACTCACTCACTTATGAATTGGGTGTCTTCCGAGTGCTGCTTGTATGTTCTAGGCATTGTTCTCAGAAGTGAGGATATGATGATGAGCCACGCAGACAAGGCTCTCATGTCCCTGTCATTCAGTGGAGAAGACAGAAAACAAAGTAAATTAAGGAGACACTTTTGGGTTGTGGTAATGGCCTTGAACTCACTGTGGGCCTATGGGTGGGCGAAGCAGATTGCAATCAGGGAATGTTTGTGGTGCTCCACCCATCACTCCCTCTCATCACCGTTTCTGCTCATCACCATCTTTGGAAATATCTTTTTCACCTCTGTCCTGCTTCCCAGGGGCAGTGTGGGGGAAGCCATGGAGACAGCATGTCTTCCTTTCTTGGATACTCTATTTTCTTGTGTGGTCCCATTTCTGAGATCCCCGGCTCAGGTAGCGCGTCTCTCCCACACTCTTGGTTTAGGGGTGTGGAACCTGCATTCTGGGCTCTTCTGAGGGTGGTGGGCTGCTGTTGCAGTGACTGTTTCTAAGACAGAGCTGTCAGTCCCAGGGGGTCTCTCCTGAGTCACTTCTTTCTCCTGGAATGTAGGAGCAGATCTGACCCCTCTGCCGCTGACCTTCAAGGAAGCCTGAGTACACAGGTTTCAAGCCTTCCCAAGAAACCCAAAGCCAGAGTGCCACGGGCCTCCTTGGAATGGAAGTACTGGCCATAGCCCTGAGTCTCCCTCTTACCTCTTCTTGCCCCTCACGGACTGATCTAGGGTACAGGGGAAACTGGCATCAGGGCAGGGGTGGGGCTGGTGTTCCGTTCCCCATTTCTTTTTGGTTGTTTAAATTTTCAAATTTCTCTGCTGTTTGGATCCTGATGCTAGATTCAAAGGCCAGACTTACAAGGTCAGGGGAATCAAAGACGGCCAATGACTCACACACTTTCATGTTTCTCGGCCCTGGTCTGTTGGCAGTTTCTGGACCAACTTGTAACCACTTTCTTGGAGCCAGTGCAGGTAAAGGAAAGGTGCTTAGCAAACAGGGAAGGGGTGGGCGGCCTGCCTGAGCCTGAGCCCGAGCCTGGGCCTGTGATGTGGTCAGGCTGCTGTGCACCCAGCTCAGCAGGCCCCACCAGCCCTGGGCAGACAGGCCAGGGCACACACTGCGCGGTGCCCGCCGGCGCCTGGAGGAGCTCCCGGGGTCCCCTGCAGGGTGGGGCTGGCTGGGGTGTCTGCTCCCAGGACAGCCAGCTGTGTGTGTGTGTGTGTGTGTGTGTGTGTGTGTGTGTGTGCAAGTGCGCACATGCACGCGCCTGTGTGTGCTTGTGCACATGCTCTGTGAGGCAGGGAGGAAGGGAGCACAGCAGGGTGTGTTAGTAAGACTCCTGTAGAAGTGCAATCAGCTCTGAGACTGCATGTGTACCTTTCAGGTTGGCAAGGAGAGGAGAGCTGTATTTCTTCTGTTACCTTCCTCCTCTAATCTCAAAGGTCATGAACCATAAGTGGGCCATGAAACCATGTTAGTGGGTTACAAACAACATAGAACAAGAAGGAGAAAAGATCTTACTAGATTAATGTTAAAATTTTAGGTGCCATAATGACATTGTGGTTGTGTAAGAGAATGTCCTTATTCTTAGGAGTTGCATGATGAACTATTTCCCTGGCAAGTAGCATAAAGCGCGTCATTGACTTTCAAATAGTTCAACCAAAAAAAACGGTGCCTCTGTGTGTCCTTGCATGTGTATTGACAGAAAGATGAAGTAACATGGCAGAATGTTAACCACGGGTAGGTAAAGGTCAGTGGTTCTCAGTGGGGGATGATTTTACCCACCAGGGGACATTTGGCAATGTCTGGAGACATTTTTTGGCTTGTAACAACTGGTCTGTGTTTGGGGTACTCATGGTATCTTGTGCGTAAAGGCCAGAGATTCTTACAACACACAGAAAAAATCCTTACGTCAAAGAATTATTGGATCCAAACTATCAACAGTGCCGAGATTGAAAAATCCTGCTCATATCATTCTTGCAACTGTTCTGTAGGTTTGAAAAATTTCAGAAGTAAATAAAGGAAACAAAGTAGACTCATAAGAGAATTGGAAGTCCCAAAGTGCATCACATACTGCCATAATAAAGGTAATTATTATTTGGTGAACTTATTTTGCTTCAGTCCTGTAGCTGTGTTTATTTGTATTGTCTTGCAATAGGAAAGTATTTCTTATGAGAGTTGTGCTCAAAACACTGAAAAAATCAGCTTAATCTGTACTGGTATTGCAGAGACAGAGAAGCCTGTCAAACATCACCCACTTTCAACTCATCCACAATGGTATTATAATCTTATTTTGTACTTATAATGTGCCGGGCACTGTGCTAAGCAGTTTACAAGCATTTTCTTATTTAATCTTGACAAGAATCCTAGTGAAGGAGGCGAAATAGTGCACTCCTGTAATCCCAGAGGCTCGGGAGGCTGAGACAGGAGGATTGTGAGTTCAAAGCCAACCTCAGCAAAAGTGATGCGCCAAGCAACTCAGTGAGACCCTGTCTCTAAGTGAAATACAAAATAGGACTGAGGATGTGGTTCAGTGGTTGAGTGCCCCTGAGTTCAATCCTCAGTACCTTCCACCTGCCACCCTCAAATAAAAGAACCCCTGTGAAGTGGGTATTATTCCTATCCTCATTCTACCAACTGAAGCTTAGAGATGTTAAATTGATGGCCCAAGGGCACACAAAATAGAGACTGAGGTCCCTCGCACTCCAAAATCCAAGCTCTTAATTATTATGCCATTCTGTCTCTAACCTTCTCAGAGCTCCCAAACTCAACATTGCCTGCTCTGGAAACGAGAAGAACCCAGTTCCCCCCAAGGATGGATTGTGCCTGTCAGCAAGCAGCCGAGAGCTTTGCCTTCTGGGAATCTCCCATCCGGAGGCAGCATCTGGGCCTTGAACAAAGATGGGATTCATCTTGGGCTGGTGAAAATTTGGTCAGAAAAGAATCTGTAGGGCTTGAATGGCAAAATGGCCACAAGGGATCATGAAACTATTGAACTCGAATTCCAAATTGAGGGGGCTGGGGTGGTGGCTCAGTGATACAGCACTTGCCTGGCATGTGTGGGGTACTGGGTTCGATTCTCACCGCTGCCTATAAATAAATAAATTAAATCAAGGTTCATTAACAACTAAAAAAAAATTTTTTTTTTTTTTAAATTCCAAATTGACTGAGTCAAACCTGAACACAGATTTCTCCAAAGCTCAGCATGCTGAGTTTGAAGGGTAGCAATGAGATCCTTCTCCTTGGATGATATCTAGGTGTTAATGAAACATCAGGGAGTCAACTGTGGTCATTAATGGTGGCCCCAGCCCTGTGTGGTCAGTGCATAGATGCCCAGGCCCCTGTAAGTGAGGGCTCTGTGGTTCAGTGGGGCCCTGAGTCATTGCCTACAGGTCACTTTGCATAGAGAGCTCTGATCTTGGCCAACTATTTGTTAAAAACATTCTCATCTCTGGTGTTTGGGAGGCAAGTACCTAGGAAGAGCTGTGTCTTCCCACCTTGTTCTTTAATCTGGCAGGCAGCTCACAGGCTGGGCCAAGGGGATTGGAGGGAACTCTGCCATTTTCACACGGATGATGAGATCTTATGTTTCCCTTTAGCCCCAAGAACAATCTAGAGTGGGCCATGTGGACCTTAGGGGCGCAAGTGGACGAGAGACCTTTCTCTTCCAGAAGGAAGACCTGGGACCGGTCCAGGCAAGCCTTTTAACTTTGTCTGGTGTCCATGCTGCCCATTTGCCAGGCTTTAGGCTCTGGGGGACACTGGTGCTGTAACCATTGGAGGTGAGATAAAAGGGGTCTCCTGAGTGTCAGCGTTTCTCTCTCTGGCACCCCTGGGGGCCCTCTGTCCAGGTAGGGTTCTGTTGGGGTGGGCCACTGCGGTCAATCCAGAATGTGAGGGTTTTGCCCAAACAGAGAGTCAGCATCCATCTACTTACATTTTATCAACTTTACAGCTTCCCACTTTTATTATGAAATGCCCTGTACCTGTCATACAGGAGGGTCCTCAGCCACCGACACTGCTTCCACGGAGCTCTTGAGAGAGAGACTGAGTCGTCACATGGTTTTGTTTTCTAGGTGGGGAAAAGCCTCGTGTGGGATTCTCCCTCCACATTTTCTTTTTATTGTGGTAAAATATACATAACAACAAAATGGACCTTGTTAGACACTTAAGAAGTGGACATTTCAGTGACCTTAAGGACATTTACACCCTGGTACAGCCATCACTACCATTTGTCTCTAGAACTTTGCCTAATCTTCCTCAACTGTTTCCCCATTAAAAAAAAAAAAAAGTGAGCTATAACTCACATATCATCAGACACCCGTTTTCTAGTGCACGATTCAGTGGTTTTGGGTTTACTTACAGGTTGGGTGTGGCCATCGCTGCCACCTAATTGTAGAACATTTTTGGCTTCTATCACTGTATTCACTCTGGTTTCCCCACAGCACCATCTTCTTTGCTATCAGATGATGTGGCTGTTCCTTTATTTTTTAAAATTAGTTATTTATATATTTATTTATATGTGGTGCTGAGGATCAAACCCAGTGTCTCACGCATGCTAGGCAAGCGCTGTGCCACTGAGCTGCCACCGTAACCCAGTTGTTCTTAAAAGCAGACCCTACTGTTGTCCTTCAGTTTTTCTCCTAAATAACCAACACCCATTGTGCAAGTTTAGGTGCTGACACTTTCCTGGCTGTGTCCTGTGGTGTCAGGCATCGATGACTATGGTTTGACCACCCACCTACCCAGCTGGCAATGACGGCATGACACATACTGACTTAGACGTGTGAAAATGTAAAAAATGTGTGTCTTAACATTGGCGGACTCAGCGGGGTGCCGTGGCGCATGCCTGTAATGCCAGTGACTCAGGAGGCTGAGGCAGGAGGTTCACTGGTTTGAGGTCAGCCTCAGCAACTTAGCAAGACCCTGTCTCAAAATAAACAGGGCTGGAGGAAGTAACTCAGTGGTAAGTGCTTCTGAATGTAACCCCCAGTTCCAAAAAATAAAGAAAGAAAGAAAATCAGTGAACTCAGGAGTTATCATTCTAGCTCCAACCCCAAAGTTGCTACACCTCCCATGACTCACCCCTTACTCAGGTCTCATCATTTGCACCACTCTGAACCCTATCGTGCTTTGGACAGAACCCCATTCACTGTCCCTACAATGGTGTCAGCATTATTTACAATTGTTCCATACTGTACATTATCTATATTGCCCCCCTCCGCTCACCAGGAACCCCTACTTGGGAAAGAAGTGGGAACCCACTATTCGTCTTTGTGTTTGCTGTGCCTAGTATGGTGTAAGGAATCAAATAGGTGCTTAATAGAGATATTTATTGACTCAGCAAGGATCAGAAGAGCCCACAAATGACAGCGGATTGGGGTGGGGGGACAAGTTTACACAACACTTCCTGGGTGTCAATCTCCTTCCAGCGCACTTTACTGGTAAAACGAAAGAACGCTACTTAGGTAATCAGGTAACATCCAATTTAAAATGTAACCCAAGGAAAATTATCTGAGAAGCTGGGAAAACATGGCCTGCTCTGGAGCTGTGAGGCAGTGAAGAAGAATGAGAAAGGAGAGGACAGGACTGTGCTGGGGTCTGGGAAAGACACCTAAAGGTCAGGATTTCCTGGCTCTCTAACCAAGGCCTGGGGGCTTATGGCCTGGCGGAGATGCAAAATCTGAGGACTTGGCAGGTCGAAGGATGAGCTTGACTATCCAGAGTTCCAAGGAATAGTCGATCCAGCAATCTGGGGCATTTGCCACCAGGAGGGGGAAGTGCTGCCGGCTTGCCTGTTGCAACTGGCAAAGCTGTTCTTGTGATAAACCGGCTTTCTTAGGTAGCAATCTTGACATGGACTAGCAGGATTCCGCTCGGCATTACCTGATGGCTTCGGCACCAGTCCCTGCCGTCACAGCTCCACCCAGCTAGCTGTCAGCCATCATTATCCACTGCACGCTGGATGGGGGCCAGGCTGGAATCCAGGAGCTCCTGGCATGGCAGCCTGTTAGCCCCCCTCCTACTAATGTGTGGGTCTGGAAACTGTCCACTGGTCTGTGCTGAATGTCCTGAGCACTGAGCGTGTCTGTCCTTGTCAGGGACAACCTCCCTTATGTGTCCCACATGTGGCCCATCTGTGACTAGCCTGGGCCTGGATCTCTGGGTAGCCTCTGGTTCCTTTTCCTTTGGGAACCTGCAGCTGGCATCTCTCTGAGCCGTGCAGAGGGCCTCCGTGAGCTCCCACACCTGCTTCCACCTGACCCAGACAGTCTTGGCTTTCCAGATCAGGAAGCCTGGGACTCTTTACTTCTTTAAAATAAAACCTTGGAAGAACAATTCGAGGCGGCATCTTCCAGAGTTTGCTCTGACCCTTCAGATTTTGTCATTTGACTTTATTTATTTACTTATTTATTGTAGTGGGGACTGGACCCAGGGCCTCATGTGTGCTGGACAACTGCTCTACCACTGTCTTATAGTCCCAACCCAGAATTTGTTATTTGAAACACCAGGCTCTAGTTTAAGTGGAAGAGGGGGACAGAATGATCTCATCTGTCCTGATTTTCTTGGTTCTTGTTTCAATTAAAAAACGATTTTATTAAAAATAAGTGATTATTGTTCATTACAAAAGCTATACATGTTTATTATAAATATTTTGGAAAATACAGAAAAGCAAAAAATAAATTAAAACCACCCATAATTATGCCATCCAGAAATTTTGATACAGTTGTTACTTTGGTGTTCATCCTTCTAGTCTTATTTGAGTATACATGAGTGTTTATATGTGTATGTGAATATACATGCAAATATTTAATGGACTCATTATCTTTTGTGAACAACTACTATATTTTAATAATATATTGTAAACTCCCAATAATATACTGTCTCCCAATATTTTACATGGTTGCCTGGTGTTGTACCCTGTGGAGATAGATGTATGATAATGTATTTAACCAATTCCCTATTGTTGGAAATTTATATTTTTGCCAGTTTTCCATTCTTATAAATACAGCCACAGGGAATATTCTTGTAGATAGACCTTTACAGGTATGCATTGTTGACTTTTGTTGTCGTTGTTACTAGGGATTGAACCTAGGGATGCTTAATCATTGAGCCACATCCCCAGCCCGTTTTATTTATTTATTTTTTTAAATTTTGAGACAGGGTCTTGCTATGTTGCTGAGTCTGGCTTTGAACTTGCCAGTCTCCTGCCACAGACCAAGGAGTTGCTAGGATTACAGGTGTATGTCACTATGTTTGGCCTATTGTATAGGACTTGTATAGGATGGCTTGGAGCTAAAGTGTATGCTAGGTTTTAGTTTTTTTCCTCCTGTTATTTCTTTTTTCCCTATTCTGGAGATTGAGCCCAGGGTCTTGAGCATGCTAGATGTTATGGTTTAGATGTGATGTCCCTCAAAAGCTCACATGTGAGACAATGCCAGAAGATTTGGAGGAGAAATGATTGGGTCAGAGCCTTAACCTCATCAGTGAATTAACCCTAGTGGGATTAACTGAGTGGTAATTGGAGGTCAGTGGGGGTGTGGCTGGAGGAAGCGGTTCATTGGGGGTATGGATTTGGGTTTATATTTTGCATCTAGAGAGTAGAGTCTCTCTGCTTCTTGATCAGAAACCAACCTTTTTTATATTTTTATTTAGAGACAGGGCCTTGCTCAATTGCTGAGGCTGCTTTGAATTCAAGATTCTCCTGCCTCAGCCTCCTGAGCCACTGGGCTGAGCCAGTTGAGAATTTCTAACTGCCCAATCCAGAGACTTTCTTTTGGGTCTTGTCATCCGCCCCCTCTCTGTGGCTTTTGGTGTTTCCCCACTCCTCAGAAGGTGTCTCAACATACCCATTCTTAAGCTTCTCATACACCTCCTTTGCTAGTTCTTCCTCACCTTGCCCTCCCTTAAAAAGTAATATGCCTGAGGGTCTATCCGTTTGTGTCTTTTTGTTCATGATGAATGCTTATCATCCAGACCCTGCTGACTTCCTAGGTGAATGCTCATTGGTGAAGGCCTGCAGAGCTGGACTCCAGCATCCTTGGACTAAATGGGTGCGGAGAGTCTCTATCCTACTTCCTGCTTCCTGTTTCTCCCCGGAGCTTCCACCTTTCCTGCAGCGGCCATGGCTGTCTTCCTGTGATACACAAGTCATTGAGTCCTTTCTCCATTGCAAAAAATTCTCCTGATGACTCCTCATAAATGTCAAAGGCCTTCAACATCTGGGCCCTGCTTTTGTCTTCTGACTCGCATCCTGTACATCCCCTTGCCTAGCCTGGGCCTGCACCTCAGCCAGCCCTCACTCCTGTTGGGTCACCCCTTGGGTCTCAACTCACACCATGTCCTCCAAACTCTGAAGGATCTTCTTATTTCTTCCCTCAGACCTTCCCTGAACCTCCCAGGACTTCCTAGAACCTATGAGACCTGCCTCTTCTTTCCCTGGCATAATTCACTTCCCGTTCTCTGGCCCTTGGCATCTGGGTCACATCTCCAGTGAGTGGATGTCACCTTAATCGTCCAGTCAATCACACGCCTTCCCCTCCTTTCCCTGCTGGATGAGGAATGCAGTGTGGACAGGACCTGGTCTTATTCTCCTCCGTATCTCCAGGGCTCAGCATGTGCCAGGGACAGAGGAGGTGCGGTCTAAATGTTTCTGAAATGACTTCCCCCAGACTGTTTAGTAATGGTATTTAAAAAGGCAGATGTCAAATAACGTGTGATTGCCCCCGCCTGGAATCCCAGCTACTCAGGGGGATAAGGCAGGAAGACGATCAGTTCCAGGGCAGCCTGGAACATAGTGAGACCCTTTCTTAAAATAGAATTTAAAAAGGCCTGGAAGTTGGGTGTGATGGTGCATGCCTGTAATCCCAGTGACTTGGGAGACTGAGACAGGAGGATTGCATGTTTGAGGCTAGCCTCAGCAACTCAGTGAGGCCCTTAACAACTTAGTGAGACCCTGTCTTAAAATACAAAATTTTACAAAATAAAAAGAGTTGGGGATGTAGCTCAGCAGAGAAGCTCCTGGATTCCATCCTCAGTACAACCAAGAGAAAAGAGAAAAAGCATATGTTAAACTCTTAGTTTTCTTAGTTTCATGGGACTACAGCTAATCTAATGTACCCGTGATCAGCTTCCGTACTGAGCGAAGTCTTCATCCTGTTGCTCATCAGACACACGTCTTATCTATAGGAGGCGATAGAGCCTTCCTCCTTGAAGTCAGAGCTTTTCTGTGGTTCCACTACAAATGCAGGAAGAGTGGGCCCTCCTGAAAGTTATGAACTTGTTTTCATCTCTAAACACGGAGTCCAACGGCAGATGAAAATGGAGGCAATTCAAGTTCACAAACAAAATTCAACAGAATTTCTGGCAACTCCCTCACCAAGTACTTGGGGATTTCAGCCCGCTCCTATTAGAGAAAAGACATTTTCTCTGGCTGACCATGCCTGGTGCAATCCTTGGGACCTACACATATTGGCAGTTCCACCTGGCAACTTGTGGACCTGATGGGGAATGGTACTCTACGCCTCTGAGCCTCAGTGTCTTTTTTTAAAATTTATTTTTTATTGGTTGTTCAAAACATTACAAAGCTCTTGACATATCATATTTCATACATTTGATTCAAGTGGGTTATGAACTCCCATTTTTACCCTGTATACAGATTGCAGAATCACATCGGTTACACTTCCACTGATTTACATATTGCCATACTAGTGACTGTTGTATTCTGCTGCCTTTCCTATCCTCTACTATCCCCCCTCCCCTCCCCTCCCATCTTCTCTCTCTACACCATCTACTGTAATTCATTTCTCTCCCTTGATTTTTTCCCCCTTTCCCCTCACTTCCTCTTATGTGTAATTTTGTATAACAATGAGGGTCTCCTTCCATTTCCATGCAATTTCCCTTCTCTCTCCCTTTCCCTCCCACCTCTCATCCCTGTTTAATGTTAATCTTTTTCTCATGCTCTTCCTCCCTGCTCTGTTTTTAGTTGCTCTCCTTATATCAAAGAAGACATTTGGCATTTGTTTTTTAGGGATTGGCTAGCTTCACTTAGCATAATCTACTCTAGTGCCATCCATTTCCTTGCAAATTCCATGATCTTGTCATTTTTTAGTGCTGAGTAATACTCCATTGTATATAAATGCCACATTTTTAATCCATTCATCTATTGAAGGACATCTAAGTTGGTTCCACTTTTTTTTAAAGAGAGAATTTTAATATTTATTTTTTAGTTTTTGGCGGACACAACATCTTTGTTTGTATGTGGTGCTGAGGATTGAACCCGGGCCGCACGCATGCCAGGCGAGCGCGCTACCGCTTGAGCCACATCCCCAGCCCTCAGTGTCTGAATTTGTAAAATGCAAACAGTGATTCTGCATTATAGGACTGTGAGAGTTTAAGGACAAAATGTACAGGAGCCCTTCTTGAGGTCAGGCATGCAGTAATCACTGCACAAGCTACAGGTGCTGTCTATTGCAGACACACAGAGGTGAGTGAGCCAGAAAATTCCTGCTATACCTTTGATCAGTCTAGGAACTAAACTGCTTCACCCCAAAGCAAGCATTGGTTTAACTGAAGTTACCTGCCATAGCATGCAACTTTGGAGTGGTCTCACATGCAGGAAATGCCCTGTTGCTTTAAAACTCAGTGACCAGGGAAGAGGTTTTCAGTGGTTTAGGATGGTTTTCATGGCTTCTCTGAACCTCTCTGAAATGTTACTGTCAATTTTGTAGGAATGTGGATTTTGGGGGGCAAAGAGTATTTGGTTTTTCTCAGCTTCTCAGAAGAGCCCATGGCTTTAGAATGTTCCGAAACAGTGGCAGTGAATCCTACCAACGGAGAGATCTGAATGTGTATTGCTCTGATATCTTATAAGGTGTGATACAGATGGTACCCAATATTGAGAGTGAAAGTCCATCCTAGCCCGGATACAATGCCAGCTGCAAGGTGGCTTTGGACATCTAGACAGGAAAACCAGAGCTCTTCAGTGGAGACTGGAGTGTGAAACCATTTGCTTTGTTGTGGCTTCTGCCCTCATGATGGGGCCTGTTCTACCAGAGGCTCCTAGCCCTCCGCTTGGACAGGGGCTAGAGTGCTGGTCAGGGACTGTGGCAGGCTCTGGAAATGATGCTTCTGTAGTGTGTGTGTGTGTGTGTGTGTGTGTGTGAGAATGAGTGTGAGAACGGATCTGCGTGGATCCTGGGTGGCAGATGTTGGCACCAGCTGCCGGTGGGAGGTGCAGTCTGTAATCCAGGAACTGGGGAAGCGAGAGACAGGCAGTGATCCCAATGGAAATGAAGACAGGCCTTGGCCTTCCTAAGCCAGGGCTCTAACCAAGCCAGAGGTTCCGTAGCTCTCGCAGCACACCTGGAGAGGATGAAGGTGAAGCATCCTGAGGACCGTCTTGTAGGCTTGGTGGCAGACTGGCAGGTGGAGGACTTCCCACAGATAGCTCTCTCTCCTACCGCATGCAGGGAGGGATAAGGTGCTGCAGGGGGCTCCCCAACTTCCCCGGAGGGTCATTCCAAACACATAACCGTTCAACCTCACTTCTTTTCAGAGACTGAAGGGGAGTATTGGCTGGAAAATGCGGATGTGTGTGGGCTTCCTGTCTCATTTGGACTCTCTGGGTTCAGTGCGGAGAGGTGTTGTCTGGGGTATTCCTCATCTGAACTAGTTTCTGCTAGAAATCTGCTTGTTCAGAACCAGGCAGATGCTGCCTTTGACAGAATCTCACTGCTCTTTGTCCCCAGAGACGATTCCGCTCTCAGTCACTCAGCTTATCCTGCCAGCAAATGGAAGTCGTTTATGTTCCCTGTTGAGGGAGAAGGCCATGCCACGCGAGGTTTCATCCCCGGGTGTCTTCATGCGTACCACATTCAGGTTTTTGGAATGCATGCTTGAGTCGCAGTGGAGGAATATTTCCAAGTCCACCAAATGCTCCTCCAGGCAGCCTCCACACAGATTTTAATTGCTAAAGCGACTTATTCTGACTCAGTGTCTGTTTGGTAAAATGTCTGGAGATAACAAAAAGGGGGTGTGGTGGGGGGGGGAGAGACAAGTGACTTGGTCCAGATGCTCCCCATGACTAACAGAACGTCCACCCAAAGATGGGAGATGAGCAGCCCGCCGGCGTGTCATAGGTGGGTGGGTTTCTCAGAGCTCTTATTTAAAGCTGTGCCCTATTGTACTAAAATTATAATTTGTGAATAAGCACTGAATTAGAGTGCTGAGCTGACTCACTGCCGGTAAAAGACTGGGACAGGAATGCCTTCGTGTCAGAGGCGACTCCAGCAAGAGGGGAGGAGCAGAAAATGCCCCATGGGCAACCCATCCAGCACTTTCCTGAGGGGTCACTGCTTCTGCTGACCTGGGGTCCGGGACCTTCTCTCCACTCGTTCCCTTCATCCCTACAGAGAGGCCACCCAGTGGATCTTTGTGAGAAATGCTTGAAAATCAGGGTCTCCAGGGGTCTTTGAGATCATGCACCCTTCATCCCACCTCTGAGTCAGCTCTTTGTAGCAGGAGTAGGGACACACAGAAATTTGGAAACTGGTTTCAGGGCCAGAGCGGATGCTGTGTAAAATTCTCACCATTTTAAGTGATGGTTTCTGGGTCTTTTGAAAATGTCGTGGGTCCCTCTGCCGCGCTCTGTGTGCTTCTGGCAGGTGGGACCAAGCAAACTCTGCTTCGCTGAAGCTCTAGCGCTGGGTGGCCGGTTGGAGCAGGTCTTGTCCGACGTTGTCATCGGGACCTCCCGCGTGCCATCTTGGGTGTTGGTGTCATCAGAAGTGTATTATGTCATAGGATTGCTTCCAAGGAGTCCTTGTAAGTTGTTTCAGTAACAAAGAGTTGTGAAGGTAAATGTGGGTGAGGAATGGAGCAGAAAGGGGGACTTTTTTCTATTAATGATTTAATTTGGATTCACTCACGTTAATTGATCAACGTTTTGAAAGAACAAGATTCTGAGATCACGTATTTTAGAAAGAATAATTTCCTAGGAAACAGAATAAAAAAAAATCCCAGAGCACAGGACGCTGGCAGGAGGATGGCTATCACCCAGTGAGTCCCAGTGTGGGGGCGGGGGGCGACATTGTCCCTGGGAACCCTTAACGATGACTGGAGACACCTTTGGTTGTCAAGCCCAGAGGGAGGCACTACTAGTATCTAGTGGGTGGAGGCCAGGATCTTGTTCAAGAGCATCTATACCCAGGTCAAGTGTCACTAGTGTCACTCTAGACCTGCTGTAAATGGACCCCAAAGCACAGCAATGGTACATAAACATTCTCTTCTTCCTGTGGACTGCCTGTGTGTGGAACAGACTCTTGAGAGCATCTCTGTGTGTCGGGCTCAGTGGGAGCTAAAGGATGGCTGGAGACCCTGCGGGGAGGGGGGGGGGCGTGCATGTCTCCCATCCAGCTTGCGGCACAATTGCAATCACACTCTCCCGTCCTAGATGGGACCCTCCCCGGAGATTGCTGCAGCTCTCAGATAACCGCAGCTTCGGCGGCAGTGCCTCCTGCTTGGCCTTTGTCCTCCACCCTGCCCTATCCACTGGGAGCAGGGTCTGGGGAGAGGTGAACTTCCCCATGGGTCTGTGCTTCAGTGGTGTCTGGTCCTGTTCCAAAGGCTTCCTTCCTGGTTCCTCATCCGTGCTGCCTCCCACTCCAGAGACACTCACTTCAGTGACTGGGATGGACTCCAATGTGACTGAGAGTCCAGAGCTCGTCCTCTTGCTCAATCATGATTATTCATGGCTGACCTGAAGATTTCTGCAGAAATGCCTCCACATCCGGCCTCAGGAAGCCCTGCTCAGTGGGGAGTTCTTGGGTGAGGGTGTCCTGCCAAGGGAGCCATAGAGAAGGAGGAGATGCATCTGGTCATCACGACTCCATCATCCTCACCACCCTTGACTGTGTGTTGAGCCACCAGAGCGCAGCAGACTGCAAAGGTTTATTTCAGCAGAGGGAATTCTGGCTCGAGATGCAGAAGCCGTAAAGACTGGAGTCCACCCAGGCATAAGATCTGAAGGCTGCCTGGGTTTCAACCCCACCCCAGACCATCTGGAGATTATGTCCCTCTTTCTGCTCCATTGGAACAAGAATACCCCGGACCATCCCTTTGCTGATAGACTTACAGCCTAACAAACCTCTTTTCCTGTCATGTGTCTATTGTTCATATTCTATCCTGAAAGCCCTGCAGAGATACCACAAAGGCTCTGTGGCCTGCAACAAGGTTTCATTATGTCTCACAAATGTATGTTCTACTATTTCCTCGCCAGTTTTAGATCTGTCTCCTAGCTGGCTTCCAATTCCTTCCATTTCTCCCTTTTCAATCAGGAACCAAGTTTGTCAATTATTATTATTATTTTTTTTCAGAATTTTTGATGCTTATTTTATTTTTATTTTTTTCCTGTCAATTATTTCCTTTGGAATCTCAAATATGTTTTCTTTCTTCCCTATCTCTGTCACCCAAGTCTGACCTTATTGCTCTTCTGCTTACAGATGACCAGGGCCGTTACTTGGTCTCTGAGGCCCAATCCCAGACCATTTAGTTCACTGCTGCCAAATATCTCTTCCTCCTGGTCCACACAACTCCTTGTCTAAAAGTAGTTTGGACTTCCCATCTCCTTCACCTGCTATTCAAAATACTTCACAGTGTGGCGTCAAGCAACATCCCTTGATCACAAAATTAGAGTCACTGTATCATTTACATTCCTTAATATTTAAAAAATTACTTTAAAAATCAACGTTGCATCTCATTAAAATATCATTAATTTATAATTACCATGTAGTATGATTTTCTCATACTCTTCAGAATAGAAAACACGAACATATAGTGGTATTAAGGACTATAATGAATAGAGGCTTTTTATCATTTTTGCAAGATCTTCCTTCCTTCCTTCCTTCCTTCCTTCCTTCCTTTCTATTAGGGGTTGAACCTAGGAGAGCTTTACCACTGAGCCCCATCTCTAGCCCTTAATTTCTTTTTTTTAAACTTACTTTGAGACAAGGTTGCTAAATTGTTGAGACTGGCCTTGAACTTGTGATTTTCCTGCCTCAGCCTCCCAAGTCACTGGGATTATAGATAGGTGTGTGCCACTGGTCTGGGATCAGATTTTTTTTTTTTTCCCGGTGCTGGGGATTGAACCCAGGGCATGCTAAGCAAGTACTCTACCACTGATCTACATCCCCAGACCTAATTTTTCAAAAAAAGAAATGAGCCAGGCATGATGGCACACACCTGTAATCCCAGCTACTTGGGAGACGAAGGTAGGAGGATTGCAAATTCAGGCCAGCAACTTTTCAAGACCCTAGCAATTTACCAAAACCCTGTCTCAAAAAAAGGGGAGGAAGGAGTGGGGTTGAAGGTCTTTAGTAGAGTGCCCCTGGGTTCAATCCCCAGTACTGCAAAAAGGAATAAATAAAATAAAAATAAATTAAAATTGAAAGAACGGATTTTCGCCTCTAATTCTCTTAAAAATAACTTGCCCCCCGCCCCCCCCCCCAAAAAAAATATCCTAGTGCTCTACGTGGTGTTTTTCACCAGAGTTCAGGAACTGCTGGCTTGGTTTACCAGCACCAGGCTCTGTACCATTTCATCTTCACCTAGGTTGTACTAGCAGCTGTGGCCCAAGCAGACCTGCTGGCCCCCTCTGGTGGAAAGCAGGGAGAAGACACGCAAGGAGAAAGGGGTCTCTATAGTACTGGCAAATACTGTTTCACTGCAACTGCCCCAAGAAACGCAGTCTGAGCTGGTCCCGGTGGTGCACACCTATCATCCCAGATGCTCAGGAGCCTGAGGCCGGAGGATCTTGAGTTCAAAGTCAGCCTCAGTAATTTAGAGAGGTCCTAAGTGACTCAGTGAGACTCTAAATGAAATATAAAAGGCTGGGGATGTGGCTCAATGGTTAAATGCTCCTGGGTGAACATGGGCCTGCCCCCGCCCGCACCCCACCCCAAAGAGATGTTCTGAGATGGAGCTGTTGTTTGCAAAAACAGGGTTGGAGGCTGGTGGAGGCTGGTGGAGGCTGGTGGTAGAGCATAAATCAATCCAACAGCTGGAATGTGCAGATAATGAACAAACCAAAGTTTAGCCCATGGTTTCAGTCTGCCCATGGCTAACTTCCCTACCCAGGTCATTTATAAGGAATAGACTCTTTTGGGAGGTCTCTTGTCACTTGTTTTCTTTTCCCATCGTGGGAGGAGAAACAAAATAATTCAAAGGGCATGGCAGGATTTCTGCTCCCAGCAGGCCCTGGGCTTGGGCTCCCTTAACCCCAGGCTGGCCAGGCCTCCTGGGTCCTGGGGCTGCCGGGGCATCCACACAGGGCGCTGCCTCTCCAGTTCCCTTGCTGTCAGCCGCCCACCAGCCTGGAGGCCTCTCAGCCTGGCCCAGGTTCCTCGTTGCCCACACCTTGGCCTTGAGGCCCCCCTTCTCCCAAGCAGAAATGGGGTGTAACTAGAGAGGGTCAGGAGTCAGGGGCCTCAGTCATGGTTTGCCTGCCCAGAAGCTGGTGGAGCAGAGTGGGCAGTGATCCGTGTGTCTATCCTGACTGTCATGTGTGAGAGGGTCAGCATCAAGCATGATCACCCTGGGTTGGCCCCATGTGGTCCTCGATCTTGGTGGCAGACAGGTAGGAAAGTCTGAGCACTGGGCAAGCCCCTGCCAGTGGGTTGGCTAAGTCTGGCTTGTCTTCCTGGTGGCCTACTCCAGGAAGCCCTCCTTGCGTTCCCCAGGCTGGCTGAACCCTCCCCCACCATGAGCACCCTGGCCACACCCTGCCATTGCACTGGTCACTCCAGAAGTTGCCAGTTTATTTATTGGTCACCATTGTGAGCTCCCCTGGGCAGCAGCTAACTGTGTCTTATTCCCCTTGTGTCCCCAGGTCCTGATCCCTTGCCTGGCACACCGTAAGGCCTGTAAGGGAAGGCATCCCATATGATGGATCTTCTGGTCTGTGTTTTAATATTTTTTTGACTATTTTTTTTTTTAGTTGTCAATGGATCTTTATTTTATTTATTTATTTTTATGTGGTGCTGAGGCTCAAACCCAGGGCCTTGCACATGCTAGGTGAGCGCTCTACCACTGAGCTCCAGCCCCAGCCTGGTCTGTGTTTTAAAAATGAGAAGGGATCTTCCCGGGATATGGGAGCGTTCTACAAAGAAGCGACTGTGTGGGCATGGAGAATACCCTTCTCAGATGTGGGCAAGTGGAGGGACGGACCTCAGAGGTGGCTCTGCCCTTCCTCTAGGCCTTTCGGCCCACTAGGCCAGAAATCTGTGGGGCCAGGGGATGTGCTTATGCAAAGCCTGCACCTCCCACCATGGGCTCTGAGATGGTTTGCGCAGGGGCTGTAGGGCCTCCTCCCTGGGTTCTACCCAGCATCCAACAGTGTTGCTGCGTTCAAACCCTCAGGCCTGAGGGTGGCTATTATGTGAGTGTGTGGAGGGAGCTTGGGTGCTAGAGCTCAGTTGTCCACATACATGTAGGGGCCCTTGAGGTGGAGCACATGTGCAGGGTGGATAGAGAAGAGGGCACACCATGTGTTTTTCCCACACACCACATTCGGGTGTAGAACCCCACCAGGGACGGTGGTTCTAAATAAAGACCTGGTCTTCCTGGTCATTATGAAGGTATATGTTAAGGTAGAAGGAAAAAAATATTTTAACACACAAGAATGGCTGTACTAAAAAAGATGAACAAAAACACATGTGCGCAATTGTGTCAGGGTAAGTGTTGGTGAGGATTTGGAGAAACTGATAGTCAGTTACCATCTGACCTACAATGCTACTCCTGGGAACATACCCAAGAGAATTGAACACATGTGACCACACAAAATCTTCTATAGGGATCCTCATAGCAGCATTAATCACAATAGACCAAAGGTAAGAAGCAGTGGAAATGCTGACCACTGATGAATATATAAATAAAATGGGCTAGAATTGTACAACAGAATATTATGCATCTATGAAAAGGAATGAGAATGATATAACATGAACGAACTTTGAAAACGCTCTGATAAGTGAGAGAATCAGACCCTAAGGTCACATATTGTGCAATTTTATTAATATAAAATGTTCAGAATAGGCAAATCCATAGAGACAGAAAGATTTGTGATTGCAAGGTTTTGGGGGGAAAGGGAATAGGTAGTGACTGTTAATGGGTTTGTTAATGGGTTTTTGAAGTTATGCAAATATCCTGAGATTAGACAGTAATTGTAGTTACACAACTCTGAGTATATATTAGAAATCACTGTATTGTAAACTATAAAATGGTAGATTTTTCCAATGTGTAAATTACATATCAATTTAAAAAAGAAATGTGTGTATATAAATAAATATACACACATAAAAATGTATAAAATAAATATTAGGGATCAAATCCAAGACCTTGTGCATGCTAAGTGGATGCTGAAACACTGAGCTATAACACCAGTACAAAAAGAAAAGAAAAAAATTTTTTTTTGCTACTACTGGGGATTGAACCCAGGAGTGTCCTACCCCTGAGCTCCATCCCCAGCTCCTTGTAAGTATCTCATGGAACACGTTATTAGCTTGATTTGGAGCTGATTGTGATATTCACACACACGGCACAGAGGCCTCACGTGTGCTTTTGCCCCTGGGCCCTGCAGATGTTACACGGAGTTGCACATGGAGCCCTGAAATGGCAGTGATTGCTTTGTCACTCAGTTTTCAGGGGACCTGGAGCTCATGTTTGAGCCTCTTCAGGGCCAGGTTGTGAGGCCTTAGAAACCATGAGAGGAGCTCAGCCTTCGTGGTAGGTAGGCACCGAGGAACCTGAACACAGATTTGTATTTTCAGACAAGCCACCCAGGCGGCTGGTGGACAGGACCTATTTGAGAGGGACAGGACTGGAGTCAGAGAGGGCAACCAGCTGTCGATTAGTCCAGGAAAGAGGTGGTGCAGGCTGGCACACAGGTGGTGACAGGAGAAAAGTGGCCAAGGGAGAGGGTAGGGAGGGAATCCTCTTACTGATAAGCCCAGTGGGAGGTGTGGATAGTAACTGGGGGTTAAGGGAGAAGAGGAATTTGGCAAACCATTGTCTTTTAATTTATTTATCTGCCACTTTTTTTTTTAAAAAACTAGATTTTTTTCATAACTTTATGTATATATATTTATATGTTTTTTTATGTGGTGCTGAGGATCGAACCCAGTGCCTCACATATGCTAGGCAAGTGCTCTACCACTGAGTCATAATCCCAGCCCTATTTGCTGCTTTTAATGAAAATTTTACAGGTATGTGGCTTAAAACATCAAATGCTAGAGCAAATGTATAAAATGATCATTCTATCCTTTTAATTTCAAACTCCCTTGTCTCTCCACACAGAACCATTATGAAGGTGATTCCAATTATGAGCATTTCTTCTTCTGTTTTTTTTTTTTTTTTCTGGGCTGGAAATCAATCTCAGGATCTTGCACTGACTAGGTCAGTATTCTGTCACTGAGCTACATGACCAGCCTGCTCGATCTCTTATATATTCTTCCAGAAAAAATTCACATATATGGAATTCTCGCTTCAAAGATGAGAAAGATTTGGCTGTTTAAATACAGATGGGAAAAGGCCACACGGAGAAGAAGTGAAGACAGGCAGAGGGTTGGTGGGAGATAACTGGTAGACGGCCATCCCGCCCAGGGCAGGGACGGAATCCAGGGGAACCAGAGCCTTCTGTGGCAAGGCAGGCAGAAGCCCAAGTCTCCTGCTGGGACTGGGAGGAAGGGCAGAGAACAGGGCTACCTCAAGAGAGGAAGTGAGAGGGGTCAAAGGGCACCAGGCCATAGTTCACAGTGTCAGAGGTAGAGGAATTCAGGGGGTGACACAGGTCTGGGTGAGGCCGTGAAGGTAGGCAGATGGAGTGGAGGTGAAAGTCCTGGTGATTGGGGAACTCTGAGCCTGGGGGATTGCCCAGGTCCTTCCACAGGTATTGAAATCTCTTGAGGTGATGACATGTGCTAAGTTATCACTGATGTGAGGTGTGGTCCAGAAAGAGGGATGGTGGCCATGGTAACCGTTGGGAGCATCAGGGGAGGGAAAGCATGGTTGAGGGAGGAGGACTCAGGGCTTGGAAGCAGCGACTGGGAACAGGAAGCTTACCTGCCCTGACTTCCTGCCTTGGGTCCCGGGAGCTCGGGAGGATGAGCAGCTCCCCACCTGGGGAAGCAGGAGGTGGAAACGTGCCCCACAGAAAGGATGAGAAGCAGGGAGCTTGTCTTCATGGACTAAGGGCTCCAGAGTGTTGTGGGTGGGGAGAATATTCTGGAGACCTTGTTCCATGAAGAATGGGGGCGGCTGTCAGTGGCCCAAGGAACTAGCTAGGGAGGTACCTGCTGAAAGGGGAAGAAGGGGTGATAGGGGTGAATAAGATGGGTGGGAGGAATATGGTGGAAGGCAAGGCCTCTGGGTTTCTGTTTTTGATGATTTCAATGGTTTTAGTTTTGGTATGAAAATTGACTCCCAGTCCTAGTCAGGTCTGGGCAGAATCTGAATGAGTAGTCCCAGGGCCCATTCATGAGGTGAGTCACATTAAGTTGTTTTTTTTTTTTTTTTCTGTACCTGGAATTGAACCCAGGGGATGATTAACCACTGAGCCACATCCCCAGCCCCTTTAATTTTTTTTTTTTTATTTTGAGATAGGGTCTCACTAAGTTGCTTAGGGTCTTGCTAAATTGCTGAGGCTGGCCTTGAACTTGCCATCTTCCTGCCTCAGCCTGCCGAGACACTGAGATTATAGGTGTGCACCACGATGCGGGGCTTCAGACCCGGGTTTGAACACAAGCTGGGTGTTGTGTTCATTTTCAAGGACTCACTTACCGAAGTACCACACAGCCTGGTATTACATGAGAGAAATCTATTGCTTCAATTCTGGAGCTACAAGTCTGACACCAAGGTGTGTGTTGGGTTGGTTTCTTTTGAGGTCCATGAGGAAGGATGTGTTTCGGGGCTCCCTCCTTGGTTTCTGGATAACCATTTTATGCCTCTGTCTTTTCCTATTCATCTTCCCTTTATGTGTCTGTCTTCAACTTCCAACTTTTGGTAAGGACACTGTGTTCACTGATTTCCTTCCATAAACACCCTATTTCCAAAGGGTACATTTTGAGATACCAAGGTTAGGATTTCAACAGACGAATTTTGATGGAACACAATTCAGCCATTTGTCAAGAACATAGTCGTTTGTAGCTTCAGCTAGTTGTCTTTGCTGATGATCCTGATGTCTACCTGATCCCTTGTCTACCTGATGATCCTGGCATTACCAGCCTTACTGCATGGTAGTAAAGATGGAATGAGAACAGTGTCTGGCACATTGTGGGTGTTTTATATAGATTCTCACTACCATCTGGCCCTCCTCCCTTGGTCTGAAGACCAGTGAGCAATAGAACAATAAAGATCAGGACCTTTTTCTCTTGTATCACCTTCCTGAACTCACTTTCTTAGGTTGGAGCTTACAAGAGACCCGGGTCAGCACCACCGGGAAAAGCTACAGGGCAGAGCTCAATTTGGCCATTATACAAATAGAGTTGGCTTTCAATGAGCACCAGGTTCAGCCTGGAACCCCAAAGGGACAACAACATTCAGCCTGAGGATACGTAATAAAAGCAAGAAGCTCAGCACCAACCCTTTGCTTTACTTTTTTTGGAAGGAGAAAAGCGGGGAATGTTGGCTTCATTCACTGTATGTAAGTTGTAAAGCTTGAGGTTCTGCAGGTGGGGGGAAGTTTCTTTCTTCTTCCGGTCATTCTGATCTGCTGTCCTGCCACCTGGGCCTCAGAGGTATTCTGTCACCCCCTCACAAAATAAAGGTTTGCAGTGATTTCAGATTTGTGACAGAGGCAGATTCTCCTGGAGGCATCTGGGAGATGCTGAGAACCCACCTGAAATTGGGCTCTGGAAACCTAAGAGCCCAGACCTCCTCCTGCAGGTTGATAGGAACTCCTTACTCTGGTAGTTCTCCAATTGCCACCCCTGAATCAGCAACATAAGCATGACCTTGTTGGAGATGCAGATCTCTGGGCTCTCTGCATGCCATGATTTTAATATGTCTCCTCTAAAACGCAGGTGTTGGATCCAAGGGCCAATGGGTGATATTGAGGGGTGGGGTCTTTAAGAGGCCCTTACGTCACCGGGGCTTCTCCCCTCCTGAGTGGGATTAAGACCCCTGTAAAAGAGGCTTCATGCAGCCTTGGGCTGGCTTGCCCCTTTGCCCTTTGCTGGTATAGTAACTGTAAGGGTCCGGCGAACGTCGGAGGAAGAGACCACCAAGAGACCGGCTCATGCAACAGCAAAAGGGGTTTATTGCAGATCCAGCATACTGGGGCTCCGCGCTCACTCAAGAAGGGAGAGCAGCCCAGAGCCCCCCGAGCAGGGGTTGAGCAGTGCTTAAGTACACTTTTTGGGGAGGGTGGGGGCTTTGCATACATCAGAGCAAATCATCATGAGGCGCGGGAAAATTGAACAACAACTCTCAAACATGATTAGTCCATTCATTGGCGGGAACAGGTCGGGCTGGGGTGATAGGTCACTCCTAAAGAGGGGGATACATTTAAACTGATTGGTCTGATTGGTTTGGGCCCTGAATGCCTACGTGCCAAGCTGCACAGGGTCCTAGGTTATTTAACAACTAAATGGTCAGTACTGGGCATTGTCTTAACTGCCTCAGGAATTTCAGGTTCTGTGTGCAGTTCAGAAACTTTACAATACCTAGTCCTTTACATTTTAACTCAGGCTTTGCAGCTTAGAAACTTTACCCTTTCAGTAACTACTGTCATCAAGTTGTGAACGATGCAGTTGTGATGGAAGGGATGGATGACAGAAATCAGAATAAACGTTTGATAGGCTGGGTGTAGCAAGATGGAATTTTTTTGGAATGTCAGGTCCTATATGCAGTTTTGCTAATAATACTTAGTTATACAGCAGGGAGGGGCAGGAAGGGAGAGGTGAGCCATTGAAAGATTTAAAGAAATATTTTTTTTTGTAGTGCTGGGGATTGAACCCAGGACCATGCACATGCTCAGCAAGCACTTTACCACTGAGCTACATCCCTAGCCCAAAGAGGTGCATCTTAAGGGAAACATTTATGCAAGATATTCTACATATCTCATATTCTACATATTTGCTGTATTTTTATCATGGTTAAAAAAAATACAAGGAAGTTTTCCATTTTACCACTTCTAAATGTATGGTACAATAGCATGGACTACATAGACATTATTGTGTGACCATTACCACTATCTATCCCAAAATGTGCAGATGTTTTAGAAATGATTCTACAGAAAGCTCAATGTGTGCTCATCCTTCGTTCTAGTCATTCATTTAATTAAGAGTCATTTATGGAGCATCTTCCATGAACTAGACTTTAGGGTTAGTAAGATGGATTTCAAAATTACAAAGGTGAGGAGACTCCCCAAATGGTTAGCAGAATCTTAGGTCATGTATGCAGAGCTGCACTGTCTGGCAAGCTTGAGAAAACTGCGGATTTCCCCGATGGAGCATAGTGTTGAGATCTTAAGCACCATGCTCCAGAGGATGACCCGACCATACTGGACGGTGGTGAGTCCTGTGAGCAATAGGTGAATCAAGGAACTTAGGATAATTGGGCTAGGAAATAAAAACTCAAAAAAAAAAAAAACCAAAAACCATCGAAGCAATTTCTCATCATCATTTCAGTTTTGAAATGTGGAAGAGAGAGAACTCGGGCTCTATTATGCTCAGGGCCTACAGATACTGGATGTGGAATGCAGAATGGATTTCAGTTCAACATGGGGAAAGACCTATCTGTCTGGTTCCATCAAAGCTAGGAGATAAATTTTATGGTTTCTTCACTGATGGGTCTGGTCTGGGCAGGACTGGGGAGCTAGGGCATATTCTATTTGCCACACTCAGCCCTGAGAAAGAAAATGGTACATTTGTACCATGTTGGAAGAGGAAAATCTTCATACTCTGTTACTTTCCTATTTAGGGCTTGCTCCTTCTTCTCTTTCTCTTCTGGAGTTGGGACCTTGAAGATCTCTGCTCTGAGGCGACCTCTCTCAGCACTCTCTACTACAGGTTGTCCCTTCCTAGCAGGCAGCAGCCTGTATCCTGTCCCCACCACCAGCAGGGCTACAACTGACCAGCTTAACCAGGAAAGAAAGCACAACCTTTCCAGAACAAATATACCTGAGCAGCAGGTGTCTGAGGAGACATATGTATACCTCTATATATTCTGAATAACAACACTGGTGAAGTCAGAGGAAAACATGTAAGAACTTGTCAATCTCTAGTCCCTACACAGCGATCCCAAGAGACGAGGAAACAAGATGATTTATCTTGAAATGGCAGTTTCCTCTTAAAAGCTCAGAGAACATGAAAAGCGTCAATCAACTAGCATTTATTGAACATTCTCGGTAATCCTCAAAATCCTTGCAGACTGGCAGCCCAGGGGCTTTTACTCAAGTTTGCTGTGAACATTTGAAGGGGGCCCTCTGCCCTAGGATGTCTCTGGCTGGGAGGTGGCTTTAGGTTTTCACAGAAGGAAGGGGTATCTGGGTCCCCAGGGTGGCCGTCTGTGGTCCTCTCTTCCCCTCCCCCAGCCCGTTCTCTTCCTGCTCAGGTTACAGGACCAAGGTTTGAGCTACTCTGGGAAGCTCCTGGGCATTTGCCCTGTGGCTGGGGAGTAACATTAACTCAAAGCCCTTTGTGAAGGGGCAGGCAGGAGTGGAATTGGCTCTTGCCTGGGATACCCATCTTTGAGCTCTGCCAGCTCCTCTTGCAGCAGTGACCTGGACGTGGCTGGTGACCGTTCTTCCCAGGATGAGAAATTAGACAGAGAAAGGAACTTCAGATGGACACCTTGCTGTCTCTAGAACGCAGTACAATACTCACAGCTGGGCTATTTCCAAAAAGCACTAGGAAGGATATTGGATAACAAGACATTGCCTCATCCATGTCCATGATAAAACTGTAGCAGCTTTGCCATTTGCATACTACAGTCCTGGTAAGGGAAAGAAAGACTTTCTATAACAGATTTTTGTCTCCTCTCCAACTATGATTCCTCTTTTGGAGGAAACCCTTATCTTGCCAGTCAAATTCATTCTGGTTTTTTTTTTTTTTTTTTTTTGGTTTAAAAGTTGGTCTCTTTTGGTTGAAATCAATCTCTTTTTGGCCTTCTCCCCACTTCCTCCCAGAGAGTTCTCCTCTCTGGGGTGTGGCCAGGAGTCAGGGCTCCTCTGGTCTTGTGGGTCATCCAGGCCTTGGCTGTGGCTCATTGTATCCTGACTGTGACTCCATGGTAACCGAGTAGCCTCTGCCCAGGGCTGGGCCTGTTGGCTCAGGAGCTAATCTTGATTCTACTCAGATGTTCTCGTATTCTACGTATCAGTCAGCTTTTTTTGTCGTTGTGACCAAAGAACAACTTAGAGGAGGAAAAGTTTATTCTGGCTCACGGTTTTCAGAGGTTCAGTCCATGTTTGGTCAACTCCATTGTTCTGGGCCCAAGTGAGGCAGAACATCATGGTGGAAAGGAGTGGTGGAGGAAATCAGCTCAGGACCTGGCATCTGGGAAGCCAAGAGAGCTTGAGCAGAAGGAGCATCCATAATACAATCCCCAAGGGATGCCCTACCTCCAGTCGCCACCCATTGATCCACTCAAGTTATCAATCCCATCCAATGGGTTAATCCACTGAGAGGATACAGCTCCTATAGTCTGATCATTTTACCTCTGAACATTTCTGCATTGTTTCACACATGAATTTTTGGGGGACCCCCTCACATCCAAACCATAACACTGTGTCTACTGGTTCTCTCTGCACTTCTGAGTCCTGACTGTGAACTCAGGAGCCTCTCCCTGACCTGCTCACCCACATAGACTCTGCATTGCTGGCCTGCAACATTGTCTCTCCTGTTCCTGTGCCATCCTGAATGCAGGCCCTTCTTGCCCTCTATCACCAACCTAGGCAAGATGGGCTTTCCCCCCAGTGATGGCAGGGTTGCTTTCTCTTCTCCTGGGCCATATACCCAGGCCCCATCGTAACTATTTTGCACCTCCTTCTTCCTTTCTTCCTTTCCTCCTTCCTTCCGGTACTGGGGATTAAACCCAGGGTCATATAACCATTGAGTTATATCCCAGTCCTTTTTAATTTTTGACACAGAGTCTCACCAAGTTGCTCAGGCTGACCTTGAATTTGAGATCCTCCTGCCTCAGCCTCCTGGGTGCTGGATTACAGGTGTACACCACTGCCCTGGCCTAAAGCATTGTTTTGAATGTGTCTGAGAAGTTATTTTTTTTTCCAAAATCTTGGCATGTGCATCTGAGTGACTCAGCGGGGAAGATTTGCCCTCAATGTGGGCAGATACCATCTAATCATTTGGAAATCAGGATAGAGAAAAAACCAGGACAGGTGAATTTCTCTCTCCTGGAGCTGGGTCACTCTTTTGCTGGTCGTGGACACCAGAATTCCAATCTTTCCTGCCCTTAGTGTCCAGGACTTGCATCAGCAGCCCCCTAGGTTCTCAGGCCCTTGGACTTGGACTGAGCCATGCTACAGGCATCCCAGGGTCTCCAGCCGCAGCCAGCCTGTGGTGGGGCATCTCAGCCTCTGTAACCACAGGGGCTCTGCTTTCCCGCTGGCACCTGGGCTGCAGACGTCCCCTGGAAGGATAACTTGCTCCATTTGGTTACTGGTCACCCAGCCCTAACTTGGATCAAAATCATGGCTAAGCCCCCAAGGCTTCCAGGAATCTTGTGTGGGAGGATTCTGGACAGCTCAAGTTTCAGGGGAAAAAAAACAACAACAAAAAAGCTATGTTTGAAAGAAATCTGGGCTCAATGGAGTAAGAATTTAGAACATTGCTCCGTTTCCTTTCTAGGTGATGAGAGCCATGTGGGGGAGTGGGGACAGTTGAGTCAGAAGTCAAGGCTCCTGGGCTCTGCCAGAAAATAGATCTGACCTCCACAGGGGTTTCTTGAGTTCTCTCTCTCCTCTCTCTCTCTCTCTAAGGGGTATTAAACCCAGGAGTGCTAATTACTGAGTAACATCTCCAGTCCTTTTTTTTTTTTTAATTTTTAGTTTTGAGACAGGGTTTTGCTAAATTGCCGAGGCTGGCTTTGAACTTGCAATTCTCCTGCCTCAGCTTCCCGAGCCTCTGGGATGACAGGCACGCGCCACCCTGCCCGGCCAGTTCTCTGTTGATGGAGGAGACACCCACCGCCAGATAGATTCTGAAGGCCCATCCCGCAGTAAGCCTTGCTGAGGTCAGGCACCAGGATGGATGATGTCACTGTCACTCCCATGTTACAAACACCTGAAGACAGAGCAGGGGCTGCTTTCCTTCGCAAGGAAGGGGACATGCTCTCTCAGGTTGAGCAGATCTTGCAGCTAGCCCCCCTTGCCTTCTCTCACCCTCCGAGGGCTCCATTCAATTCTTTTCAGACAAAGTGGGGGTTTCGTGGAGACCACCCTGTCCCTGGAACCCCCAAACCACCGAACCAGTTGGCCCACCCCTCAGCAACCCCCACCTCTCTAAGAGTGCTTCTTTCCTGTGGCCTTGTTGAGCTGTGTTGTACCTCGAGGTTGACGGGGCAGTACCATCAGCGGGGTTGGCCAAAGATGGCTTCTCTTAGGGGTACCTGGTTCTTCTTGAGCCAGGGAATGAGGGTGAAGACCTGCTTACATCAATCAAGGCTGTTTTGGTAGTGCTGGGGCATGGAATGCAGGGCCTTGAGCATCCTCGGCAAGCCCTGTACCACTGAGCTACCTCCAACCAAGGCTGATGCAGATATTGACTCCAACCCTGCAACCTCCTCTGTCTGAGTGGCAGTAACTGAGGCTCCTGAGCTGAAGTTCCCTCCAAAAAACCCTTTGAGGAGCCCAGAAACCTGTGTGGTCCAGTCAGGGGCCATTGAAATGGCCTCTTTATGCTCCCAAGGAGCAGCCTCTACTCCCCCCCAGACCAGGGCAAGGCCACAGCCCATTACTGACTGACAAAGAGATCACACACAATTGAAGCTGGTTGGGATTCAGCCATGAAGCCACAGCTGTAGCTGAGATGAATGGCCTGTGGCAGCCAGCTCCATGTTTGGGGAGACAGCAGAAGGTTGGGGGACTGTGGAGGGCACATGCTCAGCTGTAAAGGGATAGCCATGTTCTGCCTGTGGTCAGAGAGTGAATCTAAAGGAGCCCGGGAGGGGATTCAGTAATCTGGATTTTTATTGATTTTGTATTGGGGTGAATTTTTTTTTTTTTAAGGTGAAATCTGTTGATCTTTAAACGTTGACATCTACTTCAAATTTTAAAAACTATGCACAGCCCAATCACTTATCAGTGCCTCTGTGGGTTCCGTTCTCCTGAGGCCTCTGTATCTGGCCTCCTTGGCTGGGACCCTTGCTAGGCCCCAAACTGGCTTTTCAGGCCCCTCTGGATCTTGTTTTTCCACTTGTCCATCAAAAGGCTGATGTTTCCAGAGTGACCAAATGGCTAAGGCCTTGGAAACTTGTGTGTGGTCTTAGATATGGAAGCCCTGAACTTGAATTTGAGGGGAACTGGTCCTGGAGATCCAGGGTTAGCCCCAGTCAAAGTGATGCCTCTGACTGTTACGGTTTTCTCCCGTCTCTTTCTTGGGGTTTTCTTTGAACCTCTGCTGGTCCTCAGGGCTCCGGTAGCCTGTTTCCTATTTCCTCACAACACTGGATAAACATGAAGGTTTTCCCTTCCGCGGCTATTTACTTTGTAATTTAGAGCCTCTTAAGACCAACAATGATTAAATAAGTTCATGGCTGTGGGCACAGATTTTGGTACTGAAAGAGGCCAAGGGCCTATGAATTGCTGCTCCCCACAATTGCTCCATTTGCTCTATAGCACGTTATACCAGCCTAGAATGTTCTGAAGCTTGCCAGGCTTTCTCCCTCCTCCTGGACAGTAGCCATGGTGGACTTCTTCCTGTCTACGACCCACGTTCACCCTCTTGAGTAGGGAGGAAGCCACAGCTCAGCTCTTAGATCTGATTTACTTGCTACTTCACCCTGGGCCCTGGTGAAGGCCCTCTGTTAGCCCCTGTGTTGCTGTTATGCGTGATTAAACGTGCTCCTCTTCCTTCTTGGTCCAGGTGACCGTGGGGGTATGCAATTAGTGGATTCTGAGCTTCACAAGATGCTCACGTTGCCGTCTTTGGTGTAGCTGGCTTGACCAGGAGGTGGGAGGACCTGAAAGAGGAAAAATGGGGAAGGGGGGCAGAGAAGGGTCTAAACTTGCTACTGTGATTCCGCAGCGTCTGTGAAACCCGCTTGGCTTGTCTTAAACCTTGAAATAAAATGTAAAAAGAGGAACGTTCTGCAGGGTGTGTTTCATTTGCAGTGAAAACACTCAACCAAGTGAGTGGAGAACACTCAACCACGTGCACGGTGTGGAGAGGAGAGATCGTCTGGCGTGCTCTAGATTTGGCAAAAGGTCTTTGGTTTCTCTGGATACTCACCATCGAGTGTGGCCACTTGGAGTTCAAGTTAATCTGCTGTCTTGTTGGTGTTTTGGACCAGGGGGTGGAATCACTGTGGCAGGATGTTTTGGGGATGGCGATTTAGACACATTCCTGCCAGGAGAAGTTCTAGGAAATGTCTCTTTTCCTTGGAGTGTCCCGAAGCTATTTTGGTTTGGTATTTGTGTGTGACAGCCTCTTTTCTGAGTGAATCCCTTCCCCGGGGGCTCAGTGTGATTCTTCTGATGGTGCTGGAATTCCTCCAGGTGGAGCTTGTACAGATGGATTTTGGCCGCCTGAGGAAGGTGTTCTTTGTTCTGCCAACAGCCGGGCTGTTCAGTACTGGTCTGGACATGTGACTCCTGCTCTGAATGGGGACTGAGATGTCTCAGCTCTGACTTCTGACTTGAAGAGGCTCCTCAGCATGTTGAATCAGGCCCTTGCAAATTATGCATGGCTCAGGACAGGGAGGAGAAGTGGGTCTGGGGAGAAGTGGGTCTGTGGGAGCTCCTCCTCCTGGGGGTCCTTTCTTGCTAGCCTTGCTTGGTGGTGTTCACATAGCTTGGGATTCTCGGGGACGTCCTATTGGGTTCATCTTCAACCAAAGTGCAGATTGAAACATGGCAGAGAGCTTTAAAAGGGAGTCCTGGAGCTGGGTGTGTTGGTGCAACGCCTGTAATCCCAGCAGATTGTGAGGCTGAGGCAGGAGGATCTCAAGTTCAAAGCCAGCCTCAGCAAAAGTGAGGCGCTAAGCAACTCAGTGAGTCCCTGTCTCTAGGTAAAATACACAATAGGGCTGGGGATGTGGCTCAGTGGTTGAGTGCCCCTGAGTTCAATCCTCAAGTACCCCCTCCCTCACCACAAAAAAGGAGTCCTGGAGGCCAGGTTGACTCTAGGCATCGTGGTAAGATTGTTGACTCCCACAGTTCCTTTCTAGTTCTGTCTCTTTCCAGCTGGGTCCCATGGGTCCCATGCACAAGGGTCAGTGTTATCCAGTAATAGCCGGGAGGGCAAGGTGCGGAAAAGGACATTCTGTTTTGTTGAATTTTAAATTTTAACTGATTTATATTTAAACAGCCATGTGCATTGGTGACTGGTGACTACTGCTTGGAGATACCTAAGGGGTTCTCATAGGTAGTGTGCAAAGGATAGAAATGCTTTGGTCAGGAAGACTGTTAGCAGTGTGCCACTGTGAGTCAGGCCTCCGAGGTCACTTCATAACTTAACTCCGAGTCAGTTTCCAGACGGCTGGGAAAGGGTGGTGATGGGATTCTCAGTCACCCTAGCAGACAGCCGTGGGCAGGCTTTTTTTTTTTTTTTTTTTTTTTGTGGTAGGTGGGGATTTTTGGCAACCTGTAACTTCTGACTCTTCAACACACGGTTCTCACACAGTGGCCTGGTTATAGGGCGTGGGGATCAGTATTCTAGGGAGATATTTAGTATCCTATGGGGTTCTGGGACAGTCCTAATTTTGTATGTTTTGTCTAGGAGAGAAGCGTTTGGGGGTTAGGAGTGGGAATGGAAAGGAGAAGGGGAGTTTTCGTATTTATATTCTCCACCATGGATTGACATTTTGAAGTCAACTCTTCTCTCAAGAGCCAACCTGGCCTCCAGGACTCAAAATTGACTATTATTTAAATAAATACACAGAATGATTATAGACCTCTTCTCTCAAGCCTTCAGTGTCTTATTCTTGACTCTTGCTCAGGATATTCTGTTATGTGAAAAAAATCAGGTTACACACAAAGTCACGTAGCTCCTTTTTTTGAGTATATACAATTATATGCAGTGAGGAATAATCCTGATGGATATATGCTAAGTATTACTTGGTAATGGAGTGTTGGATGATTTTAAGCAATTTTGATTTGTTTTGTTTTGTACTTTCTAAATTGTCTTCAATGAAGATGCAATCACTTACACTGTAAAAATAATGAGAATATACTTATCACCATAACACACTCTGATCCCTTTCTCTTAGGTTGTTTTTTTTTTTTTTTTTTTTTTTTAAAGTTCAAGAGTTCTGGTCAGGAAATAAGAGATCAATAACAAAAGGAATACTTTAGTTCTGAGTTTCAGCGGGCTGTTTGGACAACTTTGAATTAAAACTGAATAAGAGGTGTGAGTTTTGGGGGGAAGATGCACCTATTCTGTCTGTGTTGCTGCGTTAAAATACCTTTAGACCTGTGAATGGCTGGGAAGTGACTTTTGCAGTTCACCACCTGGATTGGTTTTGGTTTTTATTTCTTGGTTTTAAGTCCTGAATTATTTCCCTACCTTACAATTATTTTTTGTGTTGAAACCTTAACCTTCCTTGTTTCAGAATGGGACTGTATTTGGAGATGGGGCCTTTCAAGATGGGAATTCATTAACATGGGGTGGGTGCTGATCCTATATGACTGTTGTTCTTATACAAAGAGGAGGTTAGGATCATGTGAGGGTGCAACGAGAAGGTGGCCATTTGCAAGCCCAGGATGGGGAATCTGGAGACACCAACTAGATAAATATGTTGACCTTGGACTTCAAGCCACTAGAATTGCATTTTTTTCTGGGGGAGGGGTTACAAAGGATTGAACTCAGGGGAACTCAATCACTGAGCCACCTCCCTAGCCCTATTTTGTATTTTATTTAGAGACAGAGTCTCACTGAGTTGCTTAGTGCCTCGCTTTTGCTGAGGCTGGCTTTGAACTCAAGATCCTCCTGTCTCAGCCTCCCAAACTGCTGGGATTACAGGTCTGTGCCACTGTGCCCAGCTCAGAATTGTATTTTTGTTTTTGTTTTTTGGTATTGGGGATTGAACTCAGGGGCGCTACCAATGAGCCACATCCTCAGTCCTTTTTATTTTTTACTTTTTAAAAAATTTGACACAGGGCCTTACTGAGGCTGGCTTTGAATTTGTGATCCTACCTGCTTCAACCTCCTGAGATTATAGGCCTGAACCCCACAACCAGTGAGCCTCCAGAACTGTAAAAAAAATAAACTTTTATTTAAGTTACCCAGACTGTGGTATTATATTATGGCAACCCTAAATCAAATACACATGGGTTTTGTGTCACTTGTTTCATTCAGGTCAAAGAGAGATGGAGGAATTTTTAAACATTGGATTTTTCTTTGGATCCCAAATCTGGCCATGCTAAGATTATGGGAAATAATCCTTTGACTACCTGAGGACTCTCATCAAACCTTTGGGGACAGCGACATCTAGTGGTAGTTTCTTTTATAAACTCTTTTCAGGGGTTCTCAATCAGATTGCACATTAGAATTATTTGAAGAGATTAAAAGAAAAAAAAATTGAGACCCAGGCTTTACCCCATATTATGACACATTCGATGGAAGTGGGATATAGGCATTTAAACATATTTCTGCACTACTTCAGAATACAAAGTTGAAAACCACACTTCAATGAAATCTATTCTGGGTTGCAAAAATACCAGCTTGTATTTAGAGCACTTCCTCAGGACGTGAAAGCATTTGTCAGTTTCTGTTTGCAATTTTAAAAATACATGAGAGTAATGGTGGTTGGCCATTAGATACTAGGATCCAGGAACAGTGCTGGGTGAAGTCTGCTCTCCTAATAGTTTTTGAGGATTGAATAAACCAAAGATATTAGTCTGCTCTTGGGCTGTGTTAATTAGATACATGATTTCCATATGTCTCATGAAAGAGTTTAGAATAGAGAAGATTCAGTTCAAAGTGACTTATAGAATTTTAAAGGAACGTGCTTGGTATATTGTGTGGGTTCATTTCTTACAGTCTTTACTGCCTCTGATCCTACAAGATTTTCCTGAGGCTCAATTGAGCAGTAGTTCCTTTTTTTTTTTTTTTTTGTACTGGAGATTGAATCCATCCAGCGTTGCTCTACTGTTGAACTATGTTCCCAACCTATTTTATTATTTATTTAAAATTTTGAGATAGAATCTCATTAAATTTCTGAGGCTGGTCTTGAACCTGTGATCCTCCTGCCTCAGCATCCTGAGTTGCTGGGGATTATAGGTGTGTAGCCTGCTGAACAGCAGTTTCTTAATATCTGAGTGTTTTTGGTTAAAAGACATGTTAAACCTATTCTGTTATGGTCTCCATTCATTACCTTTGGGGTTAGAAAGTTCTCTATTACAATCTTTCAAAATCAGTCAAACATCCACTTAAAACCTTTGTAGTTTTAAAATTATGTCTTTAAAAAAATTAATGGTGGAACATACCTGGAAGTGATTTTTTTCTGCTTAAGGTGCATAGTGAGTATTCAATATTTTAATTTTCTTCAATACAAGAGCTAATATCTTATTATTTGTTCTTTTTAGATATATATGACAGTACAGTGTATTTTGACATTTTATATATACATGGAGTATCACTTATTCTAATTAAGAGCCCATTTTTTTTGGGGGGGTACCAGGAATGAACTCAGGGGCACTTAACCACTGAGCCACATCCTCAACCCCTTTTGTATTTTACTTAGAGACAGGGTCTCACTGAGTTGCTTAGTGCCTCACTGTTGCTGAGGCTGGCTTTGAACTTGAGATCCTCTTACCTCAGCCTCCCGAGCCTCTGGGATTACAGGCGTGTGCCACTGCACCTGGTTTAGGATCCCATTCTTGTGGTTGAACATGATGTGGAATTACACTGGTCGTTTATTCATATATGAACAAAGGAAAGTTCTGTCTGATTCATTCTACTATCTTATATTCATTCCCCATCCTTTCCCTTCATTCCCCTTTATCTAATCCTAAAGTACTTCTATTCTTCCCTCCCTCCCACCTTATTGTGCGTTAGCATCTGCATATCAGAGAGAACATTCAGCTTTTGTTTTTTTGGGATTGGCTTTTTTCACTTAGCATGATAGTCTCCAGTTCCAACCATTTACTGGCAAATGTCATTTATGGCTGAGTAATACTCCATTGTGTACATATACCATATTTTCTTTATTTATTCATCTGTTGAAGGGCACCTAGGTGGGTTCCATAGCTTAGCTATTGTGACTTGAGCTGCTATAAACATTGATGTGGCTGTGTCACTGGAGTATGCTGACTTTAAGTCCTTTGGGTATATGCTAAGGAGTGAAATAACTGGATCAAATGGTGGTCCCATTCCAAGTTTTCTGAGGAATCTCCCTACTGCTTTCCGGAGTGGTTGCACCAATTTGCAGTCCCACCAGCAATGTATGAATGTACCTTTCCCCCCACATCCTTGCCAACATTTATTGTTACTTGTATTCTTGATAATTGCCTTTCTGACTGGAGTGAGATGGAATCTCAATGTATTAATTTTTTTTTTTGGGTTATAGATGAATTCATACCTTTATTTACTTATTTTTATGTGGTGCTGACTATCGAACCCAGTGCCTCATGCATGCTAGGCAGGTGCTCTACCACTGAGCCATGACTTCAGCTCCTTCAATGTAGTATTTTTTTGGATACCAGGAATTGAATTTGGGCACTCAACCACCGAGCCACACCCCCAGCCCTATTTTGTATTTTATTTAGAGACAGGGTCTCACTGAGTTGCTTAGCGCCTTGCTTTTGCTGAAGCTGGCTTTGAACTCATGATCCTCCTGCCTCAGCCTCCGGAGCCACTGGTATTACAGGTGGACACCGGACCCTCAGTGTAGTTTTAATTTGTATTTCTCTAATTGCTAGAGATGGTGAACATTTTTTTTTCATATATTTGTTAACCAAGAATAAATACTTTTAAGTATAAGTATGTCCCCAATATTATATCAACTAAGCATCCTTATTTTGGAACCAAGACCATGTTTGGGATTGACGGTGACCACAGGATTATCCCTGACCCACGAGTGGGCAAAAGAACTGGTAGGGTTTTCATTGGAGAAGAAGCTGATTCCTTTATAAATAAAATTTCAAAGGATGTGGGAGACAAAAAAATGTGCCTGTTTTGAACATTTCTTCAAGTGTCTTGATCACTCAACATATTGGTTGTATTAGGACTGTGTTGGCTCATCTTGGTTGTCAACGTGCTTGGATTGAGAGGAAATTGGAAGAGCACGCTTCTGAGTGTGTCTGTGAGCGTATGTCACAAGGGTCAGTGAATAGAGGGGGGAGGCCCATCCTGAACGTGAGCAGCACCATCCAATGGGCTGGGGCCTGCATGGAACGGACAATGGAAGAAGGAGGAAGCCGCCCAGGCCTGCAAGCTGTAGTCTTCTCAAGCGGGTTCTATTTTTTCTTTCTTTCTGTTGCTGTTGTGATATCTGATAACCCCTGTGGATATCAGACTCCAGCCTCTTCAGACTTTGAACTTGAATTCGCGGCTGGGCGCAGTGCTGTAATCTCAGCTGCTGGGGAGGCTGAGGCAGGAGGACTGTAAACTCAAGGCCAGCCTTGAGTTTTTAGAATAAAAACTAAGAATGGCTGGGGATGTAGCTCAGTGGTAGAGCATCCCTGGGTTACACCCCTAGAACCACAAAGAAAAACAAAGAACTCAGACTCACACCAGCAACTGTCTGGGAAGCCTCCAGGCCTTCAGCCTCAGACTGGGGCTGTACCCTTGGGCCCCCTTGTTCTGAGATTTCCAGCTTCTTGGACTGAGCGGCGACTGGCTTGTCCAGCTCTTTCCAGCCTACAGACAGCCATTGATATCCAGCGTCTATCCATGTTAGCCATGTGAATAAATCTCCTTTTATGATTACATATACATTCTATGGATTCTGTTCCTTTAGAGAACTCTAATACAAGGAACTGAGTTTAGGTTTGCCTGATTGTCAGAGCTCCTTTCTCAAAATGCTGGAGATGTAGACTGTCTTAATAACGAATCCTTTTCCAACTAAGTTAAACAGAAAAAAGAATTTACTGGAAGAATACACATGGGGTTGTCATAGTAATCATTCAATATGTTTATGTTTGTTGTGGTGCTAGGGATCAAACCAGGGCCTATGTGAGGCAGATGCTGTAACATTTGAATTACAACCCCAATCCTGCATTCAATATTTTAAAAGTAAATGAATGCATTGATTCAGAGATAGACACTTAATATGAGTTCAAGCCAATGAGTGCAGACTTTCCCCCTGACAACAGTGATTCAGGTAGGAAAGGAGGCAGGATTTAAGTTAGCCTAATAAGAGCGAAGTCAGACCTTTGCTCAGTGGTTGCAGTGGGGAGAACTCTTGTTTTTCTGATCAATGTATATGGATGGGAGGGCTGGAGCTACAGCAGCTACTCTGATACATTTGAAAAAAGCCAGATTTAGAATGATGCAGACATAAGGAGAGGGTAACTGATGAAAAAAAAAATGCAGAGAAACAGAGTCAGAGCCCTGATCCAACTATTCCTGAAGACCTCATTACCTCAGGTACAACAGTGGTTATTTGTGGGGGACAATTTTGCTTCTGAAAAGAAATTTAGCAGTATCCAAAAGCAGTTTTGGTTGTCACAGCTGGGTGGGAGCTCCTGAACATAGTGGACAGAAGCCAAGGACACAGCTAAACATTCTACAACATGTAGGATAGTACCCTCCCCTGCAACAAGGAGTTAACTGGTCCCAAATGTTTATCCGCCAAGGCTGGGAAACTAGGACTTAGAGATTCGGTGAGATTCGAGTTCTGTTTGGGCAAGGATCCTTTAAGGGCGGCACCGTGTGCTTCCCGTTACATCACAGCAGAGTTGTTCTCTGGGTTCTTCAGGACTTTTGTATCCACAGCTGCTCCTCTTCCCATGCTCACCCCTCCTCCCTCCCAGTGAACGGCTCCCCACTCTGTCTCCCAAGCCAGGGACCACCTCCTCTCCCGCTCCGTCTACACCCTGGGCTCTGCTCCCTGTAGCATTTGACGGGCCTCTTGGGACTCGTGGGTGTGGGTGTGGCTGTCGGGTGGGGTGGGGCTCAGGGGTGTGGGTGGGGCTCAGGGGTGTGGGTGGGGCTTGCTGGTGTGGGTGGGGCTTGCTGGTGTGGGTGGGGCTTGCTGGTGTGGGTGGGGCCCCCATGGGGCTGGAAGCACTTTGAAGGCAGGGTCTCTGTCTCTGTCTTCTTCAGGTCAGTGGGACACCATAGCTTCAGTACATCCTTGGTGTATTAATAGATCAAGGACAAAGGAATGACCCATGACTCTCATATCTGGGCTCTTCAGAGGCTGTGTCTCCTTCTTTGGGGGCAGACATGAGTCAACACGACTGGATTTTGGCCAGGCCATTCTTTCCACTCTTCACCAGGATAAGCAGCAGCAAAATAGTTCACTACCTATACAAGGGGGATAGTATTCAGCCTTGAAAATGAAAACCAAAATCCCGCCATGGACTACAACGTGGGTGAACAAGCCAGTCACGGAAAGACAAAAATACTGCAGGATTCTACTTGAATGAGGTTCCTAAGGGACACTCTTAGAAGTGACAGTAAGAATGGTCAGTTGCCAGGGACCAGGGAAAGGAGGGCAATGGGTGTTATTTAATGGGTCAGATTCAGTTTTGCAGGTTGAGAAAGTTCTGGAGACCTATTGCACAACAATATATGTACTGATAACACGAGTACGCACACGGAACAGTAGCCAAGGTGATAAATCTTACGTATTGTGTTTCTTGATCATAATTTAAAAATGTAATTAGTAAGAATTAAAAAACAGAAAGTCCTCCATGTGGGTGTTATGCCCAAGGAGCCAGGACTCCTGGGGCTTCTCTCATCATTTTTGATTTATGAGGTTTTACCTGCTTGATTTAGAGGGTGACCTTGCCATCAGATTCTGGGACACCCTGTCCAGTTTCCGTGCTGTTGGAACACCTCCACTCCAGCCCGGGCCGTGGCTGTGGGCTCCTCTCTGCCACTCAGACGCACAGACATGGCAGGACAGGGAAAGGCCAGAGGCCGGCATGGGGCTTTGGTTCTCAGCTGGTGGGCAGGCGCGAACGCACCAGGGCCCCAGTTCCACTCAGTGACATGCACAGTCTTCAGCAGAGGCCCCTGCTTTTTAATTCTGAGCCCCTTGAGGTGCCTCCCTGCTCCTGAATACAGAGCTGCCCCTCAGTGTCCGGTTCCAAGTGCCTTCTGGGCCACAGGCAAAAGGCTCGCTCCAGCTCTGCGAGGGGCCTTCACACCCAGTTTGTCACTCCTCGGGTCCCCCTCTGAGTCTGTCAACCAGTCAACCTTTACTGGGGCCTGTCAACCAGTTAGCACCTCTGCTGAACAGAAGGCTGGGAACAGAAGGGGCCCTGCTCCTTACTCCCACCCCAGGGAGCCAGTCTGGAGAACAAAGGAAAGCAAGACGCCCTTCCTCCCTCTCTGCCTCCTTCTTGGCCCTCCTCTGAGAAACTGGCCTCAGAGATGCTGTGGCACATCCAGGACCAACCAGGGACAATAACTAGGCTCTTCCTCTCCTATTTTCCATCGTCGTCCCCCACTTCCTGCGAGAACTCCATGTTGGGCATTTTTTTTTTTTTTGGCTGGCAAAGATTAATATCACATCTCTAACCCTCATTTCATGTTACTTTTATAACAAAGGTCAATTTACTTTGAAGACGTGATTGTAGGCTTGAGGGGGAGAAAGACTTAAAAATCAGGAGATGCAGATGTGTGCTTTGTAAGACTAATTAGAAAACCGAGCTGAGGGGAGGCTGGGGGGTGGAGCTCAGGGACAGAGTCCTGCAGGAGGACTGCTGCCCACAGCCTTGGGTTCAACCCCTGGTTCTGCATTAAAATAAATAAATAAATAAAAGATAAGGGAAAGGAAGAAAAAGAAGAACCAACCACAACAACGTGCCTATCTAGAGGTATTCTGAGCTCTGTCTGGGTATCCTAGAAAGAAGAAACTGAAAGGGAGAGCTGAGATGAGGGACAGGGGCCTAGGGGAGCAAATATGATGTGACCATTGCTGGGGGCAACTGGTTGACCCCTCAAAACTTAGCATGCTTTTTTTTTTTTTTTAATTTTTATTACAGAGATTGAACCCAGGAGAACTTTACCACTGAGCCCCACATCCTCAGGCCTTTTTATATTTATTAGAATCAGAGTCTCACTAAGTGGCTTAGGACCTCACTAAATTGCTGAGGCTGGCTTTGAACTCTCAATTCTCCTGACTCAGCCTCCTGATTTGCTGGGATTACAGGTGTGTGCCACTATGCCCAGCCAAAGTGCTGGTTTTAATTCCCAGCCCACACAGAGCCCTGCACTGTGTGAAATACATGCTGGGACCTTTCAGTGGGAGGGGTGGGGGAAATACTTATCCACAGGCTGTTCAAACCTGCATTTCTGGGTCTTGCTAGTATAAACTCTGAGCAAGAACATCAGAGAAAACAGAGAAGAAAGACCAACGTGGGCCTGAGTTTGGTGCTTTAGGAACTGGTTGGAGTGAATTAAGAGATATGTGGGGCCAAGACTCTGAAATAGCATGCAAGAGGTGTTTTGTTACACAAAACCAGGCATGTCCGGCAGTTTCTGGAGCCAGACACAGTGTTATACCTATTATCTCATCTCTTCCTCTGGTCACCCAAGGAGGAAGTACCTTTACTATCCCCATTTTATTTATTTAGTTTTAATCACTGAGCCACATTCCCCAGGCCTTTTTTTTAGTATTAGGGATTGAACTCAGGGGTACTCAACCTCTGAGCAACATCCCTAGCAGCCCTATTTTACATTTTATTTAGAGACAAGGTCTCACTGAGTTGCTTAGCACCTTGCTTTTGCTGAGCTGGCTTTGAACTCACAATCCTCTTGCCTCAGCCTCCCCAGCTGCTGGGATCATAGGTGTGCACCATTGTGCCTGGCTCCCTAGGCCTTTTTAAATTTTATTTTGAGACAGGGTCTTGTTGAATTGCAGAGTTTGTCCTCAAACTCTCCATCCTCTTGCCTTAGCCTCTTGAGTCACTGGGATTATAGGTGTGCACTTCTGTGCCTTGCTATTATCTACAGTTTTGATGTTAGGAGAGTGAGGTTCAGAAAGGCTACATTTACCAAAGTGATCCAGTTAAACAGTGGCAGGTCCAGGATCTAAGCCCAAGCTGTCTGAATGCCCTCCGCTATGTCATTATATTTATTATTTGGGTTTGCCCAGCATCCATTCTGGCTTTGGGTTGGTTAGATTGATTATCTTTCTTTCGCTTTCTCTATTTAAACTCCCCTAGTGTCAGCTGCATTTTAAGTCGGCCCAAGATCCTTGAGTTATATGCTTCCCAGCCCCGGATATGGGGTCAGACATAAAAAGAAGTTTCCCTTCAGGATTCCAAGTCATCACCTGATTGGCCCAGCCCAGATGGCCTGATCATTCATGAACCAATGGCTTGTGATCAGGGAAATGGAATGGGCCAATGGGCCTAAGTCAGGGTCCACTCTGGTGGGATTCACTTACATGGTGAAGGGAGGACCCATGGAAACATGGAAACCTGGGTTCTCCTGGGAACTAGGGAGTGGGGAATGGATGCTGGGTAGACATAGACATCCCTTGGTCATTTGAACATCCTTTCTCCTTCCTATTTTCCTTCTCTGGACTGAACGCAGGGCCACTCTACCACTACATCTTCAGCCCCTTTTTAAATTTTGAGACAGGTTCACTCTGAGTTGCCCAGTCTGGCCTTGAACTTGTGATCCTCCTTCTCAGCCTCCTGAGTGGCTAAGATTATAGGTGTGGGCTTCTGGGCCTAGCTTCCTTCTGTATTTATCTATCTAATCTATCTCACAAAAACAGACTACACTGTATCTACTATTTGTACCTCCTTTTCTTGCCTAACAACACGTCATGACTATTTCTCTATAATCAATATGTAAAACACAATTCTCTAAGTAGTTACATGGAATCCTGATGCTTGATTTATCATAATGTATGAAATTCCTAATTTCAAATATTTAAGTACTTTTTAATTTTTCACCATTAAAGATGCTTACCTTCACTCACATCCCTCATGCTTTTTTTTTTTAGAATAGAAATGAGGTGGTCAGTGTTAGAAGTGATTATTGGCTCAAAAGAGAATGCGTATTTTAAGATTTTAAATGTACATTTCCAAATTTTTGTTGAAATATTGTGTTACATTTTATATTTACAGTGATATGAGAGAAGGTGTCCATCCATTTTAAAAGTGTACCAGATGGGACAACTTATTGTTTTAATTTGTGCTTCTTGATTAATAAAGTTAGATATTGGGCTAGGGATGTGGCTCAAGTGGTTGCGCGCTCGCCTGGCATGCATGCAGCCTGGGTTCGATCCTCAGCACCACATACAAAACAAAGATGTTGTGTCCGCCAATAACTAAAAAATAAATATTAAAATTCTCTCTCTCTCTCTCTCTCTCTCTCTCTCTCTCCCCCCTCTCTCTCCCTCTCCCTCTCTCTTAAAAAAATAAAGTTAGATATTACTTATATATCCATAGATCATTTTCCTTCTTTTGTCTCATATGTCAGTCAGCGTTATGTTGCTGGGACAAACTGCCTGTAATCTCAGCAGCTCAGGAGGCAGAAGTAGGAGGAATGCGAGTTCAAAGCCAGCCTCAGCAACTTAGGGAGACCCTGTATCAAAAAAAAAAAAAAAAAAAAAAGGCTAGAGATGTGGCTCAGTGATTAAGTGCCCCTGAGTTCTATCCCTGGTACCCAAATAAAACAAAACAAAAACAAAAACAAACCCCAAAACCCCCAAACAGCAGCAGCAGCAGCAGCAACAAACAAAGATTTACTTTGGCTCATGGTTGTAGAGTTTCAGTGCATGGTCACCTGTCTCCATTTCTGTGCAACATGGCAGAGGGAATGGCAGAGAAAAGCTACTTAGCTCATGGCAGCCAGGATGCAGAGAGCACCAGCCAGTGAGAGCAAGCCCTAGTCACCTATTTCCTCCAAGTAGGTCCAGTCTCCTACAGTTTCCATCACCTATCAATAATGCCATCATATTTTCAATCCAATGGACTAATCCACTTATGAGGTCAGAGCCCTCCTGATCTAATTCCTTCCCAAGAGCCCTGCCTCTGACCACTGCTGCATTGGGGGACAAGCCTTTAACACAGGAATCTTTGGGGGAACCTTCCAGATTCAAACCATAACATCTTGTTTGCTTGCTTCTCTGGAGTGTGTCTTTTCTCCAGGAAAGAGGTCTTTGTATGTTAAGAACATCCATCTCTATGTTGTAATTATTTCTCCTATTTGTGTTTTTAATTTTACTTAATTTCTTTGACCTACAAAATGAAAAAAAAATTGTATGATCATGTATATCAATTTTAACTTTCATGGTTCTTTTTTTAATGCTAATTGGCGCATTTGCTTTATTTATTTATTTATATTTATTTTTAAAACAAACTGGGCTTTTGAATTTCTTTCCTTTTTGTTCATTCCATCACATTGAAAAGGAGAAAAACCAAAATGGTTTTGAATTCACTCAATATTTTGGACTCCTCAGATGAACAGAACATTGCACACACACCTGGAACAGAGTCAGAGAGGTAAGTGGACTCCCACAGGGCCACACGCACTAGATCAAAAAACTGGGATACAGTGCAAAATTTCCCCCCAGATGATTGGATCATCATTACCAAAAACTCGCCATCACAACACCAAGCAACAAAAAATGTTTAAGCCACACTGTTTGACTTGGGGGAATCTTTCTGCTTTTTTTTTTTTTTTTTTTTAAATGTTTGCCACACAGAGAGAAAGAGGGCTAGTGGGCGGGAGAGGACAGACTCATCAGACGTGAGCAGGACAGGAAGGGAAACTTCAGAGTGGAGTTGAGAGAGGGCAGGAGAGACAGGGCTCAGGAGAGGGGAGGATGCGGACGTGGAAAGCCATTTCCTAGAATTCAGGCATGTTCCTGGTCAGCCTCCCGTTCTTCGTGACCCTCATCCTGCCGGCCATTGTCCTGAGGTTTGGTTCATCTGCAGCTTCTATCTTCTCTGGAGCTTAGCTGCTCTCGGCAGGCTCCGTCCGAGGCTGGGCTGTTGCCTCGACGGCAGGGTCCTCTGCAGCAGGGGTGGTGGCAGCAGCAGGCACGTCGTCGGCTGGTTGTGGCTCCTCCTTGGCGGGCACGTCCTCGGCCCTGGAGGACGGCGAGTTGTCCGCGGACATTTCAGCGGAGCCGTCCATCTCCTCCGAGGGGGCAGGAGCCGGGGTGGCCGCCTGCTCGAGGGCACCGTCGGGGGCGCCCTGCGCTTGCTTCTCCTGGGAAGGGGTGTCTCCTGCTTTGCCGGGCTCCTGGGCCTCGGGGCCAGTGGCCGGGACCTCTTCGGCAGCCGGGCCTTGTGCCTCCTCCGTCCCCACCCCGTCGGCAGCGGGGGCTCCCTCCTCCTTCTCCTTGGCTTTGGCCTCAGCAGCTTGGGCATCGCCCTTCTTCTCTCCTCTGAGCCTTTTCCTTGTTAGGTAGCCGCGGAAGCGAGCCTGAATCTGGGTCGCGGCCCTCTGAGCTCGGTCTTCTGGTTTGATTCTGTCTTGTTCAATCTTTTGGTCCTCAGCAATTTTCCCCACCGCTTTGGTTCTCAGACAGGACAGCATGGTGGTCCCTGCCTTCTTCCTGCCTTCTCTCCTTTCCTCCTCTCTCTATCTTATTCCTCCCCCTCCACCTCTTTTCTAGCTCGCTTGCTCACTCTCTCTCTTTCTCTCTCTCTCTCTCTCTCCCTCACACACCCCAGGGCAGTTAGCAGCAACTGTAAGGTCCACAGCTACTGCTCATGGCACATGCGCGCTCTCTCTCCCTCTCTCTTCCTCCCTCCCTCCCTCACTTGTCTCTTCTCTTCTTTCCCCTTCTCTCCACCCGCCCTAGATCCCTGCTTTTTTCTTCTCTCCTTTTTTCTCTTTCTCAGAATTGTTCACTAGCTTTCAATGACTAATCTCTTTCATGGTTCTTATCTTTGATATTGAGTCTGTAAGGGTTTTAATTTTTTTTTTCTTTTTCTTTTGGTACCAGGGATTGAACTCAGGGGCACTCAACCACTGAGCCACATCCCCAGCTCTTTTCAAAAAAAATTTTTTTTTTTTTTTAAATTTTGAGACAGGTTCTTGCTAAGTTGCTTAGGGATTCACTAAGTTGCTGAGGCTGGACTTGAACTTGTGATCCTCCTGATTCAGCCTCCTGAGCTACTGGGATTATAGGAGTGCACCCCCTCACCCAGCTTTTTTATTAAAAAGAAGGTATCAGGTACTGTGAAATACTACAAATGAGGCAAGATGCTTTTTCTAAATACTCTGTACCTTGACTCATCAAATAATTTCTCTTCCAGAGCTTTCACAAACATTATTATTTTGCTTTGGCTGAGTAAAAATCTTTGAAATCCCTAAGCGATCACTGACTATATAAACATTATTTGTGTAGTCCTCCTTCTCTATTCTCTATATCCCTGATTGAAAGTTGATCATAGGCTTGGATGAGATAGGCGTTTAAATGTTAATTCTCCGATGAGGTATTAACTAAAGCATCCCTTGCTCAGGCAGTTAATGAATTCATTTGCTAAGCTATCTAATGCAGTAGATTCTATGACCCCCCACTCAGGGGACAATTATGTAATCAGACCCCAGGCTGGAAATTGCCAGGGCTATCATGAAGTTCTTTCCTACTTTTCCTGACAATAATCAGCACTAACTAAGCAGAGATCAATGGAAGGGACCAATGGACCCTTTGCTGACAGTGTCACAGAACAATTGCTGCTAACTCCAGTGATCCTGTGAATCCTTTGGGTTCCATGACATGTCCTTGGGATTTTTGTCAACTATTCTTCAGTCTCTGTTCTACCTACAGACTTCTGTGATGGTTCCTGTAGGGTATCCTGTATCCAGGCTTCTTCCCTCCTTGTTAAGCACCAGAGAAGCTACCACCAGAGTCTTGCTCTACTTGAAGCCCCAAAGTTTCCCAAGCATAGGGGGTGACATTCCAAAGCAGGGCAGGCATGCTTTTTTTTTTTTTGGGGGGGGGGGCGGTCTCCAAACAGTCATCTCAGAAAGTTACTGTGGATGGTCTACTTTTCTATAAAGCTTCTTGGGCAGAAGTTCACATTTATTGTGTATTTAATTTTTTTTTAAAACTCAGGGATACTCTACTATTGATCTACATTCCCACTCCTTTTATTTTAAATTTTTTATTTTGAGACAAGTTCTCACTAAGTTGCTCTGGGTCTTGGTAAATTGCTGAGGCTGGCCTTGAACTTGAAATCCTTTGTCTCAGCCTCCTGAATTGCTGGGAATACAGGTATGGGCATCTGGTGTGTGTATTGATTTTTAAGGAAGCTGAGCTTTTTCCAGTCTTTGATATAATGTACTTTATATCTTCTTTCTTTGGAACTCCTGGGCATGGACTAGGAAAATCTGATATTTCCCTTTTGTTTAATAGAAAGCACGACTCCACTGGTAAACAGATTAGAGCCGCAGAAATCAAGAACTGGAAATTGAGGGTATCCTGGACAGTACTGGGAGGAGGGGATAGGATGGAAACCTGCAAGAACCACGAGTCTTGCCGGGTACAGTGGCACACTCCTGTAATCCCAGTGACTCAGGAGGCTGAGGCAGGAGGATCGCAAGTTCCAGGCCAACTTCAGCATCTTAGAGAGACCCTGTCTCAAAATAAAAAATAAAAAGGACTGGGGATATAGCTTAGTGATAGAGTACCCCTGGGTTTACTCCCCAGCACCAAACAAACAAATAAACTCAAAACCCGATGAGACTGCAAGTGCAGGTTGAGGCTAAAGCGTGAAGGTGTGTCTGTGTGCATATACCTGTGTACATGTATATATCTGCTGGGTGAGTGTTCTAGTGGTGGGTGTCTAGAGTATTCAGTGTATTAGTTTCCTGTTGCTGCTGTAACAAATGACCACAAACTTAGCAGCTTAAAACAACCACGATTTATTTTCTTACAGTTCCGGAGGTCAAAAATTCTAAAATCAAGGTGTCATCTATGCCCTGTTCCCTCTGGAGGCTCTGGGGGAGATGTTTCCTAGCCTTTTCCATCTGTAAGAGGCTCTTTGTTTTCCTTGGTTGTAGTCCCTGCCATCTTCAGAGCCAGCAAAGTAGCATCGGTGGAAACTCCCACTGGCTCTCCGACTTCTATTTCTTTTCTCACATCTTTTCTGACTCTAGTCGTCCTGCATCCTGGACCCTTGTGACTACACAGGGCCCATGGGATAATCCAGGATAACTTTCCTCTTTTGAGAGCCTTAATTTCAATCTGTGAAGCTCCCTTTTCCATCCAAGCTTTCATAATCACAGGTTTGTGGTATGAGGCCAGGGACAGGGACATCTCTGGGGGTCATTATCCTGTCTTCCACATTTGGTCTGACAGATTCATCCTGCTTTTCACTTTACTGCAAAAAGTCTCAGGAAGAAATGAGGAGGAGGAGGAGGAGGAGGAAGGGGATAATGGTTTAAACTACCTTACATTAGATGGTGACATACCTTTATCCAAACACCTATGATTTATTTCAAGTTCACTAAAGTGCAGTTGGATGAACAATGGGACTTTGAGACAGGAACCCGGGTTTTATCACTGAGCTGTGTGACCTTCAGACAATTCATTCAACTTGTTGAGGCTTAGGATTCATGTCTGGAACCTGGGAGAATGTAACTAGATTATTTACCCATAATCTAGCACATTCTTCTTCCTGAAGAATGTGCTAGATTATGGGTAAATTGAGAATCTTGGAGTGTTTTATGTGAGAATTTCCTTTGGAGAAGCGTTTTCCAACTTTTGGTAGTTTGGGATGAATTTACAAAATTGTCCAGAAAATTTTGGCTTTTATTTGTTTCTATTTTATTTTATTTTGTTTTTCAGTCTCCATTTATGTTAGTTCAAAGAAGCAGGCATGGAGATGGGAGGAGACAAACAGATTTACTGGGGAAAGTATTTGTTGGGCGGATGGGAACAGAGGAGAGCCCTCAGGCCATGATGGAGGTGACACCTGTGGAGGAAAGAGCCAGGCTGGCTGGAGATGATTCTTGCTGGAGGATGTGGGCTGGCCTTTTATTGTTGAGGGCCCTGAACAGGGAGCATGTGGGGGGTACAGGCACAGGAGTAATTCAATGCCAGCTTCCCTTTAGGAGAGCTGTTTTAGGATAGAGGAGGGTGGCTCCAAGATGGGAGAGCACCTAACCAGGGGCTGCAGCAACATTCCTTGGTAGGTAGTGTGCAGGGTCTGTACCAGGTTGGTGTTGGAAATGGAAAGAAAAGAGCAGAGCAATCATGTGCGATTACTCATCCTGAAGAGTAAATGTCTTTCATTCGTTCCTGCCAAATAGAACAGCTGGAATGTGTTTAATCAGTTTTGGTTGTCTCGTGGCCTGGAGATGTATCATGCTGATCATTGTGAAGATGGGTGTTCCTTTTTTTTTTGGTGGGGGGTACCATGGATTGAATTCAGGGGCAGTCAACCACTGAGCCACATCCCCAGCCCTATTTTGTATTTTATTTGGAGACAGGGTCTCACTGAGTTGTTTAGTCCCTCACTTTTTGCTGAGGCTGGCTTTGAACTCTTGATCCTCCTGCTTCAGCCTCCTTAGGTGCTGGGATTACAGGCAGGTGCCACCATGCTGGGCTGGTGTTCCTTTTGGGCAGATTGGCTCATCCCAATGTGGGCTGATTTGATAGATCTAGTCTGCAGCCCCTTTCTCTCCTCTTTCTTTCCTCTTAGACTCAATGTCATTTATGTCAATAATAGAAATGACTTGGGGACAATTCTCCCATTCTTTGCTAGATTAGAAGATAACTACTCATGGTGAGATATGTGGACTTGCGTCTTTTTGAATGTATCGTAACATCTGAAGTTCCCGAGTGGAGGACATGTACATTTAAAAGATGATCACTGTTGCTGTGAATTTGACCTGAGGATGTTGGACCTTTTATATATCACATGTGTCATCAGGCAGCTCTAAGTTCTAAAGCCCGTTAGAAGAGGAGCAAGGGAGTGGCTCAGAAGGCTTTATTGCTAGAGGGAAATCCAACTGAGCTTGCAGAACAGGTGCTAAGACACATGTGGTGGCACATCCCTGTAATCCCAGTGACTCGGGAGGCTGAGGCAGGAGGATTGCAAGCTCAAAGCCAGCTTTAGCAATTTAGTGAAGCCCTAAGAAATTTAGCAAGGCCCTATCTCAAAATGAAAAATAAGAAAGGCCTGGAGATGTGGCTTAGTGGTGAAAGCACCCCTGGGTTCAATCTCTGGTACCAAAACAAAAAAACATTTTCCAAAAATGATGGTGGCGTGTAGTGGATGGCATGGGAACGCAGAAGGACAAATAATACAGTAACAGAGTGTACCTGGAGGTCCGCATCATGACCTCTAGCTACTGGACTGGGTTAAAAGTAGGATTCTAGTCTTTGGGCTAGAAAAGCCAGCCCAGAGCATTCACATTACCAGTAGAGGATACAGAGGGAGGGAACAAAGCACAACCAGGAGCTAAGGTTCAAGGTCACGGCCACAATAAGAGTGCTGGTAAGTGTCCATCATGTAGTCTCTTGAGTCTAAGCTAAAGCTTAGAGTGGGGTACTGATGACAGGTGGCCCTTTAGGTGGCAGATCAAGGGCCCCAGCGGGGAGGAAGAGGCTGGAGCCAGGGTCACCCAGGTGGTAGATTCTACCAACACTGTAGGAGACATTGATGATAAACATAGATGATGATCTCAAACTTAAGAAAGAAACAGAACCATCTGGAAGGTAGGTTAAAATGCAGATTTCAGGAGGGTAGAGGGAAGGGAATGGGGGAGGGAGGAGGTAAGAGGGAAAGAAAGGGGAAGGACTGGGTACTGAATTAGAGCAAATTATATTTCCTGCTTTTATAATTATGTCATAATGAATCCTAATGTTATGTGTCACAAAAAAGAAAAAAAAAAAGAAAAAAAAAGAAAAAAAATAATAAAAAGAAAAGAAAAAAAAAGAAGAAAAAGCAGATTTCAGAGCCCCACTTCTAGAGTTTTGGCTCAACAGGGCTGGGAATCCAAGAACTTGCTGCTACTCCCTGCACCAGGCTGCTGGGAGTTGAACCCAGGGCCTCCTGTATTCTAGGTAAGTGCTCTACCACCGAGCCACCCCCAGCCCCAGGAATTTATATTTCTAACATATTTCTAAGTAAGGTTGCTGCTGTTTCTGATTATGGAGTTTCTCTCCGTTTACTATACATTTGAATCAACTGGGGAGCTTTAAAAACTACGGACACCTGCATCCTATCTTCAGTGATTTGGATTTAATGGATCTGGGGTTGATTCCAGGTGGTTCCAGACTTTAAAACTACTACTTTAGACCTTGATAGACACTGACCACACTATTTTTTCCCCTTATAAAACATTTTATTTTTGATACTGGGATTGAATTCAGGGGCAGTCGACCACTGAGCCACATCCCCAGCCCTATTTTGTATTTTATTTGGAGACAGGGTCTCACTGAGTTGTTTAGTGCCTCACTTTTTGCTGAGGATGGCTTTGAACTTTCAATCCTCCTGCCTCAGCCTCCCAAACTGCTGGGATTACAGGCGTGACCCACTGCACCTGGGTCCCTTACAAAATTTACTCCAAGATTTACATGTAGTCAAATTAATGCCTTTTGGTATTCAGTTCAATGTGTTTTATTAAATGCACGTAGTCTTTGAACCTTCATTGAGATCAAAATATGGTTCCATTCCCCTTCAGTTTTTCTCATTCTGTCCCTTTGAAGTCAAGTCTTCCTCCACCCTACACCCTACAACCAGTGATCTGTTCTTTCATCCTACAGTTTTACCTTTTCAAGGATATCTATGTCTAAATAGATTCATATGGGATGTGGCTTTTGGAGTCTGGCTCCTTGAGCTTAGTATAATACATTTGAGATTTAACAATAGTTCATTTCTTTTTATTATTAAGTGGTATTCTATTGCATGGATGTACCATGGTTTATTTTAACATACCAGCTAAAGGATATTTGTGTTGTTTATAGTTTTTGGTGAATAAACTTTAATGTATGGTGTGGCCCTACTTTGGGTATAACCAAAGAAGTAAAAAATTGTGCTCTATTTGTGCACAATGAATTGAAGAGCATTCTGCTGTCATGTATAATGGATTAGAACAAAAGAAAAAAAAAACCCCAAACCAAAAACTTTCATGTATAGATTTTTGTGTGACCATAAACATTATTTCTCTAAGCTAAATACCTAGGAGCAAAACTGACGAATCATATAACAAGTAAATGTTTGATTTTTTAAAAATAAATGCCAAACTTGTTTTTCAAAGTGGTTGTACCATTTTGCTTTCCTGCCAGCAATATATGAGTTCCAATTCTGCCTATCCTTGTCAGTACTTGGTATTGATATATTTTAGAAGAGATGTGGTTTTAATTTTCTTGCTGACTGATGATGTTTAGCCCATTTTCATGTGTTTATTTGCCATCCAAGTATCTCCTTTCATATATTTAAATGTATCAGTTTTTGCTTTATATATTTTAATGCTCAATTGCTAAGTACATACACATTTAGAATGAAGTCACTGACTCTCTTATCCTGTCGTATTTCTTTTATCTCTGGTAAATTTCTAGTTTGAATTTTTGAAGTTGATACTTTTCATATTCATATAACCACTCCAGGTTTCTAAAAATAGTACTTGCATGGTGAATTTTTTCCATAATTTTACCTTTGACTCATCTATATAATAGCATTTAAATAAGTTTTTTTGGTATTAGCATATGATTGGGTCTTTGATAAGTCCATTGTGACAATATCTATTATTTAATTGGCATATTCAAACCATTTGTATTTTATATGGTTGTTTTAATGGTTAGCATTTTCTTATTTGTTCTCCTTTGTTATCTGTTTCCTTTCCTTGCCCACCATATCTATCTATTGTGTTTATATACCTTGAAAATCCTACCAATGTTATAATTTTTGCAGTCAACATTCAGATATATTTTAATGAAGAGGAAAAAAATAATCTTTTTATCTATCCAGATATTTACTATTTCTGTTGCTTCTTTTTATTTGTATAGTAGTTTGATGACTCACCTGGTATCACTTCTCTTCAGGCTTTTGTGTTTCTTTTAGAGTAGATCTGGAAATAATTAAAATCCATGAATATTTAAATCAATGAATATCTTTTGTGTTAGTCTGTTTTCTGCTTCTATAACCAAACACCTTGGATGAGGTAGTTTATAAACAACAGGGATTTATTGGCTCATGGTTATGGAAGCTGGAAAGACCATCAGTCTTTTGATGTTGTCAGCATCTAGCGAACAACACCTTCAAGCTACATCATTCCATGGTAGAAGACAGGCAAGAGATCATGATGGAGTGTGGGGTGGGGCAGGAGATGGGGGGATGGGGGGACAGAGAGAGAGAGAGAGAGAGAGAGAGAGAGAGAGAGAGAGAGAGAGAGAGATATTGGGCTGAACTCTTTCTTTAATAGAAGATTACTAGCCCACTCTCAAGATAATGACATTAATCTGTTCATGAGCACTCTGCCCTCATGACATTGGGGGAACATTAAAATCATAACATCTTTATTTCCTTTCTTTTCTGAAGATATTTTTGTTGACTATTTTTTTTTGTGTGTGTGCTGGGAATTGAACTCAAGGGTATTCAAGCCCTATTTTGTATTTTATTTAGAGACAGGGTCTCACTGAGTTGCTTAGTGCCTTGCCATTATTGAGGCTTGCTTTGAATTTGCAATCCTCCTGTCTCAGCTTCCCGAGCTGCTGGGATTACAGGTGTGTGCCTGGCTTGAATTCCATATTAAGTTCTTTTCTTTCAGTAGTTTAAAGATGTTGTTCCACTGCTTTTTGGCCTACACTGTTTCTGAGGAGAAATCTACAGTGATCTGTTCCCTAAATGTAAACTCCCCACCACCACCCCGGCTGCTGTTTTCAAGACATTTTGTTAACTTTTATTTTGTGTGTGTTTGTGTGTGTGTGTGTGTGTGTGTAATTCATCCTGTTTGGAAGTCACCTGAGTTTCTTGAATTTTAAAATTTGTATCTTTTTATTTGTTGGGCATTTCAAACTCAGAAACTACAAATGTAGAAAGACTTTGAGGTCTTAGGAATTGAATTGCAATTTGGGATACATGGACTCATATAGTTCTGAATTAGTGTTCTGAGGAAGACAGGAAAAGTGGGAGCTTCCATGTTGAGAAGGAACAGGGACTGCATGACCAATAGAAGATAAAGAAAAAATGTGGAAGCAGAATGGATGTATCCATAAAGTATAACCTCATGATATGTATCCTGAGCCTCTGGTACAATATCATTTTCTTGTCACATAGGTCATTCTAGATGTTATGGTCAAGGGGCAGAAGTGACTCAAATTCACATTCTAGGCAGCAACTGGAATTGTGTATAAGTTCTGCTTCCATGATGGTCTTCTTGCCTCATTTTGAGAATGTTCTTTCAATGTTCCTTTTCTTATAATTTTCCACAAAAAATTTGAAAAAATTTCTGCCATTATTTATTCAAATATGTTTTTCTGCATCAGTCTTTTCCCCCCCATTTTCTTCTGAGACCCTAACGTACCGACTGTTAGGTTTTTTTTTGATATTTTCCTGAAATTTCCTAATTCCTTGATTTTTTTTCTTTCCAGTCTTGGTTTCTATTTATACTTTAAAATGAATAATTTCTGTTGATTTATCTAAAAATTTATTGATTCTTCCCTTTGTCATCTCCATTCTGCCATTGAGCTCATTCAATGCATTTTTTACTTCGAATACTGTGTTTTTCAGATCTAAAATCTCTACTTGGTCTTTTAAATAAAAATGTATAGTTCTATTCTGAGAATGTCTATCATATAATTAATTTAAATTGTGTTCAATTTTACAGTATGGTTATGTAGCATAGCCATAGCACCTATCATTACCTTATAATTCTAACACCGGAGTTATCATGGGACTGGCGCCTGTTGATTGTTTTCTTCCCTTGAGAGTTGGTCAGATTTTCCTATTTTTATTATGTCAAACAATTTTGGATTAAACCCTGGATATTTTGAATATTATGCTGCATGAATCTGAGCTCTATGGGGGATGTTGATTATTATTATTATTTTTGCAGCAGGCAGCCAATCCTATTAGGTTCAGCATGGGAGTTCTGGCCCACATGCTGTGGGCAGTGAATCCATTATTGGTTCAGTTTTCAACACTTCACTATGCTTTTGGGTCTTCCCTGAAGTTGTGCCACTTAGGGATTAGTCTGGGGCTTGGCCAGCTCTCAAAGCCTTTGACATACTCCTTTAGGTCTGTTTCATACATGTGCAGCTCAGACTTGTGTTAGTTCAGACACAGAATTAGGGGATCCCTTTTTCCAACTCTCTAGTTTCCACACTCTGCAGTTTTCAGAAACTCTTCTGTTCTTCTGGCCAGAAAGATGGGCTTCTTTTAGAATTCACCCATCCTCCCTCATTCTCTCATGCAAGTCTGCAACCCTGGGCTGCTCTCAAGTTTCAAGTGTGGGAGAAAAGAGGGACAAACTATAACAAGGGTTTCCTCCACATTTTTTGGACCACAGGGACTGTTTTTCCTGTGGGGAGAGATAGGGCTTTAGATTTCTGTGTGGTGGTGGCAGCGTAGTTCAAAAACTGGCCTTAGGGCTGAGAGATGAATACAAATATAAATATAAATAAATGCTTTTTTCTTTCTACACTCTTAGAACTGAGTCTTTTTTTTTTTCAGTTATCTGACTAGACAATGGATTCTCTTAGGGTTTTGCTATTCACCCCTGCTTCACAGTTTTACAACTTGGACCAGTTTGGGTTAAAACTGGAAGATAAAGATGGACCAAATTCATACATGTACTGAATGTTCTTCAAGTTTGGACTTCCCTTTCTGAGTTTCTTGCTATGGTTTACTTTTCAGAGCCCTTGGGTAGTTGCCCTTTGTGTTCCATGAAGATTTTAAATTGTAATAAGAGGGAGAGGAGGCTATGATTCAATTATTCTTTTTTTTTTTTCTTTTGGTGCACAGATAGAACCCAGGATCTCATGCCTGCTAGGCAAATGGTTTACTATGGACCCATACCCCAACCATAATTTACTCCATCTTGATTGGCTTTGAAAGTCACCAAACTGTTTTTGACCAAATGCCTGCTTTAAAAAAGTGACTTCTTTCAACTCAATGACATATTCTGTTTTCTTCTATTTAATCCAAGTAGGAAGGGACTTCTTGAAGGTGATGGCTATTTTAATTTCTCTTAATTGCTTTGGATTTTCCTCCTCTCTCTCTATAGCTTCCCTCATGGAGAAAACATGGGCTTCTCTTGGCATGGGAAGTGAATTTTGTGCTGCACTCAGTTCTCTGCTGTGTTTCTTCCACAGACCCTGGGACACAGAAGCTAAACACAGATCCCCAGATTCTCTGCCCCTTGGGCTATCTAAGGCAGGCATCATGAGCGTATGATTGTGTGTGTATATGTAGTGTCTCGCTTTTCAATGTCTAGTCTTCTAACAGTAAATCCCCAAATCATCTAGGTCCAAAGAGACTCAGAGGCCTTTATGTATGTACCAGAGATCTTTCCTGAAACCCTTCTAGTTCCTGAAGTGGGTGTTCATGGGGGCTTAAACCCTCCGATCTATAGTCATATAGATTGCATCATGTTCAATTTTATTTCCCATTTTGGTACTGTCATTGCTTGTAAAAGATTTCTAATCATGTGTGATCCCAGTCTTCCCAGAGGATGTGGAGTTTTTATTACACTGATGTTTTAGAATCCATGTGCATGGGGAGGAGGTGAGTATATCCTTCCATGGAAGGGACAGTTTGCATCAGGAAGTAGATCCCATTAGCCTTCTCTTCCAGTCCAGGATTTCTCACACACAGTGATGGAGAGAGATGTATGAGGACTGTCACAATCTCAGAGAGGAACTCTTTCAACTCTCTTTTTGACTGGTCCTTTGCTGGTAGCCATTGGCTATTCCCCAAGGAGGGGGAGGTTTCTATTCAGGAAAGCAGGAACAGGTATAGAAGAGTTTCCCTTCTTACTATTTCTGAGTGGTTAGCTCAAGGAGGAGCATTTGTATGCTGGTCATAGACCCAGGCAGATGGCAACTTTCTGAGACACCTGTGTTCCAGCTGTTTGTACCACTCCCATGGAGGCCAGAATGTATGTGAGTAAATAAAAAAAAAATTCACAGACTGTTTAGGATGCTAGTAAGTAGCCATGCAGAATAGTTGTTTAAACAAAAACCAGTGCCAAGGGATATTTATATGAATGTGATATTTTGCCCAGTGTGCATGTATTAATATTGTAGTTGAAAGAGTGAATTGGTATTAACCTGATATGATGCCATACTCAGAGTTCTTTGGGCCTATTTTCCATTTGGAATGAAATCAAGATTAGGATGTGAGCCTGATCCTTTTTTTTTTTTTTTAAATACCTACAGAAGACAAACCTCTTGTGTTTTGGGGTGATGTCATTTTCTTTATGGGAGAAGAATATGAGATTAGTACTTGTCCCCCACCTTGAAGTCTGGCTTTTGATTTAATTATCCTGTAGAAGTAATCTTTTAGTAGGATGTTCTATCATAGCTCTAATGCCATTTCTGATTTTGCCTGTGTGGACAGAGCCTGAGTCTCCTCCAAGTGTTCAATTAGGATCACTTACGAGAACCAAGTGGGGGAAATGACATTGGATATCATACCAGAGCCATTTATGCTATCAAATAATGATGTCTCTTTTCTAGAAACACATAATTATATTTGGAATTCATGATAACATTCTCCAGTATTTCAAAATCCAGACCACAAATAACAGATAAAATATCAGAGGAAGGAAAATGCTTTTGATGTGTCAGAATTCATTTATTTTCCAACTCGTTGTGCTTTGTCTTACGGTATGTGAATGAGCACTTATCAAAACATGAGAAGGTTATTATTCAAATGCTCCATGCTAAACATTTGTTCAAATTCAGTTCAATATGTCCTATTAACATGAAGAATGCTGAGAAAGAATAGACTTAGGGGGAGGTTAGGAACCTAAATTATTAGGCTTTGTCCCTAAATATTTAAAAATATTCCCTTCAGTTTAGAAATAATCCATGAACAGTTACTTAATGCAGAAAAGCAAATTTTGAAATACTTAATAGCAGAAGGTCAAAAATCCCCCTTCTGTGAGAAATTTGGGAATTTCTTTTCATGGCTAGTACCCTTAATTTAGCATTTTTACAATAAAATATATGATTTATTATTTAGGATTGTCTTTAAAACATTTTGCATTTTGGTTTGCTCTCTTCAGTAAGAAGGGGATTTTTAATGCAAACTTCTCAATTGTAGCACTTAATTTTTGCCCTTTAACCTACCTGTTTTATGCTTTGTCTTACTGAATCAACCACTGTGGTGTGTTTTGCTTATTTCCACGTGTGTCTTATCTTCCCAGCTAGATTGTAAGATCATTGAGGAGTAAGTCTGCAGCCTATACTTTTTGTGTTCTGTATCACTGGAAAGATAGTATATAGTAGATGCTAAGTAAATATATTCCTTTGTTAGAAGTGCAGCTGGCATCAGATTAGTTCAAATCTACTACACTGAGACATGGCCCAAATGTTGCTTTTGGAGGGTGATGGTGGTGGTGTAAATCTTTGCTGTCTCCTATTCAATTGTGGTTGGACTGTTTCTTATGAAAGAGTAAAAAGCTTCTCATTGATTGAAAATGCTTGTACTGGGCATGGTGGCTCATGCCTGCATGAGGATTGTGAGTTCAAAGCCAGCCTCAGCAGCTTAGGGAGGCTGTTGAGAGCCATAGCCCAAGGAGCCCCAGCAAACTTTCAGACTGCCAGCTGATGATTGGCTCACAGCGGCCCCAGCAACATCCAGCTGATTGGCTCCTCTGCAGTGATGCTCATTGGGTTGTTTCCCTGCCCTTTCAGACCACGGAGCTGCTCATTGGGGGACTTTTTTGGCTCCGCCCACATGACCCAGCCAATCGTCCTCAAGAGCAGGAGGATTGGGGGAGGTGGAGAGGCTGGTGGTGGGGAGAGAGGCTTGTGGGAAGCCGGTGGTGGCAGTTGGGCTCTGAGGGTTTTTCCTGAGGAGCTGTTTTGTTTGGCGTGTGTGGTTCTAAAAATAAAGTTAGTTTCTTTTGACAAGTGGCTCCTGATTGTGCCCAGCCAGACTGTGGCAGGAGGCCCTAAGTAACTCAGGGAGACCCTGTCTCTAAATAAAATATAAAAAGGGCTGGGGATGTAGCTCAGTGGAAATGTGCCCCTAGGTTCAATCCCTGATGAAAACAAACAAACAAAAAAACCCCCTCATATATTGGGTTTCATTTTATAAATGTTTTATTAAATTTTTTTTAGTTGTAGATGAACACAATACCTTTATTTTATGTATTTTTATGTGGTGCTGAGGATCAAACCCAGTGCTTCACACGAGATAGGCAAGTGCTCTACCATTGAGCTATGACCCCAACCCATGAAGATTTTATTTGGTAAAGGGAAAACTGAAATTTAGGACTTAGGGGTGAAAGACAAAGTTACTATTTCTTTGATGTCTTTCTCTCTCCCATTCTCCCTTATGCCCATCTGACCATTTATGCAGGACAGTTTTTCTCATTTTTCCCTTTCTTAGGTAGTACTGATTACCAGGGTGAAATGGATAGCAGATTGGTTGGCTACACTGTCAAGGTAGTTTATCCACAGTCTGGACACTTCTTAATTGTTCTCTTTCTTCCAACTAATATGTCGGATTATCTATTGTATAGTAGGCGTTACAAACCCCAGAGTTATAGTGGGAACAAGACAAACATTGTGGCCCTCGGGGGACTTGGCTCTGCTAAATCCTAAACACACTTCTTTGGAGACAAGATAGTGAACTGCTTAACGTCTGCTGGTGTCAGAGGAAAAATGGATACTTCAGACAGATTCCATTGAGAAATTGTTTTGTTCTTCATTTGACCCACATAGACAGCAGTTGGGTTATATAAATAACTATACAATCAAATTGGCTTTTCCATTCTAAGGGGAAAAGTGCTTTAATGTTGCTCAAAATAAATTCCAATAAGTATAGGAAATGACATGTATATGACACACCCCCACCATAAGAGTTTCTTGTAAAGAATTTTAGTCCCCTGTAAGTACTAGGTAACTTACAACAATTTTTTAAGTTTCTTTTTTTTTTTCCTTTTTCAATGGAACTTGAAACTGTATTGAGGGTATCCTGTGAAATGAATGAACGAAACAGACATTTTACTTGTTAGAAACAGAAGAAAATGTGACCATGATTTCAAGGATAATCCAATATGGGTTGGCAGCAGCCCCTGATAGCTCTCCTGCTGTGTTTTTTTGGATAACAGGGATGGAGAAAACAATGAAGATGAAATTTCCAGGAAATAACACAATCAGGTGTTGCTTAATGGAGTCTACTATCATTAAAATCCAATTTGATTCATTTTGGAGACTGAAATATCACAATAGCAACGATGCCATAATGGCTTTTGGAAGATGGGATTTGTATAAGCAGGGTTAATCCCTTGATCACCAATTCAAATAAAAATAGATAAAACATGAGGAGGTTGGCTGGGTTGAAGGACGGGAATAGCAATGGTAATGCCAGAAGGTGTCTTTCCTGCCAAGGGGAATTGGCATAGGGAACAGTCTCTGAGCCCAAATCCTCGAAGCCACAAGCTGGTGGAGACAGAAGACAGATTGCCCACGTCCAGCTGGGGAGCTGGAGCCCCGCTGGCTCAGCCAGCCCACCAGTGAGTGACCTGCCCCTCTGACCCGCACACACGTGGCCTTGGGTGCAGAAATTTAATTTCTATCTATTTAGGGTTTTGATTTTGGTTAACCCACAAGAAGTTTAATGGCTTGTTATTAACGAGTTATATTTTTAGAAAACACAGCAGAAACAGAACCTCTCTGGGGGCAAGCTACTCCCTGTTTGGAGAAGAAGCCCATTCCATGTAGTCGTTAGGGAATCATTCAGTAAATTCTGGCTTTGTACCCAGAAATACTTCCCTGGAGGTCTGAGCTAGGAGCTACCACAGGGTCCCTCTGGACTTCCAGGAGGTAATCTTGACACATTGGCTGAGTCAGTGATATTGGGTGGATTGTGCTAGAAAACTCTAAACATAAGGCATATTACCTTAGACTTAAAATAATTTGACAATCAACAATAATCAGCAGGAATTAGGATGAAATTTGTTTCTGTTTGGCAGATTCTTTTAAGATAGGATAAGCAAAATGAGGTTTTTAAAGACGTTTATATTGCTCTTGACAAATTTTTAATTACCTCACATAGAAAAAAAATGGAATAGTATTCATGATTTTTAATGTACTCATTAAAAAGACCCTCCAAAAATCTCCTCTAGGCTCTGCTTGATTTGCCTGTACCCAGGGTAGGATGCTTTTGACTGCAAGTGGCAGAAAGCCCAGGTCAGAATGGTTGAAATGATGTCAACAATTTGTCATCTAGCATAATAAGAAGGCTGAATTTCCAGAATGGATTTCAAAATTGGCACCTCAAAGAAGTCCCAAGGGTCTTCCTTTTTTTTTTTTTTTCATATTTTGTCCTTCTCATTGAGTTTGGGGCCTTCTTCTTTTACCAAGGTGGTTGCCAGAGTTTGGACATCAAAGCAGACATGACTGTGTCCAGCAGAAGAAAATTCTCCCTCTGCACACTTCTTGTCACAGATCATTGCCTAGGATTGGGTTACCATCTCTTCCTAAGTCAGAAAATAGTGAAGTGAGTGTGCTCACCTGGGCTTCTTAGAACTGCAGCCCAATCAGGATTTACCCCTGGGTCGACTGAGGGAGAAGTGGATCCCTGACACAAACCTCGAACATTCATTTTATTTATTTTTTGTGTCCCAGGGATTGAACTCAGGGTACTCCACCACTGAGCCACATTCTCAGCCCTATTCTGTATTTTAGTTAGTGACAAGTCTCACTGAGTTACTTAGAGCCTTGCTTTTGCTTTTTTTCCTTTGAACTCACGATCTTCCTGCCTCAGCCTCCTGAGCTTGCTGGTGTGCATCACTGTGCCCGGCTCGCACATTTGTTTATATGTGAGTGGTTATCCAATAATAGTCAACTGCTGAAGCGTGTGCTTTTCAGAAGAATATGCTGAGACAAAGTTTGAGGTACAAGATGTTATTAGGGTTCAATTCCAGTGAAGGGAAAAGGGAAGAAGCAGGATGGGGCAGAGGAAGAAGTTGAATTGTACCGAGGTGAGATAAGGCCCTGGGTGATGGGTGGAGAGTTCTGGGGCGAGTACTGCCCATCTGTTCTTTGGGTAGCAATGGCCAGCACTCAATACCCATGAACCCACTCATCAGATGTGGGCAGCTTGGAAGCAGCTTTATCTAGTTAGCATTCAAACAGGGCAAGGCAGCTCTCTGCAGCTGAGGCAGACCTGGAAGTGTGCATTCTCCATAGGTGGGCAGTAGTAGGTCCTGCCTATCTAGGAGATCTGGGTGGTATATACCCCCTGTGTGCTACACCGCCCAGTGTCTACCACAGACTAGTGTGCATAATTGCATAAATGTGAAAAAAATATAAAGATTTAAAAAATTTTCTAGTGTGTCTACTAATCTACTCTGTTCCCCCTTCTCCATTCCTGTCTCAGTTATTACGGAGCAGCAGGGTTTTTACTGAGTTATGTTCATGCATGTGTGGATCACAGATGTTTAGAGTGGAAACAGCTCTTAGAACTCATGTGTTCAGTAGAGAGTTGGGTTAGATAAAGAAGATGGAGCCCAGATTAAGTCTGGCCCCGAGCTTGAAATCTCTCATATAGTTAGGCTTGCAATGAAGGTTGTAGGCTAAGGATTAGAACCTCGTTATTCTGACTTTGAGTCCAGTACTTTTTCCCTGTGACCTGTGACAGAGACAGAGAGAAAGAGATCAAATAGTTTTAATCAGGTGGCCTGAGATTTTACATAGTCACGTACTTGTAGGACAAGACAGGCAAATCAAAATTTGCAAGGGTATTCCCCAAAGCAAAATTATTTCACTTGAAACATTAGAAGCAGCTTTATCTAGCTAGCATTCAAACAGGGCTTGTTTTATGGTCTCTGTTAAGAGCAGGAACTCAAACTTGGGTGAAGCAAGAGCTACTCAGCCCAGCCAATTTTTGCCACGGGGCAATGCAGGCACAGGATGGCCTGATCCTCTACGTTCTCAAGGGAAGCCGGGTTATCTCCAAAACATTTAATGCTGATTCAAAGATTTAACAAGATTATGTCGGCTGACTTAAACATGCTAGTTTGCAAACTGTAATCCAGTGGTTCTCAAGCAGGAGCACTATCCGCCACCCCTAGGAGACATTTAGAAATGTTTGGAGATGTCATTTCAAGTGGAGTAGGGAGTGCTGCAGGCACCCAGAGGCCGGATTTTCGCATTTTGGGATGCAAGATATCCACTGTGATGTGTTTGAAACATTCTGCTTTGATCTTATGTTAAAGTGAAAAGGAGAAACTGCCTTTTTTTCATGGGGACATTCAGCTTGAAAGATGGTAACTGAGATCTGCCCCCCAAACAGGAAAATAGATTTCAGAGCTTTGAAAATAATGCTTTAAAAAATGGTCACTGAGTTGCCGGGCACGGTGGCACATGCCTGTAATCCCAGCAGCTCTGGAGGTTGAGGGCAGCAGGATCTCGAGTTCAAAGCCAGCCTCAGCAACGGCGAGGCACTAAGCAACTCAGTGAGACCCTCTCTCTAAATAAAATACAAAATAGGGCTGGGGATGTGGCTCAATGGTTGAGTGAGGAAAAAAAAAAAAGGTTACTGAGTTGCAGATGATCAATAAGCATACAAAAAGATGCTGAATACCATGAATCATCAGAGAAAAGAAGTCAAACTCACAATGAGATATTCCCTTATAACCTTTGGCACGGCTACCATCCCAAAAATAGAGAAGATAAGAAGTGTTGGTGTTTGTGGGACTGTTGAGAAGTCCTTTTTTGTACTGTTGGTGGGACTGTAAAATGATACAATCACAATGAAAGACAGTGTGGTAGTTCTTCAAAATATTGAAAAGGGAACTACCATATGAACCAGCAATCTTATTTCTGGTTATATTTTGGTCCATTTTTTTTTTATTACTATAACAAGATACCAGGGACTGCCTACTTTTAAAGAAAAGAGTTTTTAAAGAAAAGAGTTTTAGAGACTGACAGTTTTAGAGACTGAATGTCCAAGGTTGGGGCAGACCCATAGATTTGGCCTTTAGCCAAGAATGGTTGTGATAGCAATTTTATGTCAGTTAACAAAAAGTTCAATTGCAACTTCTAATCTCATCATATTTGGAATCAATTAGGTCAAGGCATGCACAAAATCAAAGACAAACACAAAATCAACTATAGACAATGTGTCATTTATAAAGACCCATATCACAGTTTCCACTGCATGTATGGAGAAAAATATTTAAATCACTAGTACTGTCACCAAGTGACACGTGATCAAAATTTGAAGGACTGTGAATAATTTTTTTTTAAAGGTAGAGTGAGAGAGGAGAGAGAGAATTTTTTAATATTTATTTTTTAGTTATCGGCGGACACAACATCTTTGTTGGTATGTGGTGCTGAGGATCGAACCCGGGCCGCACGCATGGCAGGTGAACGCACTACCGCTTGAGCCACATCCCCAGCCCCTGTGAATATTTGAAGGACTGTGAATGAGGGTTTCTGGTTACTCAAACCCCTTGGGGTCAGTGTTCTTGTGTGATCGGATCACCAGGAACTTGTCTGCTCTGAATGACTGGTGGGATGGCCTCTCTTCCTGGCATGAGGAAGACTTCCAATTTCATGCTTTCTTCCCTGTTCTATTATTTATGACTCTTATTTATGATGTCCAGAAGTCGCTTTTTTTTTTTAAATTTAGTACTGGGTATTGAACCCAGGGGTACTTAACTGCTGAACTCCATCCCAGCTCTTTTTATCTTTTATTTAGAGACAGGGTCTCATTGAGTTGCTTTAGGGCCTCATTGCGTTGCTGAGGCTGGCTTTGAACTTACGACCCTCCTGCCCCAGCCTCCCCAGCCACTGGGATTACAGAAATCGCTTTTGATATATAAATCAAGATTTTAGAATTTTAAGATTTTAGAATTCTCTTCCTCTTTGTACCAGGGATTGAATTCAGAGGTACTCAACCACTGAGACCCATCCCCAGCCCTATTTTGTATTTTATTTAGTGACAGGATCACTGAGTTGCTTAGCGCCTCGCCATTGCTGAGGTTGGCTTTGAACCCACTATCCTCCTGTCTCAGCCTCCTGAGCCACTGGAATTACAAGTGTGTGCAACTGCATCCAGCCCAAAGCCTCTCTTTAAAAAAAAAAACAAAACTTCACTATGTGTCTAAAACACCCATTCTGAAATCAGTTCCATATCTGTCCTGGACTAGGTTGTCCCCTTTTTAGACAGTGAGTGTAGAAGGCCATCCCTTTTGCCCAGAGTGAGGGGAGGATCTCCAATACTGATCTGATTCTCCTACTGCCCCTTCGCCCCACTGCCACCTCCTTGCAGGCAGATTCGTTATCTTGTATCTCCAGGCTTTGCTGGTATAACAAGAGCTACTATAAAATTGTTTAAATCAAGCAATGAGTGAATGAATGTTTGGGTGACTCGACCTCTTTGTGTTTTAATACCTGTGAAGTAGGATCAATGATTGGGGCGACCACAGGTAAACTGCCACCCGAGTTAAGTTTTCCATGATTACCCTATGTTCCCTTTGGGTGTTCCATTTCTTTTCCTTATTAAATGTGCTCTTGGGAAAGGCTTGCCGGTGCTTTGTCCCCATCGCACTCTGGTCGCACTCTGGTCGACAAGCTGTCTTTCCAAAGGGTATTTGCTTCTTAAGCCTCATCTGCATTGTGAAATGGAAGGGTTGTTTTGGTTAAGGGAATTTTTCAGGTGCAATTTGTTGGGAGGGATTCTCCGAGGCGGTTCATCCCTTCCTGGGCCCCTAGATTCACTGAGTACATAATCTACTTTGCTTACACTAGGGGCTGGCCCGGGTAATCCCTGTTTCACCTGCATCACCAGGCTGTCAGGGGGATAAAGTGGGATGATGGATGGAGGAAGACTTTGAAAAGTTAAAAGCTCCTCACAACTGCAAACTGTTATAGTTGTTAATCCACAGCTGTCAGAGAGGCCCTCCTCTGGAAAACAGAGCCATCTTTGAGGAGTCTGGGGGCAATTTGAAAAGAGGTATCATTTATTGTTTTTTTTTGGCTTTAAAAGAAAAACAAAATCCCCATCAGTGTACATTGCGAGTGAAGAGAATGAAAAGTCGTTCTTAAAAATCAGAATGTTTAACCCCACCTCCCCCTCCACCAAATCCTCCAAATCCTCTAAAAATGGCATACTTTGTTTTGGCAGGTTCAGTGTCACATGACAGGGAGCCGATGGCTTTAACTTGCTCTCCGTTCCCTCCCACCTTAGGACAAGTCTATGCTTGGAGCTGATATTAACCTTCTGGAAGCTGAAGGGGATCCTGGCATTGGGCTTGGCTCAGCCTGGGGAGAAGGACTCCCTGGGGGAATCTGGGAGTTGGCAGGAATCAGGAGGCCAAGTCCAGGGATGAGCCATGCCTAAGGGTCTGCTCCTGTTTGCTCATAGCACTGCTAGCCCCCAGGGCGTGGGTGGGCAGGCAGGAGGAGTCTTCCAGGTGCTTAGGTCCTGGATCTGATTAATATCCTTGCTCTGGGGAGATTTCATTACATATGAGCACACTGCTGCAAAATGGCAAGAGGAAGTTGGCGGGTGTTTATGGGGGTCACTCTAGGCTTTTGGGGCAGGGGCTATTTCTACTACTCTTTGAAACAGAAAAGACCCTGTTTCCTTTCCCTTCTTGCTGTTTATTTTGTTTAGTGGTTTTTTTTTTTTTTTAATTAAACCCAGGTTCTATTTTTATCCTGGGGGAGGCTTGAACATGCTCAGATATTAGCTAGAGGTCACATCCTGGCCTGGCTTCCCAGGTCTGGGCTGGGCAGCACTGGGAGACCCCCGTGCTAGGACTTTGAAACTCCACACTCGGTTTTTACCAGCAGCTGGCAAATTGAGCTCCACCATTTTTTTGTGAGCAGCACTCTGTGTGAAGGGCCTCCCTGGCAGCCGCTGGGGATGTGGGCAGATGAGGAAATGGCTTTGTTTCTGAGTGTGGCACTGCAGTGGGAGCTTTAAGGGCTTCACTGGGCATTCCCAGAATGGTGGCTCTTTTTTCTCTTGTTCTCCCCACTGAGTCAAAAGTCTTCCTTCTTCTTCTTTCTTTTTTTGGTACCAGGGATTGAACTCAGGGGCACTCAACCACCGAGCCACATCCCCAGCCCTTTTATGTATTTTACTTAGAGACAGAGCCTCACTGAGTTGCTTAGCGCCTTGCTAAATTGCTGAGGCTGGTTTTAAACTCAAGATCCTTCTGCCTCAGCCTCTGGAGTCCCTGGGATTACAGGCATGCACCACCACGCAGGGCTCAAAAGTTCTTTTGCTCCTCCTCTATGCAAAACTAACGTACTTTCCGGGGGCTCAGTTCAAATCCCGCTTCCTATACTTCTAGAACAATCTCTTTACTTCATGAAACACACAGAACTTAGTTTATGTATATCACGAGAATAAGTGCTTAGATACCTGAAATTCATGTAGATTAGCTTTTGGAAATTCATCTTAAAATTGAAATTTTTTTTATTTTAAAATTTTTATTTGTTCTTTTTAGATTACATTATAATAGAATGTATTTTGACATATTATACAGACATGGAGTATAGCTTATTCTAATTAGGATCCCATTCTTGCGGTTGTAAGTAATGTGGAGTTTCACTGGTGGTGTATTCTTATATGAACAGAGGAAATTCAGTTTTATCTTGCCAGTTTATTATGTATGTGTTAAGAATTGCTCTCTGTCTGTATGTCTTAGGTTCTTCTTGAGATTAACTTCTTTAGGGCAAACAATGTGCCCTATATTTATGGAATTTTTGATTCCAAATTTTATACTGAATATTGTAAACATTTCAAAACCCATTACTGGGCTGGGGTTGTGGCTCAGAGGTAGAGCGCTTGCCTAGCTTGCCCGAGGCACTGGGTTTAATCCTCAGCACCACATAAATGTAAAATAAAGATTTGTGTCCACCTAAAACTAAATAATAATAATAATAAAAAACCCTCACATTACTTTTTCCCTTTTTCTGTTGTGAAAAAAGGAAAAAAAAATTGTATGTGAAATGGGACAGGGTAGAGGAGGTATCATCTGTCCTGCAGGAATGGCCTTAACCACCTCATCCTGTACCTGCGTAGGCATCAGTAATATCACATGCTCTTCCCAGCCTGACAACCCTTTTCAATGTGGACATTAGGAGTCAATCAAGGCTGGCTCATGCTCAGAAGCAAACATGGGGAGAGTATAGGCCCCCTTTGCAATTCTTACCCTTCATTTCTCTATCTCCCTTGAAATGGCCAAAGTAAGTAGGAAGTGGAAGGCAGGCTAGTCAGAGGGCTGTCTTGGGCACCAGAGGAAGTCCCTTACATTTGCTACCCACGAGGAGCTGGAGAATCATGCTTAGATGGTGGTCAGGCGCCAGGGGGTATCAAAAGGCACTTTGAGGTTGAATAGGTGCTTCAAGATATGGCACTAATATGCAGGGGTCCAGGTCTCACACACTTACTCCCTGGTCCAGATGTGACATCAGATAATTAGACTTTCCATTGTGATGTTTTCCAGTATAGGAGTTAGAGAATCTCTTCCCTGATTTTTACCTCCTCTGAGATTTTCAGATTAGGAACTGCTTTAGGAAATTTAGGTTAAAATGTCAGTGTTCACTTCTCCAGGTGTGGAATAGGTCCTGCCAGTGCCCTCAGGACCCCTTACCAATTCTGTGTGTTCAGCACCCAGCTTCACTTTGCTTCTGAGCTGGCACCCAGGGCTACCTTCAGAGGAGCATGGGTCATGGCACAGACAGCCAGAAGTACCTGGGTGTTTCCATCTGTTCTGAGGTGGCCAGTAGCAAATAACTGCTTGTGTGGGAGGAATAAACGTTGGCCCCCTTGCCGACATGTGACACTTTATGCTCTGAGCTCTGTATGGAATCAGGCTGAGGCTGGGCTTGACCTGGAACCACACCAGTTCTGTCCCCCACTCCCACTCCATCTCTATTCTGTTTTTCCTACTTCCTTCCAGTTTCTGCTGAGAACACCTCATTGCTATATTAGTGGCAAGTGAATCATAGTCCCAGGGTCTGAGGTATCTGGCTTTAGATGTGGGGAGAGGACATAGATCTGGACAATTCTGACTATGGTTAACAAAGCTGCACAGAGTCTTGATCTGCAGGCATGTGACCTGACTTGTGCATAGGGCGCAGTGGGGATGACTGAGTATCTCCTTACCAGTAAGGCTTGGTAATTAGTAGTATGGAGCTGGGTCTACCAGAAGCTTAGGTGGATGCTGGGAATCTGGGTGGGCAACACTCAATCCATGTTGTTGGGTCCAAACCATTCCTGGTGACGGAGACTGACCATCGTTGGCATCATGCACAAAACAGTCGTTTATGACCTCTGATGGTACAGGGGTTCTATGTGTGGCCTGATCCATGATCTGCTCCTCCCCTGATATCACACAAAGGGGTTCAGCCTTGGAGTGGGAACATTTTTTTTTACAGAAAATCCAAACTTACTACTTTGCTCTGTGGTCACTGTGTGGACATACTCTTTCTGTGTGAATGAAAAGGAAACAAAGGCCCATCAGTTCTAAAGGGAAATGAAAAGCCTCCGCCCCATGGTTGAACAGTTTCTCTCTCTTTCTTTTTTCCCCTCCTTCCCCCAACCGTCTTGGATTATTTTTTATCACTATCTTATGAGTCAGAATGGGTGTATCACTTTTAATTATTGTTGATTACCATTCATGTTGGAACAGCTACCTCGTAACGCCATCTCCTATCAGGAAATAAATGCCGACTTAGTGACCTGCGTGAGATAGCTGGTGACCCATCCCACGGGGGAGATGGCAGCCAGCCGCCTGCCGCTTGTTGAATTAAGAAGTGTGACTACAGTAATTAGCAGCAAGTATCCAGCACAAGATAGAGTAGATTCAGGGCTGAGCCCAGTCGTCATACAGGTTGACCTTGGTGCGGGAGAAATGAGGGATTGGGGATTGAGGCCTGGAAGGTTGGGGCAGGGGTCACAAGAAAGGAGGTCAATAGCAGAAACCAATTTGACATCTCTGAGCTTGTAATAGGATTTACCCTGGGCTTGCAGACCTTGGAGGTGTCGCCTCTGCAGAAACTGGTTGACTATTCTGTAACCCTGGCATGTGTATTTGGGACCAGAAGAGTTAAGTCTTAACTGCATTGCTTGTAGTATGTGCTTCATGGAACACAAACAAAAAAGGAAGAGACACAACGTGAAAACCGAACTGGGGCACAGATTGAAATGATACGTGATTACTAGCAGTTGTACAATTTATGGAAAAAATGTGCACGCAGGTCTTTTAGGAAGTGTAAATAAAACAGATGGATTTATAGAGCGGGAAGTATGCTTTACACACCCAGCTCCTATATCAACAAATGCTGCCCTCAAGGTAAATTAAAAAAAAAATGTTCTAAGCTTGTATTAGTCACACCCATTTATTTTTGGCATAATTTGTGCACTATTTGGAAGTTGGCAAGAACAAGAATGTTAGGGCCAACATTTGGTCTTGCTTCAGGAGTTTCTATGAATATGAATGCCTGAAAGTTTACATAGGCTTATGCTGTCTCTATAGCAACGTGTGTTTGTTGTGAAAATCTAGCCTTTTAAGTCAAAAATCCGTATGTTAACCTCAAATTCAACACGCTATCTAATTCTGGTGTTTTAAAACACTTTTAGGACCATTGCACTTTCAATATTGGATTGGATTAGATTGGGGGGAGAGTTGGTGGGTGTTCACACACATAAGCACACATTGCACATCACACACTACAAGAGGGCCCCTGGTAGACCTATAAATGGAGCCAGACACAGGACCTGTAGATCAAGGAGCAGCCCCGGGGTGTGTGAGAGTCGAATAGGAAGCACCAAAGGAGAAAGTGGCCTGGTGGATGTGGCTTTTCCACTGGGTGTTTGGAAATTGGGGAAGACCTTGGGAGTACTGTCTGGCTGGCTCTGTTCCTTCCCAGCCTAGAGAGAGGAATCAGGCTGCTTGGGTACTGGCACGAACAAGGCAGAACAGTCCTAATCATTAGTCAAGTCAAGGCACTGAGACTCATATGATTCCAGCTCAGTCACTGCAGGGCTTTCCTGTGGTGGGGCTGGTCTAACCCACAGTGGGATTCTTGGTGGAATTCCAGTCAGATACCAGTTGTGGGTAGAATGTGAATATATTTCCTGGTCCCTCCAGGGGAAAGAGCTGGGTTTTTGCAAAATTATGGTGTCTCTTTTGCCCACAGTCTCTGGGTTCTGATATCCTGGGTTTTTAAGGAATGTGCTTTTCTGATCCTCAGTGTTTTCTAAGGTCTGCACAATTTCTCCAAACGGACTCTCAGAACACGAGAGGGGCAACTCTTTCATGCTGATGTGCCAGGGGAGTGCTTTGAGAAAGCAATAGTATGGGGATGGGGTTCCATATTGCAATCTGAGACCTGCCTCTTAAGAGTGACCATTGAATGATCTGTGAAAATCTTCAATCCTTCATTTGGCATACCAAAAAAAAAAAAAAAAAGATAGAAAATAACATCTGCTCAAATGAGATAATGGATGTGACAGAACTCTGTAAGACTTTCAACCCCCGTTCAAATATATGTTTATTATTATCATCTCTTTAATAAAGAACGGCAAATAGTTTTCTACTCACATTTCAATTTTGCTCACTGGGTAGTAGCTGCCTGCAGAGTTGTGCTGAGGGCTCAGAGATTATCTATGAAGGCAGCAGTGCTGAGATTGATTAGTGATGTCTGTCATTGGCACAGGGAGACTGGAAGGCTTCCATCCAATGTCATGTCTTGGCACTCCCAGGTCCATTTGCTTTGTAAGAGGAATAGAGAATACGAAATAAGGAGATTAATCTTTGACAATAAAATTCCAGGTATCGGTGTGTAGAGAAACCTTTGTTTTGAGGAAGTGGCTCTTGATACCTAGAATCAGGCATGTGTAAATTTCTCACTCTGTCTATGGACGAGAGTTAGGGAGATGCTGATTTGGACCAGCATTATTTCTTCTTCTTCTTCTTCTTCTTCTTCTTCTTCTTCTTCTTCTTCTTCTTCTTCTTCTTCTTCTTCTTCTTCTTCTTCTTCTTCTTCTTCTTCTTCTTCTTCTTCTTCTCCTCCTCCTCCTCCTCCTCCTCCTCCTCCTCCTCCTCCTCCTCCTCTTCCTCCTCCTCCTCCTCTTCTTCTTCTTCTTCTTCTTCTTCTTCTTTCTTCTTCTTTCTTCTTTCTTCTCTGTTGTGTTCAATTGATTAGATTCTTTTCTTTTCTTTCTTTCTTTTTTTTTTTTGATGGGGATTGAACCCAGGGCCTTATGCATGCTTGGCAATGCTTGACCACTGGGGTACTCCTCCAACTCCTCTATATGTACAGATGTTTTAACTCCACATTCATCTGTGAAACCAAAATGTTTGAGGGAAGGGATTCCATCCCACATTTTCTCTCCCCTTGATTCCTAGTTAGGTATGTAACAATTTGCTAAGCAAACTTCAAGTTGATCATTAATGTTTTTTTTTCTGATTATATATAATAGTAATTTAAAAATTGAGGCATCTTAATATTTATCAAGACTCTTTTAAAGGCCCAGAGAATTAACTGTAATGTAGTATAAATGAAAATCACAGACTACATAATTACATAGAGAGTATGATCTAAATTGAAAGTTTGTTATCTTAACATATACATAGAAAAAAAATTGCTGGCAAGAAAACACTAGAATAATAATGGCAATGACTTCTAGGACTAGTGTTGTAACTTATTTGGACTTTTTTTTTTTTTTTTGGTGTGTGTGTTTTCCAAATTAGGGGCTGTAGTTGTAGCTCAGTGATGGAGCACTTGCCTACTATGCATTAGGTCTTCAAGCCCAGGTACTACCAAACAAACAAACAAACAAATCCAATGTACTCCCTCCTGGAAGTACCACCTGGCTGAGCCCTTGAAGCATTTTGAGAACAAACATTACTAATGCAATGGGTCAAGCGATGAGTGGGACACACACAGCATTGTATGTTCCTGTCTGTTTATGAGTAGATGTTCTTCTCTCCTTTGCTGCATGCTTTTCTCCCCAGTATACTCAGGGAGAAGTCTTCAGTCTTCACTAAGATCAGCTGTGAGAGTACTTCGAAGACATTTAGTTTAGCAAATTCGTAAGCCTGTTGGAAATTTCATTTGTATGCTGCTATGGAGGAATGGAGGGCAAATTTTGAGAGGTGTCATTCATCCCTAAAATTGTCAATGATTCAGTAAGATAGACCAGAATGTCCCTCTTGTGGCGCACACACATCTAAGACCCTGCAAATGGTGACAGAGTAATTTGGGGTTGTCTTGAGAAATTTTCCAACTTCTGTGCTTAAACAGTTCTCTGGTACAGAAGCGTTTCCCCTGCCTTCCAGCCCAAACTGTCATTTGGATTTCCCAAGCCTAGAGCCCAGGAATGCTCACCTGTAACAAGCCAATGCCAAATTTATAGGAAAGCCTGAGATGGACGCTCAGATAGCCCTCTTCACGATGCGTCTTTGCTTTGGGGTATTATTCACTTCTGTGTACTTTGGCAAGCTCTGAGCATGGGAATGAGATACTCAAAATGCTCTCTTTCCATCTGAAAACCCCTTTGTTGTGCCCCCCCACTCCACCCTGTGTCTAAGAACCCCTACTGTCAGGGTTTCTTGGTGGGTGGGTCATTCCTTTGCTGGGCGGTTTCTTTTAGGGTGAATCTATTAGGCTTCCAGGACACTTTAATTAGGGTGGTGTAATTGTAGGGTGCCACAAGGGCCCTGGCAAGGGGTGGTTTATAAATCAGATTATTATGCTTAGTTGTGTTAATGGACATTTATATGCCCTAAATCCTTTATATAGCAATGGGATAATAGCCCTTAAGGCCGTAGTTACTATTTTGGGTTGGGCTCACTTGTAAAACTGGATCTTTTTATTGTGAAGCTGTTTTCAGTTAGAGGAGTACATAAAGCCCTTTGAAAGACAGAATTTCAATTTTGTGGTTGCCGTCTTATATAGTTCAAATGGCAGAATCATTGCATGTATATGTATTATATACATCTATAACGCAAATATATTTTAAAGCTTAGAGCCAGTTAAAATCATGCTTAAGAAGCAGAACTTCTTAAAAATGGAGAACTGCAAAACCTGGGTGAAATTTGAACGATTCCCTGACAAACAATATTTTTTTAACTTTTGGGAGGCAGGTTCTCTTTGATTTTGTCTTGTTCGTTCCTTGGGGGTTGCAAATCCCCAAGGAAGATAAAGATGCTGTGTCTAGGAATAGGCAGCCACACAGAAGACACAGGTCATGTGGCCACAAAGTGGAGTTTGAAAACTCTCGGTGTATGTTGATGACTTTTCACGAGCGAATCTCCATTCCTTTGGCTTGAGACCCACAGAAGTGCCAGGTTGGCAAGGTGGGAGTCCCTGGGCCCCTGGGAGCCTGGCTATCTTGTTTGGAGAGATTGGAACCAGCAAAGGGAGTGGATTGTGGGATCCTGCTATGCTAGTTGATGGGGTGTAGATTTGGCTGGAATCAGATAAGACCGAAAACTACATGAGTCGGGCATGGATCATTTCCCTGCAGAGAGGATTCCTGCCACAGGGAATCCCGAGCTGACTGTGAACACCGCTCCTGCCTCTGCCACATGGAACCACTTCTTCCTGATCCTCTTCTTTTTATTTTTAGCAAGAGGGCCATTCATACGCTTCTGGAGCACATACCCATTTGGTTCCGGGGAGGCGACTGGGAAAGTTCCTAAGAAGCTACTCTGGGATGGGAACTTTGTCCTGCGTACCCAAGGACTCAGCACACATTTCTCCTGGATAGACTATACTCCCTTTCAAACTCTCTCCTTTCCTCTGTTCTCCTTAATCACCTGTCCTGCTTCTGGTGCTACATTTGCTAATCTGAAGGACTAGCCATTAATGGTGGTGACTTACACCACTCGATTCCTGTTGCTTCTTTTCTCCATTTTCCTGGGTAAACCTGTCAGAACAGACCTCACATTGTTCCCATCATTTCTCTTGAATGTGACCCCAGACACTGTCACTATCCCTTAGAAACTCACAGTTCATCAGAGAGACAGTCACATCATGAATAGATACCTATCATGTATCCCTGTAATTATGGTAGGTAACATGAAGTCCAAGTGTGGAGCTTACTGACTAACAGGGAGGCCTAACCTAGTTGGTAGGGTCAGGGAAGGCTTCTCCCTCCATGTGACACCGAAGAGATCTAAGAGATGAAGAGAGGAGGGATGTTTCACACAGCCCTGGTGCCAGCCAATAGGATGACTCTTTGGTAATTAGAAAAGTCCATTTCTTATTTAAGACAAATCATTGTAGAAATTCCAGGTCTGTGAAGGCAAATGGAGCCCCCTGAGGTCATGCAACCCATAGCTGGTATAGTGTGAGTGGGGCTCGGGTCCTAGGAGGAGAAATAGCACGTGTGAAGGTCTGGAGGTGAGAAGGTGCTTGGTACATGAGATGAAAACACCATGCAACTGGGGTGCAGGCAAGGCAGGAGGGTCGAGGGGGTAGGCTGGGGCTGGCACATCAACCCATGGCAGTTCATGCCTGAGGAACCGAAGGGCTTCAAGTCTTTGGAGGATTTTAAGCTAAGAGATGGCTGGGTCACTTGTATATTTAAACAAACAAACAAACAAACAAACAAACTCATATTGCTGTGTTGGGAATGGGTCAGAAAATTAAAGTGACTGAAGGCAGACCTACAAGAGGTTTTGCAGCACTACATGGGTGGGAGAAGGGCACAGATCAGAGTGGAATGGACGGAACTCAGGGATTAATGATAGGTGTGTGAGAGGCATAAAGATGAAGGAGAGGCAAATTCTAAAGGCTGTGCTGAGGTGTGGGAGGACTGGAACAGACGAGAGTGACTGCAAGGAGCATCCAGAGAGATAAGAGGTGAGCCCGGAGAGCATGGTGTCCCGAAGTCAGGGAGGAGACCATCTGTGAATGAGAGAATGGTTGATCACAGTATCCAAGAGAGATCAATGAGGGGATCACTTGGACCTGGCAACATGGAGGGCATCAGAGACTTGGCAAAGTTGTGCTTGGCAGAGACAGGAGTGTGTGAGTCTGGCTGGAACAGGCAGAGAGGGATGGAGATGAGGAATATATATATATATATATATAGAGAGAGAGAAAGTGCTGGCAACTTATGAGATGTTCATGAAGGAAAGAAGCAAGAATGGGCAGTAGCTAAAGGGAATGTGGGTTTTGGAGTCAGAGAGGATAAGGTCCTCCTGAGGATGGACCTCCTCAAGGTCATCTTAGGAATGAAAGGAGAGAGAAGAGACCAGAAGACAGAGCGACACGGGACGCAGAGTGAGTAGATGATCATGGAAGATTCTGGAGAAGGCAGGAAAGGTGAGAGCTGGTTCTCCAAGGCAGGGCTGGCCCTGGTTGGGGAGTGGAGGTGTCCTGGTGGAAGCAGCAGTGATGGTGGACAGGCTGTCGATTTGGTGATGGGAAACTGGGAGAGTTCCTTTCATATGGATTCTATTGAGTCTGTGGAGTAAGAGGCAAGACTGCCGAGAGGCTGAAGGTGAGATTTATGTGAGGGACCAGCACCAGATGAAGAATAGGAGGAAGTTTGCAGAAAGAACAAAGGAATGAGTCGAGTCACTAAGATCCACCTAGCACCTTATAACTTATAATTTGCCTCTACGTGTCTCAATTCATTTAATCCTTATTTCAACCACATGCGAAATTATTCTCCGGCTTTAAAATGAGAATAAGGTTCAAATTGGGTTCAAATTATTCTGGGGGCCACGCCTCTCTCAGAAGGACTCTGCAGAGTTCACTCAATCTGCTCAATGAATTTTGTCTTTTTTACGTCTGCAGTGCATCAGAACCTGCTTCCTGCATTTTGGGGAATTTCCTGTCATGTGACTCTTGGGGTGATAGAGCTAGCCTCTCAATGGAGAAATCTAGAAGGCCGACACCTTCCATCCCCACTCCTGCTCCTTGGTGTCTGGAATGCATGTGGATCCTGGTGCTCCAGCAACCACGTGACCCTGTCTCAGGCTCTGAAATGACACCTGGTGAATCCAAGGTGTGGGGACAGTGGGGGATCCTTTGGGTGATGGCAGCAGCAGCAATGGCAAGGACACTGGTTGTCCAGGGGATGATGTCATTTGCAGTGGTGACAGGCTCAGGGGACTCCGCAGTCTTCGTCCACAGGGAGGCTGGGGCTGTGGTTCCTGGGACTTAGCTTTTTTTTGGTGTCTGCTAGTCCCTGAGCCTTTCCTTCAGCCATCCTAGAGAGTCTGTGAACTGCCTAATATCTCTGTCAAGTCTTTTCCTTCTCAGGGTAGCCAGAGCTATTTTTGCTGGTGACAATCAACAACCTGGACTGTTGGTACACAAGCTTAAACCAAAATCACATTTTTTTTTTGGGGTGGGGATGACTGAACCCAGGGGTGCTTAACCATGGAGCCACATCCTCAGCCCTTTTTATTTTTTATTTTGAGACAAGGTCTTGCTAAATCATTAAGGCTGGCTTTGAACTTTCCATCTTTCTGCCTCAGTCTCCCAAATTGCTGGGATTACAGGTGCCCATCACGGTGCCCAGCCTCACCTTGGTGTTCTTAAATTCTTAACATTTAAGCTACGTATAAGACTCCAGGTAGAGGAGTGGGGCATGGGCATTTGTTCTTCTTGTTCAGAAAAGCATGCTTCATATAGCATGTACTGTCTGAGGAGAACAGGAATTCTCACAAAATGAGATGGCACCTAATTCGTGTGGTAAATGTTTCCAGGTGAATAAAGGAGTTTGAGTGGAGTGACCCAGGTGTCTGGGGCTTGGAGCAAACCAGGAAGCAAAATTGAGTCACTGGGCTGATTTTTCTACCTGAGAACCGGAGAGAGCCTGTGAACACAGCGCAGGACTTCCTGACCAATACTATAAAAAAGAAAAGGAACAGGACGGGTGGATGGGAGGGGAAGGATGACGCTGTTATTATTTGCAGATAACATGATCGTCTATGTAGAAAAATATAAAATATTTAGGGACTGAAAAAAATAGACAAAACCTCTATAGAAGAATTACTAGAATTCTTAAAAAAATATGAAAAATTCTCAATAAATGGTTGGAGTAATTTCTATGTATTTGAGTTGGGTGACAATATATGATTATGTCAATTCTCCCCAAATGAACCTATAAAGTCAAGGCAATTGTAACAAAATTTCAGTAGTAATTTTTTTAGGAGCTTGATGGATATATTTTAAAAGTTATATGGCAGATTAAAGGTTTGTGAATGACAAATAAGCTTGAAAGAGAACAGATATTAAGACTCATTCAAATATTAATATTTAGATAGTAAGACATACACCTTAATATCTGGGTGTGATAAGATACAGACAACTAGAACAGTGTTAACATGGAGCATTCATTGGATAGCCCGCATATATGTGTAATTTAACCAATATAAAGATGACCTACTAAGAGAGTTGCATCCTGTGGCACGTTCTATTTCCAAAGATGATGGCAGCATTATTTCCCCTCCCACATGGGCTTCTTACAAAGTGACTTTGACTTTCCCATTGAGGAGGGGGGCTGTGTGTTCCCTGGCCTTGACCCCGGGCAGGTTCGTGACTGCAGAAGAGATCATGTTAAGTGATTTCTGAAGCAGCATCTCGAGCTGATACAGCCTTATCAGGGCATTGTATAAAGGTTGTAATAAGTGATAAAAACCTTTGACTTGGTTTTTCTTGGTACTCGGCCATCACAATGGGAGGAAGCCCGGCACCATGTGAAGGGGTCTACATGGAAAGATGCTGAAGCTCTCCAAGCCTCATCCTTGGCTGAGCCCCCAGCAGACAGCCAGCATCAAATCATCCACATCTAAGTGAGCCATCGTGGAAGTAGATTCCAGCCCCTGTTGAATCATCTCAGCTGACTGTCCATGTCACAAAGATGAGCCATTCTTGCTGATCTCTGCTGACACTGTAGATAAATGAGCAAAACAATTGTTTTAAGCCAGTCGATTTCGGGGTGCTTTGTTACACTGTGGTTTGTTTTAAACAGTTCTGTGTGTCACACCATAAACATAGGTCGATGCTAAATGTTAAAGATAATGCAGATCCTGGAGACTTACGTAGGAGAATATCTGTGCAACATATGAGTAGGGAAGGATTTCTTAAGCAAAACCACAAATGCATAAATCATAAATGAAAAAAAATTAATGATTTTGATTAAATACCAGTTAGGTGATTTTGTTCAATGGGAAATTGACAAACTAGGCAGATACTAGTTGTGGGAGAAGATGTATATAAAATATGAAACTCTAAGAGACTGATATTTAGAATTTACAAGAAACTATTGCAAATCAACAATAAGACAGGAACCTCTATGAAAAAGTGATCAAAGGGCAGAAATTGGCAGTTTACAGGGATCTATGTGACTAAAAAGCATATGAAGACAAGCCAACTCACTAGAAAGTAGAAAAAGAAAAAGATATGTTTTGTCCACCAGCTTGGCAGAACTTGCAAAGTAGAGTAAATTATATATATATTTTTAGGGTGGCTATAACAAAGAAAAAAAAACTAGGTGGCTTAAATGACAGAAATTTATTGACGTGGTTTTGGAAATTAGAAATCCAAAATCAAGCCACTGGCACGTTGGTTCCTTTGAAGGCTGTGAGGGAGAATCCGTTGTAGGGACCTCTCCTGGCTTCTGGTGGTTTCCTGGATGTCTTTGGCACTCCTTGATTTGCAGATGCACCACCCCAATCTCTGGCCTGTGTCCAAATTTCCCCTTCTTATAAGGACACAAGTCATATTAGTGTAGGGCCCTCCCTAATGGCCTCATCTTAACCACATCTGAAAAGACCCTCTATCCAAAAATGGTCACATTCTGAGCTCCTGGGATTTAGGAGTCCAACATATCTTTTCTGGGGGACAAATTCTAGCCCATGCCACTGGGTCGTGCTCAGTGATGGTGGGGATGTGAGCCTCAGAAGACCTCTGGCATTGCTGGTGGGGGAGGGAACAGGCACAGCCCCTCTAGAGAGCACCCTGGCAGTACTTGGTCAAACTCACACTATGTGACTCAAAGTTTTCTTTTCCTGGGAACACATGCCACAGAATTTCCCACACAGATTTGTTTGGGACAGATGAGGGTGTCCCTTAGGGCATTGCTTGTGGAAGTGGGGAGTTGAAAAATCTTCTGTCATTTTCGTTGGGGGGCTGCATATGCAAATAGAGTGGACACAGATGTTGAAATGGTTTGTAATATTGGGAGAAATAAACTCGCCTATTTGGCAAGATGGATAGATTTTCATGTGAGTCAAAAACAGGGAGAGAGAGAGAGAATGATATCTATCGTGGGAATACACAATTTCTATACATGAAAATATAAGACAAGACCACAAAGATGTATATGTATAAAATATGATAAAAGATTGTCAGTTGTAGGGGGAGAAACTGGGCTGAGGGATGGAGAAAAGGGGGCATTTAAAAAGTAAGACAAGAGGGGGGTGGCCTATGAACCCCAAACAGTAATGTTTCCTGGACTGAGAAATTTGTCCAAATCAAACTTACTCTTGAAACACAAAAATACTTTTCCACTAAATATCCCACTTTCACTAATTTAATGCTTGCCACAGATATTTAGTGGTGCCTCTGCTGCAATGTATGATTGATTGATTTTTGAGATGGGATCTCCCTAGGATGCCCAACTAGCATTGAACTTCTGGATCCCAGTGATCCTCTAGCCTCAGGCTTCTGAATAGCTGAGACCACAGGTGCATGGTGCTGTGCTCTGTGATGTTACTGATCTGAATCTGTTTGAAAAATACTTTCATCCATTGGTGAGTCTTAGGATCTTAGGATCTTAGACTCTCAGGATCCTGGCCTGGTGTGGCCTATTGGAGACAGAAGAGAAGCAAGGTGCATTCCCTGTTCTCAGGACAATTCAATTAGATGGGGAAGAAACATGCAGGGGAAACTTCTGCAGTGAGACAAGACAGTGCACAGTCCTGGTGGGGCACAAGCCTGCGGCCCAGCAGAGGGAGAGGTGCTGGAAGAACAAGATGTCTGCTCAAGATAAAAGTAGATTAATTATGGAATTTATTGACTTTAGAAGAATTCTTTGAAGTGGAGTCATTATAGCAGGATTTCCCTGGGCCCCTCAGCTTGCTGCTCAGGGCCAGGAGCCATGGCTCTCCCTGTGTGATACCAGGAAGCTCCCAGGTACCATGTGAAGGAGGCCTGCAGGAGAGTGGTACTCTGGGCTCTCCTCACCCCTCCATCCTCCACTGGGTTAGTTTTATACACAGGGCTCTAAATTAAGATTTCCCCTGAGGATACATTTGTGAGTGTGTGTGTGTGTGTGTGTGTGTGTGTGTGTGTGTGTGCATGTGCATGTGTGTGTGTGTTTAAAAATTTGAAAACCAGAGGCCTACAGGATTAAAGTCCCAGGGCCTCAGGCTGTGTTCTTGGTCCTTTCTCCCTGACCTGGCTCTTGCTGATTGCCTGGGCCTCCTCTGATCCCAGACACTGCAGTTTCCTGAACACCTCCTTGCCCTCTTTTTCTTTTTCTTTTTGTGGCACTGGAAATGGAACCCAGGGTCACTCTATCACTCAGCTCCAACCCCAGCCCTTTTTAGTTTTTATTTTGATGCAGAGTTTCACTAAATTGCTGAGGCTGTCCTCCAAATTGCAATCCTCCTGCCTTGGCTTCCTGAATTGCTGGGATTATAGCTATGTAATCTGTAATTCAGATTTTCTTATAAAGGTTTACACAAGTGCAGGATTCCTCCTTGCCCTCTCATACCTTTGTCTATTGAGTGAATTCCTCATCACCTTCAAGGTAGAGCTCTACCATCTTTTCCTCTTTGGACTCTCAATCACCATCCCCTAACAGAAGCTGATTCCTTCCTCCTCCAAGGCATCATGCTGCTGCAGTGGTTGTCTTGCTATCAGGCTATGAGCAACCAAGAATGAGCATTTCTTTCTCCCATTTTTTTTTTTTTTGTAACTGGGGAATGGAACCCAGGGCCTCATGCTATGCAAGTGCTTTACCACTGAGCCATGTCCCCAGCCCAAGACTGAGCATTTCACCATCTTTGCAGAGGTGGCTTCCAGCAGGGCTCCTGGCACTTAATAAGTGATAACTGAATGTCTGCCCAGGGAATGTGTGAATTGATGCATGCGTGTCTTTCTGAATTCCTCTATGGTTAAATAATAATCTACGGTATTTAAAATGGGGCTTTCTCTTTTGGTTTAGCCTAGGGTTAGTGAACTATGGCCTGTGGGCCAAATCCAGTCTGTGGTTTGCTTTAGCCCGCAAGTTACAAATGGCTTAAAAAAGAAAGCTAAGATTACATGACAGAGATGATAGATGGCCTGCAAAGCCTAAAATATTTATTATCTGTCTTTTTACAGAAAAAAAAATTACCAACTTATGGGCCTCTCTCAGAAGACACTATGAGAGTTGTTGGAAGCCGTGTATAAATTATGGGTTTGTTTGAGCCATCGTCAGGCAGGCAGGCTACTTTTCTGGGGACTCCTGGGTGAAATTCCCTGGTTCAGGAAAGCCCAGATCATGCTGGTGCCCTGCCTTAGCTCACAGCCCTAGCGTCCAGGAGATGGGCGCAACCTGCCAAGTCCCAAACAACTTGTTTTCCCCATTCTTATCTTGTTTGCCTTAAGAAGCCTGCCACCCTGAAACCTTTTGATGTATTTCTCCTTAAATAAAGGATTTGGGTCCCTTGTTCAGTTCCAGTTCCTATCAGGGCTGGAAGACCCACCAGTCACCCTGCTTTTAAAACTATTTTCTGTCTGTTGTCTTCTGTTCCTGATTGATGATTTTCAGACTTTTGATTTTCCCAGTCGATTCACACCTCCAAACAGGAATCTGCTCTTCTGGGGTGCTGGTGACCCCAACAGAGAGTCATGGTATTCTTTCTTAGGTTATGAGGAGCCAGTGAGAATGAGTACTAGTTAAGAGTGTTAATTAGTGTATATATGTGCCCATGTGTATGTGTGTGTAAAAGGGGTGGGGGAGAAAGATGGGATGTGAAAGGCTGGGGGGAGGATGTACAGGTGGGAGAGAAAAAGAGGGAGAAAGTGTGTGTGTGTGTGTGTGTGTGTGTGTGTGTGTGTGTGTGTCTTTAGCCATTAGCAATTGTCAAACATTGGAAACAGGATGAGATGACTAAGGAGGGCTGGTTGGGAAGAGTTTTGGGTGAAGCACTTGCATAAATCTTTATAAGAAAATCCCAAGATCGTTAGGGCTTTTAAAAACTTCTGGAATCATATTTGGGTTTTCTTGCATTCATGTTGAGATGGGATCACCTGGAGGCCAGTATTTACATGGGTCGTGTTGTGTGTTGAGTGAACATGTTAACTAGTATTGGTCTCTCCACCCACGATCCTGACTGCTCTTTAGCTCAGAAATTGACAATCATGTCTGAAAACTATTCTAGAAACAGGCTGGTCAGCAGAAAAGTTTAGGAGTTACCTCTAGAATTGCTGCCATATGACAAAGGTGTTGGGGACATTTTAAAAGCTCTGAGTCACAGTTGATATGGTAGAATTAGTTTGTACCACTTTATGAGAGTTGATTGTGCATAGATTGACGATAGATACCCTCAACTTTGCCACTCAGTGAAATCACTTTGTAGCTTGAAATTGGCCATAACATATAAGGAAGTTAGCAGATGCTAAAAATCAGTTCCCCCACTCACTTCAAGCTGGTTGTCAAGTATTTACCAGCACACACCGCTGCAGACATCAGACTGGCCTCTCTGAGCAGTTCCAAAATCCTAAGCTTATAAGGATCATGGTAACAAGGGCAGACATATGAGGAAATTTATTTCAATGGTGAAATTTTATTTTTAATAGATAGGATGAATAGCGGTTCACAGGTTTGAGGGACTTTTTAAATGTTGATTGATCTAATTTTGCTGTTTTGATATAAAAAATATAGGAAATCATAGTGGATTTAAAATTATTGGGTTTTTATGTTTGAATGGTGCATATGTGTGTGGGTATGTGTGTGAAGAGAGAGAGATGGAGGAAGGGAGGGAGAAAATGAGGGTATTGTGTGGTATGAGAGAGTTCTGAGCAGCAGAGAAATGGTAGGTGGTCAGAGTAGTTATTTTAAAAAAAGGAATATGCTGGTGTGGTGGTGCATACCTTTAATCCCAGTGACTCAGGCAGCTGAGGCAGGAGGGTGGCAAGTTCAAAGCCAGTCTCAGCAACTTAGTGAGTCCCTGAGCAACTTAGCAAGACCCTGTCTCAAAAACAAACAAACAAAAACAAAAACAAAACAAAACAAAACAAAAAAAAGAAGGGCTGGGAATGTGGCTCAGCTCAGCTCAATGGTTAAGTGCTCCTGGGATCCATTATTCCTGGTATGGAGAAAAGAAAAAGGGAATATGTTTGGCAAATTATTTTCTATTTCTTGCAGTTTTATTTTTCCAATTTTTGATTTCAGTTTTTCTGTTGTTGTTGTGCATTGACTCATCATGTTTCCACTAGGATATTAACAGGGAGAGAAGTGGATTTTTAAAAAGCTTATTTATTTAATGCAGTCCATCCAACTAGGAGGATGAAAGACTACTGAGCTGTTATCTGTGCAATGTTGAATATTACCTTCAGAATTTTTGATGATAGCTCATTTTCCATAAAGAGATTATCTTGTAAAATCAAAATGAACTTGGGAAGGAGTCGAGAAAGTTTCACACGGTGATGTTGTAGAAGTTTGCTATTAATAGTGATCAGCTCTAATTAACACAAAAATGTATTTCAGATGACATCCACGGAAGGGATAAGTGCCATTTTTTTGGTGACTGTTGTGGAAGAACCAACTCTTGTGGAAAATGTAGACTTTGCAGCCATTGGCGTATAATTATGTGTTTTTTGTTTGTTTTTATAGAACAGATGCAAGACAAAGAACATAGTATGAGATATTGGAATGCAATTTCAAAACATATGTTTCCAAAATTAGGGAAACGTTCTGGATGATAAATAAATCCTTTCAGCCTCAGAGGGTAGAGGCTGAGGGAGAGGCGGGTGTTGGACGGGGAAGAACGTGGTTTAAGTAACAGGCTGAATAGTAAGCACATCAAAGCCATTAAAGCATAAACCCCCAGATTTAAAAACGTGAGAGGCGAAAGATTATGTATCGTGGTCTGGCGGCTTTATGGAGCCCTTTCAAATGAGGGATAGAACAAAAGAATGTGCGATTGAAGCTCTTGAAGAGATTTATTTCAGGAGTGAGGCAAACATTTTGCTCTGATACCAATTAGCCAGGAAAAAGCACCACGTCATAAATGCCAATATTAAAAATGTAAATCCCGCACCCGAGGGTGTACTGAAGACAGGTCACAGTGCTTTGAAGATGGAATGCGTGAAGAGACAACAGGAAGAGAGATTCCCAAATGCTCAGCCTACCTGTTCAGCTCTTTAGGTCCTGTCTGCTTGGAGAGATTGTCTATGGGGAAGTCGGCTCTTGTCTGGGGTGAATTTGGCCACTTGACCTAATATGTGGGATTTAGATCCCCTTCAAGAGAATTCCTTATAGGAACTCCAGAAAATCCTCTTTACAGTCCTGTTTTATCTGTAATAGCTTGGAGACGCCCTGGGATTTTTCTATATTATTTTGGATAGCGTAGTTGACAGAATGGATGTGTAGGGCTATAAACGAAATGCAGAGTGAAAGCCAGCAAGTGAGATGTATAGCATTTTCATGCCATTTAAAGCATATGCACATCCATCAGCTTAATCGTTTCTCACTATAATTCTGTGCAAAAGGAAAGACTTGGAGTCTTTAGAGCTTGGGATGAATTGGGATGATACAGCCTTGGCCATTTTTGCAGTGGACAAGAGGCCCAAGGAGGTGAGAAATTTTTTCCCCATTCATTAGCCTTGGGAAACTGAGCAAGGAGAGATCTGAGCTTCTCAGTCACTACCAGCCTAGGCGTTGAATCTTAGATTTTTCTCATTTGTACTGAGACACCCCAGATTTAAAAACGTGAATTTCTTCTCAGGAAACACACTAAAAAAAATCAAACAAAAATGTTGTGTGGAATAGAGATATCTGTTTCTACGAAAATATTCAACTCTCGACACTGAACTGGGATAATAAATCTCTTTACCTTTTGTATTTTGGTGCATTGAAACATTATCTTTTATGATCATAGGTGTTGCTTCATTATTTAAAGCACACTTGTTATTGCAGGGAAGACAAGCTCGCATTTGATTTATAATGGAACGATTGTGCTTTGAGTTAAATGGAAGTTCAAAGGAAAATGAATTCTAAATAAGAATAATTGAAGAGATTCAAGGTTCATTTGAGTTTATATTCATCAAGGCCTTTGTCTCCAGAAATCCTCTTATTTAAAGCAACAGGACAGATCATAACTTACAAACTTCGCCTTTATGACATCACTTTATTCTATATATCATAATCAGAAATGTTAAGCCTCAGCAGTAATTTATACAATACGTATTGTTACAGAGTTATAAATGTCATTAAGTGGTAGACTTATGCCTCAGTGTCATGCAAGTTGAAGCTTGGATTTTAAAAAAAAAATCACCCACAATGCAAGTATTCTATAAAAATATTCCTAGTCCTATCTCCTCTGGAGCTGCCTCATATTAAAAGTTCAGTTTCATTTTACACCTGTACTCGGCTCTGGGAAGTGCAACCTTTATTTCTCCTTCATGTTTTTAAAGTCACCTTCTTAATTCTGGTAGAACATAACTCAAACAACTGAAAATGTTAGGAATGGATTTACAGTCCCTCTGGCTGCTCTCGATCTGGGATGGGGAGGAAAGTGAAGCTGGAGATAACTTTTCCTGCCATCAAGGGACATCTAGAGAGAAGAGACGATTAATTGTAATGTGCCAACTAGTTTTGATTGTTCAGGGACTTGTGATGGAATTCGTGGATGGCTCAGGTCCTTGGTTTTCTATTTTTGGCTAATTTCACTTCTCAGTGGCACCTGTGGTGGTCGGGTGGGTCCTTAAACGGTAGGTCCCCAAAGACAGTGTAGCAAAGGGACAGTCCTGCTTTGAGCACCTACTCTGTGCATAGGGGAATTTTTTTTTTTTTTACATATATATTACTTCATTGATCTTCACAACAAACCTACAAGGAAAGTGCTGTTATTTTATAGATGATTAAAAACTCAGTGTAGTTCATTCATTTCTCAAATTTTTATTGAGTATATTCTATATCTTAGTCCCTGGGATAAAATGGCAAACAAGAGATGTGGTTCTGGCCCTCTCTGAGCTTAGCGTGCAGGAAGGAAAAAAAGAAATTAGACAGGGGCTGGGATTGTGGCTCAGTGGTAGAGTGCTTGCCTAGCATGCGTGAGGCACTGGGTTTGATCCCCGGCACCACATAAAAATAAATAAATTAAAAGGTATTGTGTCCAACTACAACTAAAAAAAAAAAAAATTAAAAAAAAAGAAATTAGACAAATCATCCCACATATAAAATCCAGAATGACAAACTGTGATATGTGTTATGAATAAAAATGATAAGGGATTATGAGATTTGTTTTGATTTTGTCTGATCTAGTTTGTGGGGTCAGACATGGCGTCCTGAGGATGTAACCTTTGAGCTGACAATTAAAATATGGAGAAGTCATCAAAAGCAGTACAGGTAATGAGTGGCAGAGCTGGGATTCCAACTTGGGTCTTCCTGATGCCAGATTCTGTCCGTATTGTACCACTTCACACAGTTAAAGCCAACGTGAAATCAGACCTTTGCCTCTTGGCCACCAGCCACACTCTGCCACTTCTCACCTGCAGACTGTGACCCCCTGGGATCTGGGAGTGGTGGATTATAGATTGGCAACACCACGCAGCCTCTGCTGTCTGCGAATTCTTCTCATTTTCTTCATGGTTCTGTCTAGATTGGATTTGGGCATTGGCTGTACAGGGTGTCCACCTGGCGTAGCTCCTAATAGGGACAGAGGCCAATCTCCAACACCTGGGCGGGGCTTGATGAATGACCAGCCCCAACCAGAGTTCAGAGATGTTGCCTGGGGCCTCTGCGAGATGCTGAGTGCCCGCCTCTCTGTCTGTCTCCCTTTGGCTGAACCCTGCCTCCCCCACTGAAGCCATCTTGAGACTGGCTACCTGCCCGAGACCTCGCTGACCTGCAGAGGAGCTACAGCCTGGAGTCTTGTTAGCAGCTGTGTGTGTGGGGGTTGGAATCCAACCAGACATTCCTCGATCATATTTCCACCCACTCCATGTCTGTGGGGTAAGATGCCCTGTTGGACTGGGTGTCCACCGAGAGCTGACCTTCAAGGGGGCCTAGGGATGAGAGGAGTGGAAAACAGAGGCAAGAAATTTGGGAAGTGGCATGTTTCCTGGGGACCTCTAATTGATTTTTCCCCCCATCTCTGACTGATAGCGGGGACAGTAATTTATCAAAGAAATGGAAGCATCAGGTGACTGTTCAAAGGCACCCCTCCAAAAAAATCCCAAAAGCCAAATCAAAAAGCCCAGGAAAAATCCTCCTCCTAAGGCTAAATTTCCACCACTGGTGATTTACTGGTTTTGAGTTGCAACATTATTCTCTTCTCCCTTCAGTGCTTTTGTTAAAAATGCAAATCATCTGGGGAGAAGGTGTCTTTTCTGAACTTGGTGAAAGGGAAGCCGGAGGGCCACAGGTATCCTGGGGAACAGGTTGTTGAAATAAGGGGAAACCGAAGGCAGTCACTTTCTCTGGTTGGTCTCAGCTCCCCAGCTTTCCCTTTGCAAAAAGTAATATTACATTACGGTCACTAGGGGGCGGAAGTAGGCCAGCAATCAGCCCCTATGACTTGTTAACGGTTCTGAAAACCAAAGTTGGCAAATATGCATTATTAGTGTTTTCTTAGGAATCTGGAGTACTCTGAGATGGGTTGCTTGTGCAGGTTAGTTTGCTGTAGTGCGATGAAGCAAATGCAGAGAAAATAAAAGGCGTGTGTAGGTAAAGCAGATACCCTACAGATCCTATGGGTGGACTTTAATATTGTTCTTTAATTGTTTTTATTGTGAAAACTGACTACAAATTTCTCGGAGCTAAAATTCAAACGAGGACATGAGAACCAATCTGGCTTGTCAAAGTAGAGCCCTTGATTTCACAAAAGGATGAAAACTTGCATACAAATAGAATATATATATATATATATATATATATATATATATATATATATTTCTGATTAAAGAGAACAAAACCTCTGGAAGAAAGGTTAAAACAAAAACCAAACCAAACAAAAACCAAACAAAAAAACCAAAACCCCAAAAAACTCCCACATGGTCAAACCTATATTGAACTGTTACCGATGGCTCTGTTCTTACTGAATAAATCTTGCTTAGCAACTTAGCTCTAGAGTAAATAATAAATCACTCCCGAAAGCTCCAGGCATTGAGCTCTATCTGGGCAGTAAAACTTTGCGATGGTCTTGACAGCATTTTGTAAAATCATAATTGCTTAGGGAAAGTGATTTTGGATGTCTTAAAATGTTCAGAATTAAAGAGTAGCTGTTCCTTTGAGGAAAATTATCCTAATGCCCTGTGCATGTGTGTGTGTGTTATTCTTTATGTACATTCTAGATTATAATCTACAGTCTCTCATCATTTCTGTTAAGGATGTGTAAGAATTTGACTGGAAGTATAGCCACATGCATTATACTCAGGGTTTTATAGAAAACCTTGTGCCGATTCAAGCAAAGATGCTTAGTTCTGTGCATTGAATACTCTATGCAGTCCTACCTACAGGTGCACACCTGTTATTCCAACAGCTTTTAAGGCTGAGGCAGGAGGATCACAAGTTCAAAGCCAGCCTCAGAAAAAGTGAGACGCTAAGCAACTCAGAGAGACCCTGTCTCTAAATAAAATACAAAATAGGGCTGGGGATGTGGCTCAGTGGTCGAGTGCCCTGAGTTCAATTCTTGATAACCCCCCTAAATAAAAACCCACCCATAACCCCCCTCTCCTTCCAAAATAAAAAAACACAGAGCTATGGGCTGAGTTGCGCCCCACCCCTACCATTTCATATGTTAAAATTCTAAACCCAAGTACTAAAAATGTGAATGTATTTGGAGATAAATTCTTCATAGAGGTACAATGAATTATTAGGGTGGTCTCTAATCTAATGTGACTGGTGTCATTGGAAGAGAAAATTATAGTGAACATACACAGAGATTAAGACCATGTGAGGACATGCAGAGAGGGAAGACTTTCCTTCTGGAAGCCAAAAGAGAGACCTTGCAAGAAATCAACCCTGCTGACACCTTGGACTTCTCCAGAACTGTTTGATAGGAAATTATTTTTCTTTCAAGCAGAAACTTCTCTTCAAAATAGCAAACATGACCTTGTTTTCAAAAGTCATTGTACTGCTGCCTGCCTGTAATCCTAGTAGCTCAGGAGGCTGAGAGGTAAAAGGATCGCAAGTTCAAAGCCAGCCTCAGCCACTTAGCAAGACCCTAAGAAATTCAGTGAGACCCTGTCTCTAAATAAAATATAAAAAAGGGCTGGGGATGAGTCTCAGTGGGAAAAGCACCGCTGGGTTCAATTCCCTCTGCCAAAAAAAAATGTATTAAAATGATATCTCTGCATATCTGATGTAGAGGTCATGGATTTAATAATTTAATATGAGTAATTTAAAAGTAGAATTACTTAAAATAAATGAAGTCGTTAAAGAAATCACATTATTGAATTGATGGCCCCTTTGTAAGTTGCCCATAAACTTAGTCAACTCGATTTGTGCCTGGATTCAGTGCAACAGCTTGCCTGTTTCAATTTTTCATTCTTAGAAATCAGGAAGGTATATTTGATGTTGTTCTTTTCTGTCTGTCCCCCAAATTGTCCTAGGACATTTTGCTCCAAGTCTTGCAGAGTTAAGTGGAGTCTGTTTCTTTGTCTGATTTTCCCCAGCCAAACAACAGGGCATTGTCTCCGGCTGGCCTCTGGGATGGGAGACGGAGGAAGATGGTCATCACCAGTGGCTCCTCTCTTTCAGTAGCACTCTGAGAAATGTCAAGATGTTATAATCAAAAACCCAGAGGGCAGAATGAAGCTGAGTGGTTAACAACATTAGACCCTGGAATGGAGCTCCTTTTTTTTAAAGAGTTTTTGGTCTTGTCACCAGATTTGCTCATTGAAATAGAACTTGGTCCAGGAGTCAGGAGTCTGGGAACAAGCCTAGCCTGAGTCATGGTGACCTTCTGGAATCCTGGCATCTTCCTGTAAAGGGCAGGTACCTCTCTGAGCTTTCCTACAGCATCAACATTCTCAAGAGTAACTGAATTTTTGAGGCCAACGGGCAAGTGTTGGGTCAAAACAGCCCTTGGCACAACTAAAAAGTTCAGTAGAACTGTTTGATAGGAAATTATTTTTATTTCAAGCAGAAACTTCTCTTCAAAATAACAAACATGACCTTGTTTCCAAAATCATTGTACTGCCGGTACGATGGTGCATGCCTGTAATCCCAGCGGCCCTGGGGTGTGAGTCTGGGTACTTCCTTTCCAAGGCTGTATTTACATTCAGGAGACCCACTCACTTTTAGGTACCACCATTCTCCTTTCCATCTCTCCCTCTATCAAAACTGGTCCTCCAGAGAGGACTGGATGGGAGTCATTTACATCATACTGCAAAATAGTTTATTTTGCTCCCTGGCAAAAGCATTTAAAAACATGTCCCTATGTGTAGGACCTCTTATTTTTGAGAGTAGTCCCGAGCATCTAGGAGCAGGTGGCGAGGCATCTTTAGGGAGCAGGAGCTTCTTTCCCTGCATCACATTGGAAGGCAATTCCTTTCTTTGCTGGAGAAGGCTAGCGGAAAATAGAAGAGCCACGTTCAGTAGTGACTTTGAGCTCTTGGTGACCAGCACATGTCTGTCATCAGGATGAGGACCTGGATCTGGCTGACTGCTTGCATATGCATCCTCTTGTGAGTGGGTGGGTAAAAAATTGATTGTGTATTTGCTCACTCTGGGAAACTCAGCGTTATACACAGCAGCCTGAGTCTTGTGGGCAGTGGGACAGGACAGGGGATGACCCATCTCTGAAAGATTCTTTGCTGTTTCTGTCTGATGTAGTTTGGGCAACAAAGCCTGGTGCATATGAAGAGATCAATAAATTATATTTGTTTTGGATGAATCAATGGATTAATGAATGAGTCCTAGGGGCTCACAGGATAGACTGCACTTTGGGTCTTTCATTTTGCTTTTTTTAATGTCCTCACCATCTTTCATTTTGCTTTTTTTAATGTCCTCACCATCAGTACTGTGCTGCCTGCCCCATACTTGCTATGCTAGGCACGGCAGAGTATATAGTACCTATTTACATAGTTACACGGCACAGTGCCTAGTACATATCCATGTACATACTGCACATTCTAAAACATATACAAAAATTAGAATGTTTAAATTAACATGAAAAAAAAAACCGAGGATAAACAGAAGTGCTAATATTACGTTCTAACCCCCAGGGCTGTAAAAGCTCACTTTTGGGAGGGGGCTTGGGCCCCACGATGGAGAGCATTTGCTTTAGTGCAGTGGCCCAGACATTTGCCTGACATTGACCAGAATCTGTTACATCCACTAGATGAATTTGATTAAATAAGTATTCACTGAGAACAGGTCTTGGGGTGGATAGTCTGTTCAGCGCTCAGGGTGATGGTGACCTTATGTTCTGGATTCTTCAAGGCAGACTTGATTTAAAATACCATCTCCCACTCTCCCACAAATGCACTCAACACTGGCTGGTTGCATGCCCAGATTTTGAGTACAGAAAGTATCGTGGCAAGAGCTGTGGAAGACATAAAAGATGCAGCCAACTGTTCTTGTTCTTCAGGTGTTTTTTGTGGGTTATGTAGTTAGGGGAGGGCAACGTCCAGAAGACAAGGCCACCAGAGAGGAGACACAGGAGTCTCTGATATCTTAGTTCTGTCTGTTTCTGAATCCAAGAGGAGGGTGTGCTCAGGTTACATTTTTCTCTTATCTAATTTATACGTATATGGCTTAGGTATACTATTGAAAGATGAGCTATTTTATGAAAAGCAAAAGGAAATAGAAAAAGGCATTAAGAAGCACCAGGCCCTCTGGGACCAAGTACAAATAGAATGAAGCAGACAGTACCTTATGCAGATCAATGGTCCTGGGGAAACTTGGCCAAGGATGCTGCCTACACCGGACCTGGAAGCACAGTGGAATGTGGGTAGTGGAGAGAAACCCAGGCACAATCCAGCGAGCTTAATAGTGAGAGCTAAGCCTCAGGGTAGGGCTGAACCTGGAAGGTGAGAGCACCTGCAGAGGGCAGCCAATGGGCATCCACGTTGGGTTACAGAGGGATCTCGTAGGAGATGGGGTGAAAGTGGATGGAACATGTTTTGAAAATCAGATAAAAGAGTCTCTTCAATCAAGTTCAAGTTCGAATGCTGCAGCAGGACACACATACCACAGGCTTCTGTCCTGGTCATCCTTTTCATCATATCTTCCACTTTCTGCTCCACCCAAACGGAAACACAGTGCTTCCTGAACTCTCCATGCCCCCATCTTGGTACCTGGGTGGTGGGACTCTTCCCAGCCCCCTTACCTGGCTGACCTGTGCCCATTCTCCAAGACCTGCTCAGACAGTAGAACCTCTCAGACCTTTGCTGACCCGCAGGCCTGGGGTTTGTTAAAGTAAGAATCTCAGGCCTCACCTCAGACCTCCTGAGCCCAAAGTCTGCATTTAACAAGAACATCAGAAATATTTGCAGAGAAGCCTGCCTTAGGCAGCCAGATCTGCCCACCTACAGGTGGCATGGTTGAGCCTCATGCATTCCCTGGAAATCTTTAAAAGCAGCGTTGTTATTTTTGGTTTACTTCTCTGCCTTCCTTACTAGGCTTTGAATTCTTTGAGAGCTGTGACCATATTTGTCAATCTTTGTTGACTCAGTGACTGTTCCAGTGCCGGCATACAGTAAGTGTTCAATAAATACTCTCTACATGAGTGGCCAGTCAGTAATGTTCACACATTGGGGATTAAGGATGTCTCTTCCTCATAGAACATTACCTTTCTCTTTCCAAGCATCTATTTATTTTCAATGAACCATGTGGCCTGCCAGGCTGATGGTACCTGCCAGAGCCCAGAGCTGGTACTGGTGACTGACCCGTAAGGCTAAGAGACTCTCCCACGACTGGGAATGCTTTAAAGTGTCTGCCCCATGGGGGAAACACCAACGGCTCCCCCAAAGCAGCTTTTTCCGTTAAACAACATATTTGTCTTTTGATCAAAGGTCCACTTGGAAGACTTTTAAATCTGGCTTCAAGTGAGGATTAAGGGACCAAGTGACATGGGGCATCACCTTTGACTCCTTACCCTGAGGAGCACTCATTAGGACTCTTAGCACTGTACAAAGACTGGAGAGACCACTCCAGCCCCAGAACTGGGCTTTCTCTCTTTTATTTGGGAGAGGGAGATGGGTGACCTCCTGCCAGAACCCTCCTTTCAACATTGGATTTCAAGGGCCATATTCATGGCCCAGTTATAAGATCCTAGAGCACCATCCCAAAAGGACCGGAGAGGGGGGCGAGACTTGACCCAGTCCTCCTTGAAAGGCTTCCTGGCTCTCTGCTGCAAAGCACTTTTTTTTTTTTTTTTAATTATTCTTCTCCTTTTTCTGCTCTCCCACCCTGAATTTTTCTCCTTTCCTGTTCTTGGACTCAGAATAGTATACTCTATTAGGGGTGAAAATAATGCTTTGCATAGCAAAGGACTTAACGCCTCAACTTTCCAGTCTTGCATCTCACTGGGCCCTCACGAGAGGCGGTAGCAGAGTGTCGCAGGCTCCATTGCAGACTTCACATGGGAATGAAGGGACAGAGGGGGGAAGAAACTGACCCCAATTCATGCAGCAAAGTGGGGCTAGAGCTGGGTTTGGGGCTCAGGCGCCTGACTCAGCCCGGAGCCCTTCACAGCCCCTTCCTCCTGACTTTGAGAAATGGATTCCCGCATCTGGGTGTCAGGCGTCAGGATTTAACATGCTCTTTTAATTCTCACTTCTGAGAAATGGGTAGGTACTCTATCTTCCTCATTTGACAAACGAGGGACTCAAGATGGACAACCCTGTCTCAGCCTTGTCAAATTTTTTCTCTGGCAAGACCCAGCTCAAATCTGACTCTGGGGCTTTCCCTCTGATTTTCTCAGTGGCCAGGATCGTTGCTCCTTCCCTCCTCCTTTGAACTCATTTTTTTTCTGTCCTCTACAGCCTCCTTCCTATGGGATTATAATTGTTTGGCCTATGAGTGGTTTGAGGATATCATTTTTTTTTTGGACAAGATTCAACGCTGGGTAACAATATTCTTTCTCCTTCCTATGAAATTTCATCTAAATTTTTGTTTCTTTGAGTTTCTCTGGAGTGAAGGAAAGTGTATTATACATCAGGGCACATTTGACAGATGTAAGTGATTATACTAATAGTGGGATTATTTCCCTGTGTGTCTAATGTATTCAGGCTTATTTCAAATGAATTGAGTTTAAAACTCATCTCTAAAAATGAAATAAGGTCTTTACATTTTTCCTATCTCTATCCTCCTTTTATCTGGGTTTTAAAACCTTTTTAAAAAATATATGATGAGGATATTATATTGCCTTTAATTTATTTTAAAATGCTTTGACACAGACAAGCTGGGTATGTATGTGTGTGTATATATATATTTACACGCATACATATGCACAAACACACACATATACCTCTCTCTGTGTGTATAAATGTACATTCCATGTTGGCATATTTTATATGTATGTATTTTTTTTGTGTAAATTTATTTTGACCTATATCCTGGAGTCAGTGTGGTATCCTGAAAAGGAACATACACTTTTTAATTTTTTTAATATATTTATTGTTTTTAGTTTTCGGCAGACACAACATCTTTGTATGTGGTGCTGAGGATCGAACCATGCCAGGCAAGTGCGTTACCGCTTGAGCCACATCCCCAGCCCGGAACATACACTTTTAAAAAAAAATATTTTAAGTTGCTGATGGACCTTTATTTATTTATTTATTTATTTATTTATTTATAGGTGCTGAGACTCGAACCTAGTGCCTCACACATGCTAGGCAAGTGCTGCTCCCCTGAGCCACAACTCCAGCACAGGAACATACACTTTTGAAAGCCTCTAATTAGGTGTGGACTTCAGCTAAATTTATATCCAATTAATACCAGAGGCTTTGTTATTTTTCACAGGTGAAAATTGTGGTGTTCAGAATCTGTGATTGGCTGGAAAGATGGCAGAGACTCTCTACCCTGTTGTACGTGGGGCTCAGGGATCTAATCTGGTGGTTTGTGTTCTTTCAGAATGGTGTCCAGCCCTTGTTTTGAAATTATCCGGTGTCTAGCCACTCATCAGAGAATTTTGGTCTCATATATCTAAATAAGTTTGGCTGAAACCAGCTACTAGGTTATTTGTTATATTTGCCTTTGGTGAAGCTCAGTGTTTCTATAAGGGCGAGAAAGATGAAACTTCTTTGAGCCTGAAGACAAGGTTGTCTGTTTTGGGGTCTGCTTGCTAAATGAATGTATATGGGACAAAATCGAGCCTAAGACTTAATTTCATAGCTATCAAATGGCAAGAGGAGGGGGCTGTAGCTTCATCCACCTCTAACTATTGGATGCCACCAACGTGTGTTATAAAGGACACAGTTATTGCTAACAATGACATTTGCTTCGGTAAGATCACAACAGAAGGCTATAGAGTAACAGTTCCATTTCTCAGAGTGGTCTCTGGCACACTCTAATGGACTTTATTTCTATTTTTATGGTATTTAATTAAGTAATTAAGTCTTTTCATTTTTTGCACGGGAGGCTATCAAAGTATTCTCCAAACCAACAACAAGAACACAACACCTTTAATTGTGTCTTACTTTTAACTTGTCACATAGCCTAAGTTTAGTGTTAAAAATATAGAGGAGCCAGGGATGAAAGGGATGTCCAGGGGCCAAGCATTGTTGTGTTCAGAGAGGCAGGAACATGGACAGGGTACAAGAGGCAGTAAAGATGGCGGCACTAATGTCAATCCAGAACCACTGGAGAGAGACTCTTCAATCTCTTTAGCACATTTTGCCGCATGGGGCCCATTAGATGGAGGGGAGCAAGATGGTTGCAGATACTGTGGGAATCTTTGCTAAAATTCAGGACAATTTAGGATGGGACCGTTGATTGGGCAAATCTTTCCTTGCCAAGGTGGGATACTCTCTCATTTGTAGATTATACAATACAGGTTTATTTATTTTTTTCCTTTAAAATATAGTACAAGGATAACACAACAAAAAGAAAATAACCTTGGAATGAAATGCACCAACTGTTAATTATGGTTGTCTTTGGATGATGAAAGTATTGATTGTATTTTTAAATTCAATTTTTTTCCCCCAATTTTGGTTCCTTAGGGTATTGCTTTGGAATGTTCAGTAAAGAGAACCTATATGTCCAGTTTTTTTTCAAAAAGATTTATTGACACAGTCAAATGGAAAAGTGAGCTAAGAGCAAAATGGGGACACTCTTCAATGATCTTGTGTTTAAGAATGGTGCTTAGAGACTGCCATGTAATCCTTCTTCTTAGATTGTAGCCATCCTGGTACAGCCACTTCCCCAGTCCTCCACCAATACTGATTGTTATCAATGTTTATATAACAAGTATTTCCCATCTTAACAAGCAGACTTCTACAAAATCACCTGTAATAGAAGCATAGTATTCTATTAGGGGATCAACTAAGTTCTCGTTGGGTGTTTAATCATTTCAGTAGTTCATCACTTAATTTTTCACTAAACCCAATTTTATTACTGTTTTTATTTTCTTTATTGCTTTCTAGTGAAGTGTACTTATATTGACTTTCACTAGTGGTATGGAGAATGCGGTTTCTCTGTTAGTCAACCCAAGATGCAATTACAGTTTAAGAAATTGTTTGCCTGTATGATATGTGGGAAACGAGATTTTGTGATTTAATTTGCATTATTTGATCATTGGAAAAGTAGCATGTTTTTCACACAATTATCGACCATTTGTGCTTCCTCATTGCAAATTGCCTGTCCATGAACTTTGCTCTTTTTGTTATTCATGTGATTTGCATTTTATTGTCGAAACATAAGAGCTTTTTACATATGAAGAATACATATGAAATTAGGAGAAAATTGATCGACATGCAAAGAAAGAATAAATAGTGTCTTGGCTGATCCCTGTATTGTTTTTCTCTAATTCATTGTATCTATGTTAAGAAAAAAGAGGGAACTCTGTTATACCATTTTTCCCTTACTAGCTCCCATTTGTACTTAGGAGCAATGCCCAAGCATACAGCATTAGGTCTTTTATGATGACCTGCTTATCTCTCTTGACTCAATTCTGGTCCTTGATATCTAATTCTAAGAGTTGTTCACACTGAATTGTTTTAGTTTCCAGGAAGTGCTAACTCCTCTCTTTTGGGCCTTTGGTATGTGCTGTATCCTCTGCCTGAAACTCCTCTAATTCTATCTCTGATGCCTACTGCCCATCACTCAGGCCTATACTGACCACGCCTTCCTTTAGCCCACTCGTTCTAAACCAGTGATAACATTTGTCATCCTGAGGGCATTTGCCAATGTCTGGAGACATTTTTGGTCATCATACTGGAGCGGTCTTAGACTACTGAAATCTAGTGTGTAGAAGCTAGGGATAGAGCTAAATATTCCTTAATTCATGGGACAGCCCAAGACAACAAAGAATTATTTGGCCCCAGATATCAAAAGTGCTGAAGTTGATTCACTGAGCCCTAAATCTAAACAGTCTTTACCAACCTTCCCACCCACTCTCTGCTCATTCTAACATGGTTGAGTGTCCCTCCTGGCACCTCCAGGGACCATCCTGTACTTACTTCCTTCATGGCCCTATTACACTGTTTTTTTTTTTTTTTTTGGTACTGGGGATTGAATCCAGGGCCCCTTAACCACTGAGCCACATCCCCAGCCCTTTTTCAACGTTTTATTTAGAAACAGGGTCTCACTGAGTTGCTTTGGGCCTCACTAAGTTGCTGAGGCTGGCTTTGAACTCACAAATCCTCTTGCCTCAGCTTCCCAAGACGCTGGGATTATAGGCATGCACCACCTCGCCCGGCTTACTACACTGTTTTGTGATTGTTTTCTAGTCTAGAAGCTTCCTGATGGAAGTAGCATGATTGGTAACACTAGGGTCCAGTCTGGGGTCCGGAATATGGCTGTCAGAAGAAGCATAGAATGGGCTGGGAAGACAGTACCCAGATTTGAATCTCAGACTCTGCTACTTACTAGCTATGTGACCTTGGGCAAACTAGTAACCTCTCTGAGCCTCCGTTTCCTCTTCCATAAAATGAGAATGTTATTTGGAGGAATACATGGGATACTATTTGTAAGTTGCTTAGAGAAGTAGAATTTCCATAAGGGTTAAATACAGGAACAAGAGTGACATCAGCACTCAACAAATACTTGAGGAATGACAGGTGCTGGTCTCACTGTGATTCTGGACATTTATCTGTTCCTCCTGTCTCACTTCGCCTGCCATGATTTTTTAAAAAATATAATTTTAGATGTTGATGGACCTTTATTTTATTCACTTATTTATATGGGTGCTGAGAATCGAACCCAGGGCCTCACACTTGCTGCACAAGTGCTCTACCACTGAGCCTCAACTCCAGCGCAGCCTGCCATGATTTTTTTTTCTCAACAATCTAAAACGTCTCCTTTCTCTGTAGCTCTTACTTTTCTGAGGCTCACATTATATCTTCATCTCTTTAGACATGAACTGCTAATATTCCTTAAAGAATATTCCTGTCTCCATTGTGGAAAGAGGCAATTGAGAGCCAAATACGGAGTCACAAACATGCATGCCCCTGCTTAGGTAAATAAAATGCATACGAAGTTCCTAATCTCCTCTGTGGTGTGTACTTCAGAGACACTTTTACAAATGAATCTATTTAAAAAAAAATAGGAAAAGAAAAGAAAAAGAATTAAAAAAAGAAAAAGATTTGCGCAAGGTACGTGGAGCACAGCCTGCTGCGGCTTCGCCCACCGTGTCAAATCAGCGTCTGCTGTTACATAGTTGAAGTTAATTTGACGTTGAAGTAAACAAATCAAAGTGTGTTTATAGAATAATTAGGCCCTATTCTCAATGCTGTGGCTAAGAAGTTTTGTCACAATTACTGATCAGTGGCTTTCTTTGTTTTGTTTTCGAAATTCCATAGCAACACACAAAAATAAAGCTGTTGTTAGCACACTTAGTGCTTATGTAATCCCAGGCCGGTGGAGGGAGCCTATCGGAGGACCAAGTCAACAAATTCTTAGTTGAATCTTCTCATCGTGTTTCTTAGCGTGGAACCGGGTTGCGTCTTTGGAAATTGGTATGGAAAGGGAGGCTCTTGGGTAAGCACGGTCCAATCTTCCAAAAGAGCTTTAAAATGCACGCTCTCACTCTTACCTTGCGTGCATGGGCCTCTGCGTGTGCCGTGGCTTTGGCTTCTAGCTAGCCTCTGGGGAGAATTGGTTCAAGGTCATCCAGATCAGCAACAGGAAACTTGACAGGAGAGAATATGAGGGAGCATCACACTTCAGGACTTTAAAAAAATATGTATATATATATTTTAAGGAAGCACATTAAACTCCTTAAAGGAGTCCACTTGGTCACATATACCTTAGAGGGGTCTGAGGGGTCTTTCATGGGGGTACTAGGCAACTGTCTGGAGACAGAGTCTTCAGGGAGCTGAACCCACTCTGGAGGGTTTAAGGTGGAGGACCTCTCTTAAAACATCTCCCTGGAGTCATCCAGATCCACCAAGTGTTCTTATGCTGATCTTAACCATCTCCTCGGACCCTGTATCCCTCCAACCTCTTGGCTTACAGCCCCTGTTTCTCTACCATGTCCCTGTTCCTGCTCACAGCTCGCTTGAGGACCTTGGGTGATAGTGGGCGCTGTGTGGCTGTCAAACTCTGGGGTCTGCTGCTAAGTGTTATTTTAATTTATCTTCATCTAAATTCCTCCTAGAGCAGCTTTTGAAACATGAGATTGTCTTATTAAGAGGTACTTATTGTAAAGTAGAGTGGGCTCTACCTTTGATGAAGACAGAAGAGGCCACGTTTGATGGGTTGGACATTGCGAGACAAAGAGAGTAATTAATGACTTAATTGCCTCTTCACCCTTTCTTTCTTGAGAGAAAAAAAAAAGTTTTTCTTCTTTTCTTTCAAAACTCAGCCTGGCTGAAAGCTGGCATTCTCCATGCTGTTTTACAGTTTCGTTTAAAAAAAAAAAGAAAGAAAGAAAGAAAAGAAAAAGAAGAATAAATCAGAGCCTCATTTTTTTTTTCTATTACATTTTTCTGCAACATCTTCCTCACTTTCTTGGAATCATCGTCTATTGATTTTACCTTTAGCAGCTTTGGAAGTTGCGGCCATCTGTTTGTGGAGAGTTTAATACCTTGTATGGATTTCCTTGTGTTAGTTTAAATGCCGATAAGATACGTGGCAAATTAATGAAATAAAAATAGCTTTGTCAATAAACAGAGGCAAAGCCACTTTCAACATTTGTTCAGCGTTCGTTGCTTTTTCAGGGCCTCGACAAAATTAGTGGGTAGGATTAAAGAATATATTCGTCTTTTATCCCATGTTTGAGTACTTGATCACAGAGGCATGGTTTAATCCAAACATCAATAGCACCTCGTCAATTCCGTCAGAGACAGCTGTCAAAGTGGACTTTGGGTTTGTTGGAGCTTTGTGTTTTATCCTTTTTTAAGGTCATGGAGTATTTTCTTTGATTTTTGATGCTGAAATCTTTCTTAATCTTCTAAACTTGAGAAACATCTGTTAAGATTTAATGGGATGGCTTTTGTCTTAAAATTAGAGCCTGTCTTGCAAATCTTTCCACCTTCCTTCCCTTTTCAGCCCCCAATTAGGAAAAGCGGGCAGTCGGGGCATGAAGCACTGTCCGTTATCACATAGAAGCTCTGGCACCGGCCAGAGAACAGTGTGCGAGTTCACTGGCCAGTGGCTGAGTGTTAGCGTGAGTATCAGGCAGGGCGGGATGGCTTTTGAATGCCGAATGCTGTGGTCCCAGTGTTCACTTTTGTTTCCTAGTGACATTAGCAATTTCTCTGTGGCACATCACTTAGCCTGGGATCTGAGTGGCAGATTTATGGGTCCCAGTGAATAATAACGAGGTAAAAATGATGTAGGGAAGAGAAACAGCTGGAAACAGGGGATTTTTTAAACCTTTCCTCCTAAGCTTCCTCGTGGCTGGATTGCATGGTGTCAACAAAATTTAGTAGTTAAAATAGCTGGAGGTACAGTAACAGCATCTAAAAATATATGCCTCCAAATCTGTACAGACAGCTGTCATGTCTGTTGACAGAATATATTAGTCATTATCCTCATTAGGAGATACAAAATCGTAGCAGTTTTCCTAATGTTCCTAATGTTTCATATCATGTAATTGCTAGTAATGTTGGAGGGTCTCTGATAGTCCCCACCACTGGAATCAGGGTGTTTTCCTTTGGCCTGACATGTGTGTCTATGTGTGTGTGTGTGTGTGTGTGTATCTTTGTACCAGGGATTGAACTCAGGGATGCTTCATCGCTGAGCTACCTCCCCCGCCCATTTTTTTTATTTTTTATTTTGAGACAAGGTTATGCTAAGTTGCTGAGGCTGGCTTTGAACTTGTGATTCTTCTGTTTCAGCCTCCTGAGTTGCTGGGATTGAAGGCGTGAGCCTCCCCCGAGCCTGGCTCTGCCTTTTAAATTCTTAACCCGAATGGGGACACATTGTTAGAGTCCCTCTCAGGGAAGCATTAAAAAGCTTCTGCTCATGGCCTGAGACACTCCCTCCAACCCTGAGCATGAGCTGGAAACTTCTGTTCTGAGTAAAAAAGTTGGACCAAGACCTTTTACCCCAAAGGTACCAACGTTCGAGTTGGAACCTTCTATAACTGTAGTATCAGAGATACGTGTCCAGCTGCTGGGAACTGGGTGAGTGCAGGGATTTCTTGCCCTCTCTGCCAAGGCAGGAAGGAATCCCAGTCTGGAGCATGTGGGGACTGGTGGCAGGATCGCAGTGTCAGGAGCCAGAGAGGACTCTTAAGGCCGCCTTTAGGAGCCTTGTGCTTTGGGGGAGCTTATTTAACTGTCTGGAGCCCCCAGTTCTTCGTGGGAAGTAGGGATGATCGTAACTACCTTATGGCATTGTGCAGACACACCACGGAAGAACCTCAAAGGTGCCTGCTATGTAATAGATATTTGAAAATGTCAGCTCTGCCTTTTCCCCCTGTACCCCTCATGTTCTTTCCTCCACATTCTTAGGTCTTGACACAGGCATGCATTCTTGTCCCCATATCATTTGAAATCTTCCATAGACTTGGAATCAGAGGTACTTATGAAATAGGGCTAGAAGAGAAATTCCATCCCTCCCTCCCTCCCTCTTTTGCTCCCTCCCTCCCCTAACCTTGCTCATTCTCCAATCCGGCCAGGGGAGAATTCTCATTGTTATAAATAAGAGCAAAATATTAAAAGTTGATTAATATGCACTGCATGGGCTATATGGTAGGACCTGTTTATATTTTCACATTTAATTACCACCATGAAGTAGGTACAATTCTTATCCCCAATTTGTAGGGGAAGAGACCAAAACCCAGAGAAGTCGAATCACTTGCCCAGGATCACACCGCGGAGAGGAGTGGGACCGGGATCTGGCGCAGGCGGCTGGTTTCTAGAAGCAGCAGGCTCCCTAGGCTTATAATCAAGAACCCTCCCAGAGCGGGGCAGGGATCTCCAGGGCCATTAGCTGCACCCTTGCAGCCTTTTGATCTGTCGGGCACTGAGCCCCTGAGCCTGGCAGGAAGGACGCACGTGGCGGTGGTGGAGCCAGGCCGCCCCTCTGGGACGCTGTGCTGCTGTTCGTAATGTAGAATGGGACCTCGCAGGCGGTGTTGCTTTTCCTCCTTGGCCTCTCCCTCCCTCTCCTGACAAGGTCTTCAATTAGCAGCTTGTAGGGGTCCAGCCCAAGGTCCCCACTTCATGCAGGATGTGTAACTGTATTCCCCAGGGTGGGGGTGAAAGGGCAGAGGAAAACGGGGGAGAGGCGACAAGAAGCCCCTCAAATGGGAGGGAAGAAATGTGCTGGCCTCTTCCAAACTCATGAGGGGCCCGGGGTCATTTGGGAGGTGGCTCTCGCAGAGATGGAAGGAGAGGCTGCTACAGAAAGCAGAGCAGGTATCAGCTCAAGCCCGTTAGCATCTTCCTCCTTCTGGAAGGTGAACGATCCTCAGGTCCCTGGTGCCTCCTCCCAGTGGAAGGCCTTGGTCATCTCTAGGCCTTGACTCTGTCAGGCCTGGGCTGCATTGAACTAGGTCCCTCTGTCTTGCCGGGCCGGGAGGATGTTGTTCCTCCTGCAGATAGTCTGCTGGTTGCTCTCTCTTTGCTGCTAGGCTGTGTGCACCCTTCACCTGGAAGCCACGTTGTCTTTCTTTTCATCTGTGAAAAGCAGGTACATCATTCTAAGGCAGAAAAAAGTTAAAAAAAGAATGTGCTTCCCCACACAAATGCTACATACTTGCCATCCCCTTCATGATCCACCTGAAAATAAAGCATTATATGAATTGAAGGGCAGAAACATGCCGTGGAACAGGCCGAAAGGAATGACTTGGGGGAACTTAACGTGGGGTCAGAGATCATCTGAAAAAGATGAGAGATCAAAGCTGGGTTAGTCTGTGTCACTATAACAAAATACCCGAGGCGGGGTCACTTATATAGAGTAAAGAGATTTCTCTGGCTCACAATTCTGGTGACTGGAGAGCCCAAACAGCATGGTGGCCATATCCTGACAAGGGCCCCCTAGCTGTGTCACAACATGGTAGAGAAAAGGAAAGAGAACCAGTTGCAGGTTCAGGGGGACAAGGCCAGAGGGTAGTCTCACTTTCTAACAACTGCTGTCAAGTGGACTAACAAATCCATGAGATCAGCAGTAGTTCTTTCTGAGGGCGATGACCTCATGACCTGGCCGTCCACCAGGCCCCGCCTCTCAAAGATCCCACCACCCACCACCACCAAACTGGGGATCAAGCGTCCAGCACATGAAACTTTTAGGGGAAACAAACAGCATCCAAACTATAGCAAAACCCAAATTCTATGTAAAAACAGGGGCACAAATAATTTTTTTTTTCCTCGATAACATAGAAATTTGTATTTTTTTCCCTTAGTTATAATGTTGTAATTTCTTCTTAGTTATTTTTACAATATTATTATGGTAAATAATATATATTATTAAGACACCTCTTAATATGATATTAAGACATACACATACTAACATTTGAAACCAAGAAATATATAATTTCTTTTTTTTAATAATTTTTTAAATTTTTATATGACAGCAGAATGCATGACAATTCTTATTACACATATACAGCACACTTTTTCATATCTCTAGTTGTATACACAGTATATTTATACCAATTCATGTCTTTATACTTGTACTTTGGATAATAATGATCATCACATTCCACCATCATTTCTAACCCCTGCCCCCTCCCTTCCCTCCAACCCCTCTGCCCTATCTAGAGTTCATCTATTCCTCCCATGCTCCTGCTCCCTATCCCACTATGAATCAGCCTCCTTATATCAAAGAAAACATTTGGCATTTGAGTTTTTGGGATTGGCTAACTTAGCATTTTCTTCTCTAACTCCATCCACTTACCTGCAAATGCCATAATTTTATTTTCTTTTATTGCTGAGTAATATTCCATTGTGTATATATGCCACATTTTTTTTTATCCATTCATCTATTGAAGAGCATCTAGGTTGTTTTTTCCACTGTTTAGCTATTGTGAATTGTGCTGTCCCTGTACTATGCTGTTTTTAAGTCCTTTGGGTATAGACCGAGGAGAAGGATAGCTGGGTCAATGAGCCATGTGCAGTTGTGTGTGCCTGTAATCCCAGCAGCTTGGGAGGCTGAGGCAGGAGGATTGTGAGTTCAAAGCCAGCCTCAGCAGCTTAGTGAGATCCTGTCTCTAAATAAAATACAAAAAAGGGCTGGGGATGTGGCTCAGTGGTTAAGTCCCCCTGGGTTCAATTCCAGAAAAAAAAAAAAAAAGAGAGAGATTGTGTGTGGCCTTTAAATCTCTGGTATGGGGTTTGTGTCCTTTTCTTAGGATCCACAGGTTCAGTTGTACTTGAGGTGGACCAGTGGTGGTCCTCAGAGGGATCGGTGTTTGGGTGGGTCAGAGAGAAGTCTGGAGGTAGGAACACATGCCCTTCCTCACGCATCTTTCAGACCGCCAGGTAGCAGCTCTAGGCATGTAGTGTGGATTCAGGCCTCTGCACCTGTTTTGTGAGAGAATAAAAATTAAGGAGAGTGACAGGCTGTGAATGACGGTGGCTCCTGAATCTGAAGCCATCTCCACGGCTGGATCTCCCGTCAGAGCATGGAGTGCTAGCTCCTTTTTAAATTTTCCTTTTCAAGTTTTATAGGGGGAAAAAATAAATTTTCCTTTTCTTTCCCTGCCTCGCTCCCCTTCTGCAACATCGGGAACACATCACCTTTCCCAGTCAACTTCTGGCTGAGGGCTGTTTGGAGGAGCTGCTTCCCCACGGGACGGATCTGAGTCACCCTGTACTGGGCAGAGAGTCATGAAATGGGAACATGTGAGAACAGGCCCCGGGAGGAGCTGGACTCGGGGCTGCCCACTGACAACAGTTTCTGGGTGAGCAAGATGGATGCACAAGTGTAGGTCAGACCTCCGTGTGGGGGGCGGCACCAGGCAGGAGTTGCCTGGGTAGAGACACAGACAGCAAGGTGAGCGAAGACCCGTTTTCCAGTGAAAAGGGACTCTGCATCTTGATGAGGTTTTGCTGGACACGATTTCAGCTTTTAAAGTAGCCTGCGACAGAGGCTTGTCGGGTGCTGCAGGATGGGGCTCTCCCTCCTCCTGCATCTGACATCCCTGCCCCTGACTTTCCTGTCCCTGCCAAGTGATTGGGCAGGATGATTTGATGGGACATTCACCAGGAGGTTTGATGTCCCCAACTAGTAAATATGCTTGCTGTTGTGAAGCCCATGCATAAAAGGCAAAGTATCACATTTTCCTCTGAATTCTTGAGGAAATTGCTCTCATATACAACACCAATCTTTGGCTGCGTGACAGAGACGGAGTGTCATTTGAATGCCATTACCAGGCTGTAAAGTCTGGTCAGAGCTGCCTTTTCCGAGTTTCCAATCTTTTGGGATCCTTGGAGGGTCACCCTGCGGGTCAGGTTTGTTTAGTCTGGTCCGTAATGGTGTAAAGTGGCCTTGACTTTGGAGCCTACCTAAATAATGCCCTATCTGTTTGATACTTCAGCAGTCTCTGGAAGTTGTATATATGTTTCGCTTTCTAATATTCGAGGCTGAGTTGGATTTCGTTCTTAATAGATGGCAAATTGTTTCTAAAAACAACCTCATCTTGCTTTGAAAGCTAGCCAGAGTTCAGAGGGCCTCTGCCTTTTAAGGGGAGATCTATGTTTTCCTTGGGGAAAAAAATCACACCACAACTTCTATTTGTGTATGCACAATACCTACCCTTTGCATCTCTTTTAGGAGACTCATCTGAGCATAATGCTATTTTAAAAATATATATATTTTTTGGAGTAGAATAGACAGAGAAAATCCCATACGTCATGAATGTGTAGTGAATTTTAACTTAACACACAGTAGCAATTGGCTCCTAAAACCCGAAACAGCACATCAGTACCAAAGAGCTCCCCACCTGCCCCTCCACTTGAGCATACACAATTTTAAATTGCTTTTAAATTTATAATTTATCCAAGTTTTTCTACATTGCAATTTATTCCCCCTTTTCCCGACATTCTCTGAATCATCATGTACAGATGGGGAGGGGAAAGATCTTGTTTGATTTTCTGGTAACAAATAAACCGTGCTTCTCTAAAATCCTTGAATATAGCTTTGGCTTGTCCCCCTGAGCTTTGCCAGTTCATCTATATCTTGTAAAAACGGGGTTCATTTGTATATGGATCCCCATAGAAGATCCAAATCCTGCTCCTTTATGTATTTCTTCACAATAAAAACCTGGTTTCACAACGTTAGCATACCTGGCACGGGTCTCTCTCACTCACACCTTAATTTCATGAATCGCTATCGAACCCATTTTGTGAATGTTACCTGCCTAAGGCCTTGGGGTCTGGAGGATGATGGTGGGAGAAAGATGCTCATTGTAAAACTTTTGGCTTAGAGGCCTTGAGGAGTAAATAGGTTCTCCTCCTTAACCCTTCTTCTACCTTATAAAAGGAATCTCCTTCAAAGCCCTGTAAATGGACTTTCCCCCCCTCATTTTAAAAACAGTTTAATTCCTCTTTTCCCCCCAAGCTCTTTAGCACCTAGAACATCTTTCATTACAGTAACATAAATTAAAAGTGACATAAAATTATACAGCCCTGTGTAAAGTAGTTGAAGGAAAATGTCTTTTATGGCTAGCTTTTATGGTTTCAACAATTAGTTATTAGATTTTTCTCCATTTTTAATTCGCTGTTCTGTGTGTACATTCTGAGGGGTGCCTTCCCTTCTCCCATCTCTTCACTGGTAATAGGGCTGGGGGCCTTGGGACCCGTTTAGCTGACTTTCTTATCTCCCAAAGGCATTTCATTACAGCCCCGTTGCTAAATGTGGGCAAAGCAAACCCCTTGGGAGAGAAGCCAGCCTTGAGCCATTTTTAAGTGAAAAGAGTTTCTCTCCCTGTATGTGCCCCGTGTCCCCTGCAGCCTTGGGCCCGTCTCCCCCTGAGGGTAGAGTAGCAGCAGACAGGCTGGGGCATCGCATCTCAGTGGCTGGGCCTTAAGCTGATAAATCCTGAGTTTTTAGTAACTTTCCAAACATTCCCGGGGAGTGAGAATAACAGAGATTTACTCCTGCCAAAATTTAATCATGCAGAGAAAGTGAAATTTAGATCAGTGTATAGATTATTTTTTAATGTGATCTCTCGACAGCGGAGGGCAAGGGAGCCAGAAGTCGAACCCTTAGAGCAGTCTAGACCATGGCAATTTGATTCATTTAGGGGAATTGTATTCGGTTTTAGGCTTTGGCTGGGGTTTGGCTATTCTTTTTGGGAGTGCATGATGTCATTGTGTCAAGCGTGTCACAGCCAAGGCATTCTGGTATTTATGTTGGCCCCAGATCTAGCCCAGAGTACATGGCAGCCTCAATTTATTGCTACTTTAACTTTGTTTAGTCATGCAGAGGTTTTATTTATGTTGGTAAATTTCAAACAGTGGCCAACAGTGACCGCACAATGAAAAGGCCTGCAAGATTCATCATCGATAAATCACCTTGTTGCTGAGTTTCTTTAATTAAGGAAAAACTCCGTCTGTTGATCCCTGTGGTTGCTGGAAGGAAAGCAGGGTGGGGAGTGCTTTGATTAATCCATCTATCAGCCCCGCTTTGGAAAGTGAGTCTCCTGTTTCTGATTGTAGCTGGGCAAAGACCTAAATAAAAATTTATCTTGTCAAAACCTATGGGCTAACTGAAAGCAAATAAAGAAGTTTTATGGCATCCACATAAAGTTAAATAAATAGCGAGAAAGTGCAGTGCGTCCTACAGACATTTTTCAGTACAGTACGTGGCTGTTCTTTGGGGAGAGCTCATTAACTTAAAAAAAATTACCTTTAATGGGCCACTCATTATCGTCATCATCAAATGCTTCGCTTGTCTAATGTTCCAGGGTTTAATACCTGATTAAAACCAAGGACTGGGGCTCGTGGCTGGGGGCCATTGGAGCTACCCAGGCTAGAAGGCACAGTGTGTGCTTCTAGAAGGGTAAAATGTGGACTCTATAACCAGCATTGCAAGTGTCAGGGGATCTTTTTTATTTTTTTTTAAATTGATGCATCTGGAAGGTAGTGGACCTTCCTGAGGATGTCAGATTATGGGGGCAACAGGGTAAAACTGTTTGCGTCTGATTGAATCCTATCATCTTTGGTTCAACTTAACTTTCGGGTGGGGGCTTCCTCTGCTGACAAAGCCCAGTAAAATGGACTGGGATTGGAGGGCTCTTTTTACCAAATGCAGTTGAAACAGACATCTGTCTGAGCTTGGGCTTATGGGGGAGTACATTTTATTTCGAGTTAAAAAATTTCTTTGAATCAGACAAAAGACAGCAGCTGGTGATGGAGAAGGCCAATTCCGATACCAGAACGGGCTTAAGATGATTTGCTTTTCCTTTTTAGGTTATGAAAAGGGTGCTCTCTTGACACCAAGCTTCAGGATTCATTCACAGGAAAGGGCGATTTCTCAAGTGTCAAGTCTTGGCGCCGGATGCATTTGGCAATCAGCCCCCGTCTGTTTGATGGAGTTGTACAATAAGTGTGGGCTTGGGGGAATCGGGAGCATTTCGAGAAGCATCTCCTGTGGGACGCTGTGCTGTGGGCTTCTACTCTGGGACATGACATCTTTGTGTTGACAGACTAAAGCTGCTGGTGGATGTTAGCTGATGGTTTTGCAAGTTTGTGGCTTTTTTCCTGCATCCTGTCATCGTGTCCTGTCTTTATTAATGGAGCAGGGCTCCCAGTGACTAGGGGTGGTGGTGGTCATGGTGATGGTGTGTGAGGAGTGAGACTGCCCTACCAGGGTCTTGTTAGGAGAGGTGGGGATGAGGGAGCGATGGACAGACAGGCTCTGACCTGACCAACTGGATCAGCTTCACTCAACTCGGTGGGCTTGACTTTCACAGATGTCCAAGCCTACCCTTTGGACCTGCACTGCCATGTTGGCTATTTCAGCTTTCTGGTAGACCTCCTCTTAGGTTGGTGAAGTAAAAAACTGGCTCAAATTTGGAACAATTTCAATATAGAGGTTCCAATTTGGACACAGATTTTGGACATAGGTTGATGAAAAATGACTAACCGCTTCATAATGACAGTATCTTATGGACCCTTTATCTTCTTCATTGATTCCAAGAGATAGTTCAAGGCTATCTTGGAGTCTACTTAGTTTTCCCCGTGCATCAGGAAGAACACTTTGATTTATCCTAGCATTGAGGTCAGAGGTTAACAGCAGGCCAATAAATACATATATATTAATCTCTTACCATGTAGCAAGTGCTGGGCAGTGTGGAGACCCAAGGAATCATGTCATACCCTTGGCCTAAAGAGGATTCTTATCTCCTTGAAGGAGTTAGGATTGAAAAGAGAATCTCCTACACGGTATAGTTGTAAAATGTTGACATAGTTTCCTTCCAAGCTTGGGCTGTGGGGCTAGTTCTCCATCTCCTAGGTGTGACCAAGGGAAAGTTTCATCACATTTGTAGTCACTCCACGATCTTTTGTTTGCAAAAAATATTCTTAATTCAATATGACCATCATGGTTTTCAACCCAAGCTGTCCATCAGACTCTCCTGGGCAGCTTTAAAAAAATGTTGATGCCCAGGCTGCCCCTAGATCAATGAAATGAGAATCTTTGGGGACGAGGCTCAAGATATCAGTAATTTTAAAAGCTCCCTAGGTGATCCCAGTGGGCAGCCAGGGTTGAGAAATATAGAAATGAAATATGCAAGTCCAGATAAATAATGAAAACTTTAAATTCTATTTAAAACTATAGCTTCTCCTCTTCTCTTCCTCTGGTTTGCAGTTCTGAATTGGAGAGGAGGGCACGGGAAGTCTGTGCTTTTCACCCTAACTTACTAGTGTTTCTTCCCCTGCCAACTTGCTCACCAAAGTTGCTAGCTGCTCTGTGGTTGAGGTAGGTGGTGCAGAGGGAGGACACGTAAAGGCTGGGAGGGTCTATGTGAAGCCTCCATGCTCTTTTCCAAAGTGTGATCAGCATCAATGCCATCTGACAGGGCTTCTCACAGCTGCAGCAGATAATTTGTTTTAGAATTAAAAAAAATATTTTTTATTTGTAGTTGGACACAATACCTTTATTTTATTTATTTATTGTTACATGGTGCTGAGGATCAAACCCAGGGCCTTGCATGTGCTAGGTGAGGGTTCTACTACTGAGCCACAACTCATCCTTAGAATTTATTTTTAATTGACAATAATTGTGTTTATTTTTAGGTATAATATGATGTTTTGGTCTATGTATACATTACAGAAAGATTCAGTCAAACTAATTAAGTATTCATCATATTACAAACCCCCTTTTTGTGGTGAGAATGTTAGAAATCTATTCTTTTATCAATTTTGAGACACACAATACATTATTTTCAACTATGGTCCCATCCAGTGCAATACAGAAACAGAACTTATTCCTCCAGTCTGACTTCACACCCTTTGATCAATACTCTCCTAGCCCCAGTCTCAGGTAACTGACTTTCTACTCCATTTCTATAAGATAGACTTTGTATAATTGAGATCATGCAGTGTTTATCTTTCTGTTCCTGGCTTATTTCACTTAACCTAATATCATCCAGTTCCAACCATGCTGTTGCAAATTGCAGAATTTCTTTTGCTATAATAGTGCAGTATTCTAGTGTGTGTGTGTGTGTGTGTGTGTGTGTGTGTGTGTGTGTAAACATTTTCTTTATCTATTTATCTGTTGATGGGCATTTAGGTTGCTTCCATATCTTGGCTATTATGAATGATGCTGCAACGAAGATGGGGACACAGATATCTCTTCAACATTTCAACATGCTGGTTCAATTCCTTTGAATATACAACCAGAAGTGGGATCATTGAATCATATGGTAATACTGTGTTTAGTTTTTAAAGCAGTCTTCATACTAATTTCCAAAGTAACTGCCATAATTTCCTATGGCAGATGTTTAAAGCTCTGGGGGTAGGAGTGAGCATTTGTGTATTGTGTGTTTTTCAGACACCACCTTCCTTCTCTACAAATCTTGACTGCAGTTCCCTTGGGTTTCCAGCAATCTGACTTGTACATAGACTCTGCTTATGTCCCAGTGGCTCTCCAGGGGGCTGTCTGAGGCAAAGTCCCTCCAAGATGGTACTGGGATGGTGCTCCCTCAGTCATGCAGGCCATCCTCTCCTTTCAGACCTGCTAGCCTCTGTTGCCCTGTTAGGCTTGTCCACACGGCATTCTGGCACCAGCTTCTGTTGCCTTACAGGTTTCAGGGTATTATGGCAAACTCTGATTGTTCTCCTTGAAGCTCTTTCCACCAAGCTTGAGTTGAAGGGAAGCACTAAACACTAGTTGTCCTTCAACATTTGTTCCAGTTTTTTTTTTCCAAATAGTGATAGAGTGATTTTTAGCCACAAACATAGCTTTCAAGAATAAAGATGATTGGGGCATGTGATTAAATGGTGATCAATGGCATAGAGTTAACGTAGTACGGGCAACTCCCAGGAAATGTTTTTGAAGGGTGAGGACATGCCATTCTCCTCACCCTCTTGTCTTACACAGAATGCAGTTGGCCAGCTCAGAAGAGCCATCTTGGTCCTTGTTATGGGTTGGAACACGTGTTGGAAAGGTTGTAACAACCTTTCCAAAGGCTCCTGTGTTGGAATCTTGGTCCCAAGTGTAGAACTGATCAGACTTTTGGAAAGTGATTGAATGATAATAGATCTGACCTCATCAATGGACTAATTCATTGATGGATTAGTAATTTGAAGGCACTATTGGGAGGTGGTAGAAAGTGTAGGAGGTGGGGCCTAGTTGGAGAAAGTTGGTTACCAGGAGTTTGCCCTAAACAGACATATCCTTTCCCTTGCCCCCTTTCTCCCTGTCTTTGAGCTTCCCAGATGCCATGATGTAGCAGTTTTCTTTCACCATACCCTTCTGCCATGATGTTTTGCCTTACCTCAGGCCCAAAGCATTGGAGTCAGCCCATCATGGACTGAAACCTATGAAATCATGAGCCAAACTAAATCTTTCCTTTTTTCAATTGTTTTTCTCAGGTATTTTGTCTCAGTGATAAAAAAAAAAAACAAATCAAATCAAAACAAAACAAAACAAAAACCTACCTCTCAGAGGTGGATGTGGCATTTGAGGGGGTTGAACAATAAGTTGGAAGCAGATAACACCTGATGACTCATACATAGACTGAACAGTGAAACTTCCACATGGGAAGTTCCATAACTAAAACCCCACTCTATATTATGGGTTGTTTGACATTTACAACTGAACTTAATCCTAGCCAATTCAGAATTTTGTGCAGAAGGGCTGGGGGTGTAGAGCACTTGCCTAGTATGTGGGAGGCCCTGGGTTCAATCCCCAGCATCATAATCTCTCTCTCTGTCTCTCTCTCTCTCTCTCTCTCTCTCTCTCACACACACACACACACACACACACACACACACGTTAGCTTCAGAATTTTGTCCTGAAATGGAATGCTAGTCATAAGTTTAGGCAGATGGTAGGCTGCCAGTACATAGACATTATAGATGAGAAGGATGGGACCCCTTTAATGTGGTAGCAAAGCATTTTTAAATTGTACCTTGGAAGACAGAATACAGGTTTGTGGAAATGGTAAAGAGAGGTCAGAATGCTGGTTGCGTTGGTTGCTTCTTACTGCTTTTGGCAAAGGAGAATTACAAGGGAGAATTGATTTCAGGCAAGAACTAGCCAGTTTGCTGAGAGAGGCACTCTGTAGTGCAGCTTGAATTCTAAATTGATTGAGTCTAGTAATTTGGAATATTATAAGTGTTTAGTAAGCTGACTATGTCTGTATCCTAAATTTAAGAAGTCCTAATAGATGACTGCAAAATGGCAGCCTCATTAAGATGTAACACGATGGCCCTGAACTTCTTCAAGCAATTTCATTTAAGAGTTCTCTGCCGTAAAGTTGAATCACCTTAGCTAGGTGCAAAGATCAGAGAAAGAACCCATCCCAGAGTTTCATTTGACACTTGTTATGGTTTGGGAGTGAGGTGTCCCCCAAAAGCTTATGTGTGAGACAATGCAAGGAGGTTCAGAGAGGAAATGATTGGGCTGTGAAAGCCTTAACCCAATTAGTGAATTATCCCTTGATGGGATTAATGGAGTGGTAACTGGAGACAGGTGGGATGTAGCTGGAGGAGGTGGGTCATTGGGGGCGTGACTTTAGGGTATTTGTATTTGTATGTTTGTATTTGGCAAGTGGAGATCTCTTTGCTTACTGATCATCATATGACCTGCTTCTCTCTGCCACACTCTTCCTCCATGATGTTCTGTCTCACCTTCAGCCCTGAGAAATGGAGCCTGCTGACTGTGAACTGAGACCTCTGAAACTGTGAGCTCTTAAATAAACTTTTCCTCCTCTACAATTGTTTTGGTCAGTTTCTTTTAGTCACAGCAGTGAAAAAAGCTGACTAAAACCCCACTTTTGAGAAAGAGAGAGAGAGAGACTGTGCATGTGCATGTGCGTGCGCGCGTGCGTGCGTGCGTGCGGTCAGAACACAGGCCTGTAAGTAAAAGCCTGAGATTTTAGGCCTGAAAACTTCATCTAAATAAGATCTTTGGCTGTGTTTTGTACACATAGAGACAAACACACTGGGAAATGACTAAAAAAATTTTTTTTGGTGGTACTGGGGATTGAACCCAGGGCCTATGTGCATGCGAGGCAGGTACTCTCCCAATTGAGCTATATCCCCATCACCCAGCAACTAAAATTTTGAGGGCATTGTATAGGGAAACATAAAGCCTGTGAGCATTAGCCTCTATAGTAATTTCCAGCTCCTGAGCTTGTGTTAGCGGGAAGAGGCTGTGAAAGGGGTGGAGTGTGCTCTCTAAAGCCCCGTTCAGCTGTGGCTGAGAGGATGATGGATAAGGGGGAGACTTCCAGAGGGAAAACAGCCAGGGACAATGGCCAGGGGAATTATTCTCAGAAAGGAGAATGAGAGGGTGCCCTAGGGTCTCGGCAAGGAGCTCACTTCACTATCAGGGAAGAGAATCTTCTAATTCCTACCCAGTGGGATTTGACAATAGTGACAGACTAGTGACTCCTGGGCATTGCCCATTCTCTCCATTTCCAAATGGGAGACTTAAGTTTCAGTTTTCTTGTTTCTTCTCTACCATTTCTGTTTCAGGTGATGGGAAGATTACTAATTATGAGTATATATATCACCTGACCATCAAGAGCCACATCTGGGCCTGGTGGATAGGTCCACCATAGCAGCTCTGAACCATTAATTTAGATATTTACAGGAGAGAGAAACACAGCTCTCCCATTTAGAAGTTATCTGTTTTGGGGTTTGCTGTCACTTGCTGTTGACTCTGATATGAAGTCCTTTCTTTGGAGTTTTTATAGTTCTTGGCAAAACTTGATCTCTGTCTCCTTGACTTTTCTTTTCCTCTGTTTTCTGGAATTGCTATATAAAGTGGCATGAGGGTGTCTTGTCCATCTGCCTCCTTTATCGAGGGAAAATACACTGCTCAAAGTACCCTTCATCTATTTGTGAAAGTTTTTCAGGCATGGAAGATACAACTGTCTGCTTTCCTCTCTGTTCAGTCCCCCTTCCAACTCTAGCACCAGTACATATCTCTAATCCTGGTGTTTTTCTGCTGGTAGACTACAGTTTTGTTTGAGAATCAGGTAGCAACATTCTTCAGGGGAGATCAGATCTGCTATCTTTATAAGAGGTTTAAGTGCATCCCCTAAAGTTTCTTGGATTAGAAGCTTATTCCTTAGGTGATGCATGCATTAGAAGGTAGTGTGGAATCTGGAAGGTGGGGCTTGGTGGGAGCTCCTAAGGTTGGTAAGGGGGATGGCCACAGACGGGGTTGTGGAATATTGGTCAATTTCTGGCTTCCTGTTTTGTGATGTGATGCCACGATGCCATTAGACGCACACCAGAGGCCAAACCACTGGGTTTGTCCTCAAACTGTGAGCTAAATAAACCTCTTTTTAAAAATAAAGTTAGCCTGCCACGGGTATTTCATTGTGGTAATGCAAAATTAATTAGTAACATCCTCATTCCAGGTTTGAACGCCACTTGGGATGACTGACAGTAGAAACATGTATTATGATTATGATTATTATTTTGGGAAAACTCCACCTTCACAGTGATATGGCCCTTTGGGCTCAACAAGATGGTCATACAACCCTAACACAGTACATATCCCCAGATCCAGGTCAGTCAGTTTTAAAAATATTAATGCAACATCAAAAGCCCCGTCCAGGTAGAGGTTATGCCTATTCTCCTTTATTTTTCAATATTCTTTTATTATAAAAGTAATATTAAAATATTAGCATTTAAGACAATGAATTTTATATAAGTTGACATTACCTTCTCATTCTTGTCTACATACCTATTCAATTTTTTACATATTTCACTCAATATTTTATGATTCAATTTAACATTCTACATTTCCATTCAATATTACACTGAGATATGCTTACATTCCATTAGTGTCTCTCTCTCTCTCTCTTTTTTCCCCAAACCTGTATTCTCCCATAACCTGTATTCACATAATTCTCTCGGGTAACTAATGGTAAAAACTTAATTTGCATTTTTTCCCATATTTTTTTTTATTGGTGCATTATAGTTATAATAATGGTAGAATTTGTTGTTACATATTTATAAATGCACACAATATAACAATAAAATTTGGCCAATATCATTAACTCATGTTTTTACATACCTTTATACATCCTTATATAAAATGAATATAAAAATGTACATGTCATTTTGTTTTTCTTTTCTTTTTACAAAAGTGAGATTATATTAAACATTTGTATGAGTTTGATTTTTTCCCCCTGATTAACAATTCTGCTAATCTTTCCATATCAGCAGGCATAGAGATAACTCATAATAGCTGCATAATATTCCTTAGTATGGATATATTATAGTTATTTAACTTTTTCCTTGGGTATTTAGGTTGTTTGCAGTTTCTCTTATTATGTTTCCTTACCCATAGTGTCTTACGTACTGTTATTTTTACCTGTCTATATAAATGCCAGTGAAGGGTATTGGTGGAATGAAGAATATATAGATTAGAGTAAGCTAATTGCTGTAACAAATAGACCATGGAATATGTAATATTTCAAACATAATAAAATGGTGCAAGTTAGTTTCCGGTTCTTCTCTACTCCATATGGTCAGTTAGGGGTCTAGGCTGCCAGGAGTCTGTTTTTTTTTAACATTTATTTTTTAGAAGTAGTTGGATACAATACCTTTATTATATTTATATTTTTATGAGGTGCCGAGGATCGAACCCAGGGCCTCACATGTGCTAGACGAGCTTTCTACCGTTGAGCCACAATCCCAGGAGTTGGTTTTATAACAAGTGGCTCTGTTATACCTGAGCTAGGACTCAGTCAGCTACTGCAGAGGATTCTCAAAACTGTAGTTTAAGGCTTCCCAGATGTAGAGGAAACTTTTGTGAGTAGTTAATCTGTTTCTGCTACAAAGGGTCAATGAATATTTAATTTAAATATATATTACCAGGTTACTTTTGCAAATGGTGGTAGCAATTAACATCCCACTAGCAATATATGAAAGTGCCCTATCCTGGATGTATAACCGACGTGATTCTGCAATCTGCATTTGGGGTAAAATTGGGAGTTCATAACCCACTTCAATCTAATGTATGAAATATGATATGTCAAGAGCTTTGTAATGTTGTGAACAACCAATAAAAAAAAAATTAAAAAAAAAAAAAAAAGAAAGTGCCCTATCCTGAAATCATTGCTAGTACTGTATGGTATCATTCTTTAAATCTCCAGATCTGATGAATGAATAATAGCATTGCTTTAATTTGCGTTGGCCTGAATATTGAAGGTTGAGTAACTTTTCCTAAGTTTAATAGTCGTCTGACCAATTCATTTCTTTTCCATGTGTCCTACCTGTCCTTCTAAGTTCCTTTTTGGCTTGCATATCTTTCTTGCTTTATTTAGGATGAATTAATTTTTATTATTCCACTTCTCTCTTCATTCAGTTTGTTAAATCTACATTTTCTTTTGCTCTTCTTTAGAGAGGACCCTAGAATTCAAATATATCCCCTAGACTTATCAAAAGTCTAATGTAAGGTTTCCAGGAGATAGATTCTGAGATGTGGAGTAGAAATTCGCTGGGGGGATGTTCTTGAATTAACACTGGGGAAAGAAAGGAAGGAAAGAAAACAGGTTTTGCGGAGGGGAAAGTGGGTTCTCATGCAGTTTTAACAAAGGCCTAAAGCTCTCTCTGAACCTAAGAGGTCCCTTAAGAGTTGTTGCATTTGGTGGAGGAGGCCACATTTTTATTTTCTTCTGGATTCCAATTACATATATATTAGACTTTTTTTGGTATTGTTTTGAGGCTCATGTTCTTAGCTAGAGTCTGCCCTGTATACATGTGGTTCAAGTGTTAGTCTGGGATTTCCCTTTCTATGGGTAGGGTTATCATGAAATCTGTTTTTATATGTTTTTTTTTCAACCAGTGAGTTTGTAGTTTCTATGATAGTTCTATTGGATCCACCTTGTGAAGTACTGACTTTGGCCTATACTTAGGCAAAATGCCTTAAAAATATGGTGAGCTCACCCCGGGAACCCCAGACTCCCATACTCTGGCCTGTAACTGACATGATAGTGATCTTGTGAACTGCATCAGCAGCCTTTTGGGAAACATGAAAATGTGTTGACCAGCAGGTCAATATCTTTTTAGCTTCACGACCCCTTCTCTTACTTATGGGGTTATTATTAAAAGTAAAGTATCCTTTAACAGTTTTTTTTTGGGAAAATTTAGACCTTGGGAAAGTCATGGAACAAACAATTTAGTTCCTTTAACAAATAAATTGCAAGGGAAAATATTAAGGAAGATCTATCAACGGAAGAAAGACTTAAGAGAAAAACCAATCAACTGAAATGTGTGGACATTATTTAGATCCTTACTAAAACAAATATACTGTTAAGAAAATATGACATAAGACAATTAGAAATTTAAACATGGGTTGGGTATTTGATATTAAAAATCATTTTTAAAATTTTAGGTGTGACAGTGGTGTTTATGGCTGTATTTAAAAAAAATGAGTCCTGTTAGAGATACATGCTAAAATATTTTTAGATGAAATGCAGTAAATGTTTGGAATTGGTTTTGAAATAATTGGATAGGTGTAAGTAACTGGGGGCCTAGATGAAACAAAATTATCTATGACTTGATAGTAATAGATAAAGAGAAAAGGAGATTTATTATATATTTTGCACACTTTTGAAGTTTTCCATACTGAAAAAGAAAAAAGATCTTTGCACCTCTGAATGACTTGGTAAGAAGAATCTCCAACAACCCAAAGTTAATGTAAATCAAATCCCTGCCCATTCTACTCTGTGTCGTATTTCCCCAATGCAGCCTCTAGCATAAGGAAGTTTCCAGCTCTGAAGAACATAGCACATTTAGTGGGATGGATTTTCAATTTCACATAAAATGCGTTTTGGCTTGGAGCCTGCCCTCTTTTAGGATTAGTGCTTGCAAGAGACATTCAGGGTATGTGTGTGTGTGCGCACACACACACACTACTGTGTATGGTGAATACTTTAGGGCCTTTGAATGGGGTTCTACCACATGCCACAAGACCAGCTCCCTTGTTAAAGACCAGTCTGGATCCTGACAGAGCGTGAATGGATAAGATGGAAATTCATAGGATTTTTCTTTATATAGACAATATGAGTTGAATTCACACTAGTTGTCAGTTTGGATGCTCAGTATTTTCACATGCACAGTGTTCGATGTGTAACATTTCAGGGAATTCTCATAATCGTGAAAGGTACGATCATGATGCCATATTCTTGAGATGAGAAGATGGAAGTCTGGAAGATCTGCATAACCTCTTCAACGTCATGAAATTAGTAATTAAAGTACAGAACCAGATGGAGCTTGAAACCTAGGCTGCTTGGCTCTGAAGTCTGAATTCCATCGTGAGTTCCATTTCTGTAGTACTTCAGTTTAATACAGATTAAATTAACTTTAGGTCCTTGGAAGTATGCATATTTAGGCAAAGGCAAAGGCAAAGGCAAGGAAAAAAAAAAAAAAGAATCCAAACCAAAGAAAACCAAATGCCGGGCTGGGGATGTGGCTCAAGCGGTAGCGCGCTCGCCTGGCATGCGTGCGGCCCGGGTTCGATCCTCAGCACCACATACCAACAAAGATGTTGTGTCCGCCGAAAACTAAAAAATAAATATTGAAAATTCTCTCTCTCTCTCTCTCTCTCTCCTCTCTCACTCTCTCTTTAAAAAAAAAAAACAAAACAAACAAAAAAACCAAATGCCAAAGCTCCTAGGATATCTTTATATTTTGCTAGGATTTATAGATATATGGGGCTGGGCCAGATAAAAGGGTTGTCATTCTGGGAGTGACCATCCATGAGGCCCTACAGAGTCTTCCTCAGAGCATGTCACAATGGCATGTGGTGCATTTTCATCTCTTTCTAAGCCGCTGAAGGCAGGGAAGAGATGGGCTTTCTTGGGCATCAGGATTAGGCAACCCTGGTGACAACCTGAACCTTGTTTCTCATGTTCCATGTTATTGGCAGAACACCAGGAGATGCAGGAGATGCTCAGCTTCCTAACAGACTGTCAAGGTAAGGCTGCCTCCCTGGTGTGAGAAAGTGACAAGGGTAAGTACAGAGGGAAAGAGACTAGTCTCCATGAAAGGCTCTGGTATCTCATAGGTCAGCTTCATTTTTCAGCTGCTTTGGGCAGCGTTTAAGTCCTGGGGAAAGACAATATGTCTACCTTAGTGAAGGTGGAGAAGCTCATAGAAAAATAAAGACCCATGATGGAGAATAATTTGAATACATGCCATTCTAGAAAATTCTGTAGGGCTTATATTGTAGTGCTCCAAGTGCGATTATTATTTCAGGGAATCTGGTCGCCGGGAGAACTCCCTGTGACTATGTGACTATTGCTCCAGGATGTGACTTTCCGTCTATGAACATGCAGTCTTTGACACTGATAGGACTACTGACATTGGGAGTATCCAAGCTTGAAGTCACTGGGAAGGTGTGCCACACTAGAGTGGCTGCAGAGTAGACTTTGGGAGTCTTTTCTTTGGCATCCATTCCAAAGACTCATATGTGAATTCCCTGACACAAAGTGTATCAATTCTCTGTGACTGTCTCAAGGTTACCAGGCAGGAGTCAAAACCCCAGGGGTAAAGAGAAGTATAGCTAGGTGGGCTGGGTCATGTTATTTTGAAGTAAGAGCAGCAGACGGTGTGTGGTGTGTTTATGAGGCCAACTTCTAAAGTTGTTTCTGAGAAATTATCAGATCCATATCTAGAGTGACACCCATGAGGTGATGGAATTCCATGACTCCAGAAACTTATCTCTAGAAGTCTCTAGAAGGTTCTGTAACCTGTCAAGTTTACTTGTTGGCAAAGGTTGTCTCGAGAGGATCAGAATTGTTGCTCTCTCCTCCAGCCCTTGTTATTCTGTAGGGTACCTACTCACAGGAACCTTGGGAATGTCCCAATGGAACCGACCAAGATAGGACTATCTACAAAGTAGTTCTCTTTGTAACCGCATTGCCTCTAGATGTTTCTTGGTCCTCCAGCTCTCCTGTTACTCTGATTGTTACAGGAGAATTCAGAGAGCAAATCTCTCCCTTCTTTTCATCTTTGAGTTTCAGTTTAATTGCTTCTACCCCATGACGGTACCACAGAAAAGTTTTTTAAAGAGAGCAGGGTTGTTCAGGGAGGCTGCTCATTTCTCTGTGCTGTGGACCATCTCATGACTCTGTTTTGGTCTCTTAGATTCATAAACAAATGGCTTTTTAAGGTGGTGCTCTCATGGGGGCAGGTAGAGAAGTGGGAAATCAGGGTAGGGAATAAAAAGAAGCTATTTAAATTGCTATGTCTGCCCTTAAAAATGATCCCCAAACTGAGTTGCTTAAAAATGTGGTACCATTTAAAATGCCTACAAGTCTGCAATTTGGGCAGGACTGAGTGTAATCAGCTCATCTCAGGTTCTAGGTATCAGCTGGAGTGGCACAAAGATTGGGGGAACAGGGCCATGAAAAGGATCCGACACTCCTATGTCTTATGGTGGAGGCTGGTTGTCTGTCCTATTATACCTCCAGTGCAGCTGTTGGCTGGAACATCTAAATGTTGCCTTTCCATGGAACACAGTCTATACTGTTTTTAGTATGACACTGCATATAGAGATCCAACAAAGACAGTTTATTATAGATTAACTTTTATAAAAATAGCATGGATTATTTATGGCTGTGTATATAAGAAGTAAAACTATGAACACAGACTTAGATACACGGTAAGTTCAAAAGGACTGTACAGGTTTGAGCTTCATATGTTATTTTATTTGTACAGGGAAAGATATGAATCAATATGATAAACTATTAACATAAATTATATATGGATAAAGAATCATATTGCTATTATTTGGACCTTTCTAACTATAATTTTTAATATTTATTTAGTATCAGGGATTGAACTCAGGGGCACTCAACCACTGAGCCACATCTCCAACCCTATTTTGTATTTTACTTAGAGACTGAGTTGCTTAGTGCCTTGCTTTCGCTGAGGCTGACTTTGAACTCATGATCTTCCTGCCTCAGCCTCCCAAGCTACGGGATTACAGGCATGTGCCACCGCGCCTGGCAGTCTTTTTCTTTTTATAAAGAAAAAAATTTACTAAAGGAAATGAAATCAGTGTGTTGAAAAGACATCTGCACTTCCACTGTTTTACAATAGCCAAGAAATAGAAACAACCTAGGTGTCCATCAACTGATGAGTGGATAGAGAAAATGTGTTACATCTGCACAATGAGGTACTGTTCCATCAGGGAAGGGATGAAATCCTGTCACCCATGACAACAGGGATGGAAATGGCGATCATTATGTTGAGTGAAATAAAGTCACTTCTACAAAGATAAGTACCACATGATCCCACTCTCTCACTTTTTTAGAATCTAAAAAAGTTGATCTGAAAAAGAAACTGAGAGTGTAGTGGTGGTTCCCAGAGGCTGAGAAGAACAGCAGGATGGGAAGGGATAGGGAAAGGTTGACCTATGGGTACCAAGTTACAGTCAGGTAGGAGTAAGAAGCACTGGTGTGTGACTGCACAGTAGGGTGACTGTAGGTAACAATAATGAAAGCTAGAAGAGAGGGTTTTGAACTTCTTTTTTTACCATAAAGAAATGATAAAATGTTTAAGGAGATAGATAGGTTTACCCTGATTTAAACATTACACAATTTACACGTGCATTTAAACATCATACCATACCCCATAAATATGTACACTTTTTAAAATTTTTGTTTTTTTTCTATATGAGTTCTAAAATAAATCTCAATAAAATTTAAAACAGGAAAATTTTTAGAAAATATGAACATCTTTTTAATTATGGATGTTTTACCATTGTACTACCTCAAAAAGGCAATGGGGTGAGGAATAAAAAGCATAGAATAAAAAAAAATAATGAGGGGTTGTAAGAAGTTAGCAATGAGATTAAAACCATAATGGTATTCTGCAGTGCAGAGTGTAGATTGTGGAAAATAATACTTTTCTCAGAATATAGAGGGGAAAAGGACAAAGATTAAAACAATGAAGGAAAAGGTAGAGAAGGAGACTGGAGGAAAGAGAAGACAAGAAGGACAATTGTGTATTGTTGAGAAAGAGCCCAACCTGCAAACTGGTAGAAGTTATAATCAAAGACATACAGAAAGAAAAGTTTCCTGAGGCAAAGGAAGACTTGGATGGAGGTGGGAAAGACTCACAGAGGTCCTGACAAGGTCTGTGACAAGGAGTCTGCTCCTGTTTTGTAAGATGAAAGAAAGACCCTTAAGCATTCAGGTTCTAAATTAGCTGACAAAGGAACAAAAGTTAGGTCTCAGGAGTTCTCCTGGGGAACTATGTGCTGGAAAGTCAATGGCCACCTACAGAGCAGGGTTAGAGGAGAGATGTTGCAATCCAAGAATTGTCTTTTAAATTTTTTTAAATTAAAAAAAATTAAAACTGATTAGTTGTGAAAATTAATGGGTTTAAGTGTGACGTTTCCATACATGCATGTATCCTGCTCTGACCCTGGTTACCCTCCTTGCTGACTTCTTCTCTCTCCCTGTTCCCTTCCTCTTCTACTTTCAGGTCTTTTTTTTTTTTTTTTTTTAAGTTTCGAAATAAGAGAGAAGACATGCAAGAATTGTTCTTCTGGGTCTGGCTTATTTTACTTAACAAGATGACCTCCAGTTCTATCCATTTTCCTACAAATGACAGGATCCCCTCAAGACTTGTCTTAATCTGCAAAGACAGTGCTAAAAAGTCTGCTACGTGCCAAGTTGTACACAACTTGAAAAGTTACTCGGAGTTTCCCTTCAGTCAGAATGGCGATGATTAAGAACACAAGCAACAATAAATGCTGGTGAGAAAGGAACACTTGTTATGTTGCTGGTGGGACTGCACATGAGTACAACCACTCTGGAAAGCAGTTTGGAGACACCTCAAAAAACTAGGGTGGAACCACCATTTGATCCGGCTATCTCACTCCTGGGTATTTTCCTGAAAGATCTAAAATTGCCTACTACAGAGACACAGCCACACACAGACACAGTAGTTTATAGCAGCACAATTCACAATAGCTTTTTAAATGAAAATTATGAAAGCAAACCAGATAGATGCCCATCAATAGAGGGATAGATTAAGAAGTTGTGGAATATATAAACAATGGAATTCTACTCAGCCACTAAAAAGAATAAAATGATGACATTTGCTAGTAAATGGGTGGAATTGAAGAATATCATGTTAAGTGAAATTAGCCAAAATCAGAAACTCCAAGGTTGAATGTTTTTTTCTCAAATGTGAAAGCTAGAGTAAAATAAAGGGAAGGAGGAGGGAAGGATAAGATTACATAAAGAACCAGTCAAATTCAAATTAATAGATGAATGAAAGGAAATCTAGTAGAGCAGAGGAAGGAGAAGGGGAGTGGGGGGACAGGAAGGAAAAGTGGGGGGAATCATGGACTGAAATCGATTTCCATGCATATATGAGTTTGTTGGGATGAACCCAACTACTATGTATAACCATAAAGCTCTAATTAAAAAAAATTACTCAGAGTTGAACTTCAGCTCATGAAGAAATAAAGGACTTGGAAATAAGGAAGCTGTGATAGGAAATGTCTTTTTTTCTTTGTTTAGATGCCACTGTCAGGAACTAATTATCAGTTTTTTTCAAGTGGATTTACAATCCAGGGGGAAAGCTGGGGTCTATAATGTTTTCCTTGGTGTTATTATCAGTTTTTGCCAATTCAACATCAGAATATGCATTTGTTTTTGGTAATACAGTTGGCCCCTGGTATTCACAGGTTCTGTATATGTGGACTCGGCTAACAGCAGATAACAAATATTAATAAAAGAAAATTAACCTGTACTGAACATGTATAGACCCTTTTCTTGCCATTATTCCCTGAATAAAACAGTACAACTTTTTACATAGCATTTATGTTGTTTGAGGCATTGTGAGGAATCTAGAGATGATTTAAGGTGTAGAGGATATGAGTAGGTTATATGCAAATAGGACACCCTTGTGGATAAGAGACTTGAGCATCTGTGGATTCTGGTGTCTGAGAGGGTCTTGGAACCAATCCTCCATGGACACTGACAACTGTCCTCTTTACCTCATGGTTCAGATGGAATCGTCTGATACTTAAAACATAACAGAATCTACTTCTTTTCTAATCCCAAAGCAGGATTGCAATATGTAAATGGCAGGGACATTGTGTTCACAAATTACTCAGTATTTTCTTCTCACACTGAAATAGATTTTTATTCACCAGTATAAAAGCTTTGCATTGACAAGGAATTTGAGTAATAATTTTATGCTTCTTAGAACTCATTTTGAATGACCTGAGTGTATAGGGTTTTTTCTTTTGTAATTATGAAAAATGAATAAACTCCCAGTGGCAGATATAATCTGTGATTAAGACCTTCTTTATCACATCTTCCAACTAGGACTTGTGAATGACTCTTCTTGGGTTAATTGTACTTAAAATCAGAATATGTAATATAATCTTAACTGTGTTAAATTATGCATAGAAAAAGAACTTTAAAGAAATAAAATAGTAAATGAAGATATCTCTGGGTGGTGAGATTCTGGGTGATTTTAATTTTCTTCATGTACTTGTATACTTAACAATTTATTATTGTCAGAAGTTTTTTTAAATTTTTGTGCCAGAAAAAGGTGTTACATACAATTTTATATATCCCATATGATATAAATATTGTACATGAGGACAAGATTGAAAAGACTACCCCATAGTGTTGAATGTGTAGTCTGTGCTTTTCAGATGCTACAACTACAGTGAATTATCTTTTTTTAAAAAATATTTTTTAGTTGTTGATGGACCTTTATTTTCTATATTTGTATGTGGTGCTGAGAATCAAACCCAGTGCCTCACACATGCTAGGCAAGTGATCTACCACTGAACCACAACCCCAGCCCTGTGAATTCTCTTTTTGAAATAAAAAAAAGTTTTACATGTGACATGGCTATATATTTCTTTAGTACCAAAAAATTTTATAAGCATTCTAAAAGATGAGGAAAGATATACTGTTTAAAATTAACTCTTTAATAGTAGAGCTTGTTAGAATTGCAGGTCTTTCCTCTTACCAATAAGTTGCTTTTAAAATCGAGGGGAGTCTGAGTAGCAAAGTTCGTTCCAAGACTCTTACCAATAAAATAATTTTAATAAAATAATTATCTGCATTTCAAAATAGCTGCCAGAGAGGATTTTGAATGTTCCCAATACAAAGAAATCACAAATGTTTGAAATAATGGACATGCCAATGACCCTGATCTGTTCATTACACATTGTATACCTATATTGAAATGTCACACTGTACTTGTAAGTTGGTACAGTTACTCTGTGTCAATTAAAAATAAAAGATATCAAAATACTTGCTTTACATCAAAATAACTACTTGAAATAACTACAACGAAGTCAATTCTTTTAAATACAATTATTACAATCAAATAGAAGACCTGAATTTTGGGCCTGAAATTCTGAATCACAGAGTTTTATAGAGCAGAGAGGACTTTCGAGTAGACTTCAAGCTTCACATCTTTGTTGGATGGACGAGGAAACTGATGAAAGGCTGAGTTTCGTCCTCATTTGCACTGGAACTCAGGGTTCCGGGTTCCATGTATAGGGATTTCTCTTATCATAACCATGCTCCTAATGAGGACTGACTCTGAGCAGTGATATGAAAGAGGGTGACACATGTGGATTAGTTATCAACTTATCTCCACGCACAAAGTAAAATATGCACCAATTTTGTTTTTACAACTATGTGAAGAACCTTTTGATTCCTGCATCATAGCCCATGGCTAAAGCTGCTTGGTGACCATTTGAAAGGAAACATACAATCTCTAGTGCTTTCCTTTTTGCTCAGAATTTCACTGTACAATTCCACTGAAGCAAAATCTACCAAGAGTTTACTGAAAATTGAATAGCTTCTGGGATTAAACCAGCAACAATGTATTAATTTCTTTTGAACTAGGTTTTAGCTTAAAGTCAGTGCAAAATTTATTTCAAAAGCTATTTCAGGTATTATTGAACCTATAGACTTATGAAATAATTAAAAAAAAATCCATCAACTGGCCAATCTCTTGATTCTAGAGCCCAGAAAATAAGAGAGGTACTAATTGTGATTTCATTTGCCGGGGGGGGGGGGGGGAGCAGGCATTCAAGGGTATTCTGGACAAGCCATCTTTTCTAGGCCATGTTCTAGTCTCACAAAAGCACTGTAGCAATGTTTTTGAGATATATTTCAGATTGGACTCTGGGATTGTTTTTCTGAATAATTGGCAGCCTACTGGCACATTATTTGGGATCCAGTCTCTCCTTTGATGTGCAAGTGATCAAATTAACCATTTCCACTAGATGGCATTAGAAACTTCTAAAGCCACAAACTAATTACTAGTCACCTTTGGTTGTAAATTACACCTGCATGTTTTAAGAGGTAATTGGCAATCGACTATCTTGTGCATTTTAACTCTGATGGAGGTACATGGTTAAGACATTGGTATCAGCTCTCTCCTTTGACAACAAATAGCTTCTAGGATTATCAGAATGTCATTCCACATCTCATATTCCAAGCAAGAGCCTTGAAAGCAACCTATACCCTCACCCTACCATAAATCAAAACCAAGGGAGGCTGGCTCCTCTCATCCCAACCAGGCAGTCAGTTTAGAGCAAACATGTGCTGTACACAGGGTAAATGAAAACTTCTGTTTTCCCAGCAAGTAGAGGTTTTCTTTTTTCTTTTTGAATGAGTACAGTGCTTCCAATTCAAGGAGGCAGAACAACAACAACAAAAATCTGAAGATCGATCGGCTTCCTTTCTGTAGTTGTTACAGGGAGGCTGCGAGGGTCTTTAAATTATAAATGAAAATTTCCAGTGTCTCAAATGCATACACTTCCCCGGTGTTTCTGAAAACTCTGTGCCTTTTCAGAGACTCGGTTGGGCTAAACCAAGACTCAGTAGGTGTGGCGAAGTGCACGTCTCTTTTTCTCTTTGCTCACAGCGGCGTTTCCACCGCGATTGCCTGCTTCCTAGCCGGCTTTCATCATTTCTTCCTGTTGATTGGTGTCACCTCGAATGCTTAGAATGTCTGCCTGTCTGTTCGGAGTGTGAACACATTCCTCAGAATGCTGATCTGCTCGTTTCACACCAGTGTCAAAATGACTTATTAAATTCGGCACCTCCTGATACTCCGTGGCTGATGTGTTGCTGTCCAAACAGTAAATGACAATAAGCATATGCAGCTGGTGGGCCTAGCAAACTCATTTAATTTGATAAAAATGTCACCGCAACATGCTTTAAATCGCTGTCCTTTTCATCATTGCTAATTGCTAGCTATAGACCTTTTTCCTATGCTTAATACAAGTGTTAGAATACTGCTCCTTCCAGCCTGATTAAGAATTAAAAAAAAAATGTAGAATTCCTTTCCAGTGGCAGCATTATTTCATCAAGAGATGGATTTTGCTCTTAATTAGCCAACATGCCACTAGGGAAGCTTCAGAGTCATGGGTGTGAAACAGCCTCAAGCAGAAGATCAATCTAAAGGAAAAAAATAGTGGCTGGGGAATAATTGGCAGCTCCGGTGAACGTGGGCTGGTTATAACAGTGACAATATGTTCCTGTGGAATATCACAAACCTCTCTCCCCTATTTCCAACTTGGCACATTTCAAGCTCAACAAAAGATGAACGATATATCCCATGGTTATTTGTCTATTGTTTTAAATTTTTTTTTTCTTGCTGCTTCATTGAGATTTTCTCATGTGTTGGCCTGACAATCTGGACATTTCCTCTGAAAGGATTAGGGGATTAAGAAGGTATACAAATTCAAAAAAAAAATAATAATCCTTCAGTAGCTGGATGCTTAAAAACAGATCTGGAAGGGAAACAGGCAAACCTGCACTAATTTGCTAAACCTGAATGCTGATTTAAACTACCCTCACCCCCCGCCTGAATTGAACTCAAACTTTTTAAAGAGGTGCATTCCAGTTTGAGTAGGGACTGACTCTGTCCATATATTTAATGATATGGGCAACATGGAAAAAAAAATAACAACATAAAATTTTTTTCCACAAGTGAAATGATATTTAATTTTGTTAAAACCTGCCTTTTGTTTTGCCCTTTTAAGATAAACCGTGTGTGTGTGTGTATTCCAACTCCTGAAGGGGGTGAGCTGATGGCCACACAGGCCACGGGCCCCTCTGCCCACCAGATAGTGCCTCCTCCCATAGGAGGCTTTATCTGGGCTTGACTGGTGCAAAATGGGACAAAGAAGGGAACCTTTTGGAGCTTGCTGGTCTTCCTTCTCCCCTTTGCTAAAAATGGAGCACTGACCCTGGATTTTTGTCTGATTTATGAAGTTGAACGTGTTCTTTGAAGTTGATCCTGGAAGAAAACATCACAATCATTTTGCTGCAGACTCCAAGTGATTTCCCTAGTCATCTACCATCTTCTGGCTTTGATTGACCAATCTAAATAAAGTAGTCAGTTGAAGACCTACTTTTAAATAAACTTTTGCTTTGATTCCTCTTCTAAACGTAATGTTGAGAAGTATAAATTCATTCACTAGACAATCTCAGGCTGTCAGAAGTCATTTCATTTTTTTCTTTTCTTTTTTTTTTGGTGTGTGTGTGTGTTAGTGATACCCTGGGTGTGTAGAAGAAGAAAATGTTTTTGTGATAGTTCCAGGAAGGTCCATGGAGGCTCTTTCTGCTTAAATGAAGCAATGTCAATCAAAGTGATTGACAGCTCTGACCTCTTCCAGGTTTACATTGGTTTACCTGGACAGTAAAACATTGGTTTACCTGGATTGTTTCAAGTGAGAAAGACCCAAAGCTTTGTGCCCTGATCAATATGGGGAGGTGCCATCAACGGTATAAGCAACATAGCACCCGGTTTTGGGTGTTGAGGAGGGCACATGTCCTAAACCTGGTGTGCATGGTGGACAGCAAGGCCGAGGGCCTCTCTGGCTGACATGCTGGGGTTGAAGGGACACATCTAGTTTCTCAACCTGTGTAGGATTCCCCCAGTTCCAGCTGCAACTCCGCTTTACCTATCAGTACTTCACAGGGTCCATTTTTCAAATAGGGGTTGAGCCCATCTCAGTAAGAGAACTCAGACTGACATTATCCTGAATGAGAACCTTGGGTTCTCTGAGTTTTGGCTTCATGGTAACACCAGCTCTCATTTATTAGCTGGTGGAGACTTTTCTAGAAGTATAATATTTATTTCCTGAAACAAGCTAGATGGTAGTTTTTATTGGTCACATAAAATGAAATATTATATATAAGCCATATATAAACATATACTCTTTTGAAATATTAAAGTAATAAAGTCCTTATTCACTTGCCCTGACCCAGTGCAGGGCTGCTCTCCGAGGAGGCCACCCTCATGCCTTCTTGGTCCACAGGCGTCAGTCTGTTCTTTTCTGCACTCTCTTGCATGTTTGTGGGCCTGTCAATATCACTCAGTATAGTTTTGGTGGGTTCTTTTTTTCAAACATGAATGGTATCACCCTGTTTGCATCAGTTCCTGTCTTGCTCTTTTAGCTGAATGACATGTCTGAGAGCTGGCTGTGTTCTTTGCAGGCCTGGGTTATTTCTTTGAAGAACTGCATGAACTTCCATCATATAAAAGGAGCAGAGTTTGTTTAGTAATTTCTCTTCATTTCATAAGCGAGCAAACTGAAGCTCAAAGAGGTTAAGTGACTTATTCAAGGCCTTCCAAATGTGAAGTGCTGCAGTACGGGTGGGCACCCAGGCTGAGTTGATTGCCCAACATGCATGGATTCTTCTGCATGTTCCCCTGGTGAGACCACCTTTTGTCCCCTCTGTCTGCACTCCTCTCTCACCTGTGTCATACTTAAAGCTACACCAGACTGTAGGTCTACCTTTCTGACATAAGAGTTCTAATTCCTGGGGCCAGAACCATAAGGACCCTGAAAGTATTCCAGGATGAACATTTTGAAAAACATTTGACACAGGCACAGGGCGTCTTTCAGCATTTTTTTTTTTTTTTTTTTTTTGTACTGGGGATTGAACCACCCAGGGCCACTCAGCCACTGAGCCACTGAGCCACATCCCCAGGCCTTTTTATATTTTATTTAGAGACAGGGTCTCTTTAAGTTGCTTAGTGCCTCGCTAAGTTGCTGAAGCTGGCTTTGAACTTGTGATCTTCCTGACTCAGACTCCCAAGTCGCTGGAATTACAGGCACATGTCCACCCAGCATCTTTCATGTTTTGATTCTACTTTGCCAACCAAGTAGTTTTGTAAACACTGGGCCATCCCAACCCTGCAAATCTTTTAAAGGGTTTTCCCTGGCAGATTCTGCTTCCCATATTCAATAGGAAGGTGTAGGAGAGACCATGGGAAGGAATTGCTTCAGGAAATATTGTTCTCACAAATAAGAAAATGGGATCACAGTGGTTCCTAAACAAATTTTATGGGGAGACTGGGTCAACAGGACTCTGTGGTTTTGAATGGCTGCATAATTGGGATAGAAGGGTAGGCTCAAGGACTGTACTGCTTTATAAACAGGTACTTTATTCTCCCCAAGGACTTCCATGGTATTTGGGACAGCATAGCTATTTCTAAAGAGGATTTATCCTTGAAAATGGTCGATTGAATGCAGTTTGAGAAGACATCAGAGAGTGCTAATGGATGAACCCATCTCAGAAAAAGAAATTGTTGTTAAAAAATTAAAAGTCCTGAGCAGGGTGCAGTGGCACATGCCTGTAATCCCAGCGGCTTGGGAGGCAGAGGCAGGAGGATCGCAAGTTCAAAGCCATCCTCAGCAACTTAGCAAGGTTCTAAGCAACTCAGGAGACCCTGTCTCTAAATAAAATATAAAAAAGGGTTGGGGATGTGGCTCAGTGGTTGAGTGGCCCTGGGTTCAATTCCCAGTACCCTCACTCCCCCCCATCCCCCAAAGCCCTGTTTATAAATTCTGTTTACCATGGAATGAACTAATTTTTAATCTCAGTCCTAAGATTTAGAACTTCACATAGATGTATTTGAACATAAAATTTTAAAGGCATTTTTGCCCCCGCTACATGCTACAGACCCCCCCTCCACCGACCACCTGGTTAGTTTTCTGAGCGTTTCTGCGGGAAAGGTTTACAATGGCTGATTCCTGGTTTGATGTCATATCGATAAATTATGGTGCTTTAAACAGATGTGATCTCACGGTGTGGAATTCTTCAGGGTAAAGCTTGTGAAGAGGTTTTTTCTCCCCCTCTCTTGGTTTCATCGTAGTTTTGTTGTTTGGAGGTTTTATGTTGTTCATTTAGTTTCCTGGCTATTGGGGTTTTATAGTCATATTTCCTTTGTTTAATATAATTTCTTTTTTTTTTCTTTTAGCTATTTTTGTTAGGGTGCCCAGAGGCTTCAGTTATGAGTGGCTGTAAAGTAAAATATATTATGATTATTACAATGATAAAGTATAAGCTTTTAAGAGTCTGCTTATATTGACCCATATATTCTCTTTTTCCCTCTCTCCAAGATACACACAGAAGCACATTTGAAAATGCAATAGAAAACGGCTGCCAATTTAAAACCAGAAGTTAAGAAAAGCAACTCCCAATGTACAGTGAGAGAGCTTCAGGCTGGACTGGCTCCCAGCAGAATTGGATTTGGAAACCTTGGATTCCGTTGCCTGTTCTCTCCTTTGTAATGTGGTGGAGGATTTCAGCACCAGAGTTTGAACCTATTTCTCAGCCCTTTACAGGCCTCCTGAGTCCCTGGAGCTTTGGTTTGCTCATCTGTGAATGGGGAGGCAATCTGTCCTTCCTCACAGTGTTGCTGTGAGGACTGAATGAGACAGTGTGCAGAAGCACCAAGCATGGTCCTTGGCATAGATTAGGGGGGGGGGTCAATAAATGTGAACCGAAGTGGGCATGACCTGCACTCCCTCTGGCCCCTCATGGTGGTGCTGGGCCCTACAACATGGTAGGCTACGGAAGTAGGCACTGAGTCCACGTCTACCCTTGGTGCCACAGATCCCAGGCTACATTCCATCAGAAGCTTGCTTCTGCTAGATGTCATGCTTCAAAAAGGGGCTGATGATCCCTCAAGTGTGAGATGAAGGTGCTTTATGAATGCCATCCCTCTAGACAGTGTTTGGAACTACTACAGGCTTCGCTTTTATTTCATTTGGCATTGAAAAGGCATTTAAAACCAAAGGAAAATCTAATAGTGGAGTTTAGGCATCATAGCACATGTTTTTCTTTTCTTCTTCTTCTGTTTTTTAATGGATAAAGAGAGGGCTTTTCATCCTGCAAGTTTTCAAGTCATCTCCTGGAGGTACCTTCTGGGTCTACTCATAACTGATCTCTTCTGGGTATCTGGTTGAAATAGTGTCCTCCATAAACTCGTGTTCATTTAGAACCTAAGAATGTGACCTTATTTGGTGATAGTGCTACTCTAACTCGAGACATAACGAAGATAAGATGAGGTCAGAATGGATTATGGTGGGCATTAAACCCCATAGGCATGATGTTCTGGTAAGAGGAGGGATATTTGGACGCAGAAGAAGACATACAGGGGATCAGGTCATGTGGGAGAGAGGTCGAAATTGGAGTGGTACATCTATAAGCCAGACAATGACAAAGATGCTAAGCACCACCAGAAGGCAGATGAGGCAAGGAAGGATTCTCTGAGAGCCTCCAGGGGGAGCGCAACCCTGCTGACACCCTGACTGCAGATTCTCCAGACCTGGAGAGTATAGAGTGCTGCTGTTTTAAGCCCCCGCCCCCCACCCAGTTTGGTACAGCTGCTGTAAAAAGCTCACACGCTGACCAAGCTGGATGCTTGTTGGATGATTGGGGTTGTTTTAGTGGGCCCCACAATAGGGAGTAGGGTGGGCAGTTTTGGTGGCCGGCAAGGGTATTGACTGGAACTGCTGAGTGTAGGGCATGAAATGTGTCCCCTCCAGTAGGCTGTGTGTGTGTGTGTGTGTGTGTGTGTGTGTGTGTGTGTGTACAGTATCACAGGTGTTTCTGAGAGCAACTCAAGTGCTAAGTGAGAAATTCCCTGTGTTTAACGAGATCATCTCTTATTTTTACAACAGCTAAATTGTTCTTGAACTTCTCTACGAGAAAGTAAAATTTGAAGGAATCACGAATACTTCAAGGAACTATAAATCTTCTACAAAGGGAGCGTCCACCCGCTTCTCACCTGGGTATTGTTTATTTAGTAGGTTTCCATGTCTACATCTGTGAAAGACAGGCTTTCCTTTAATGCAAGTGAGAGCCCAAGAAGCCTTGGGGGAGAGAAGGGAGGCCGACTTTCACTCATTTTCTATAGGGAAGAAAAAAAATTATGCAACTCTTCTAAATCAAGAATTTGAGAATGATCTCTTTAAACACTTGATAATTTATTTCTGAATGTTAAGGGATAGAATTTAGCAAGAAGAGGCTATTGTGTGTCAAAATAGAGGAGGCCCTTACTTGATCATTTGAAATAGCAGGAAAAATAGTGTTGTTGAACTATCCATTCAACAAACATTTCCCAAGGGCCTGCTCCATGGGAGGTACTTGTTGGGCATGTGGGAAGAAAGATATGCATGAACTTGATCATCGCCCTTAATGATTCATTGGGGGAGGGGAGCAGATAGACAGGCTGGCAAGTATGTGATGATGGAAATAGCTCACATGTTTGAACGTCTACAAAAATGCCACTCGGTGCCAGTACGAAGTGTGTTGGTAGGACAGCATCGCTTGTTCCCCTTTTACCCTATGAAGTGGGTTCTATCACTCATTCCATTTTGCTGAGCCCAGGAGAGGCTGGGTATCTTGCCTCATGTCCTTCAAGTAGGTCAGTGGTGAAGCTGAGATTAAACCCTGATCTGGGGTCCTGGAGATGCCACTAGGAGAGGCTAGGGCATAGCCAGGGTTGGGCTCAATAATTAGACTTCCTGGGTATGAATCTTGTACCTACCAGGTGCTAATTGTGCCCTTGAACAAGTTATTTTACTGGTTGGTTTTTCAGATGAGGCTAATGGCAGCACCTGCCTTCTGGGGCTGTTTTGAGAATAACATGGTCTAATGTGGACAAGGTGTTTAGCACAGCAGCCGATACAACCAGGCAGTCATCTTTCGTTACTAACATTTGCCAGGGGCTACAGCAGGGGTCTGACCAGACAGCCATGGGGAAAAGAAGACCTCCCAGATTATCCTTTTGGAACACTGTTTGCACACCAGGTTCTGTCCCCTCTTGCAAGGTGCTTTGGTCCTGCTCCAGGTATGGATCTCTTTTGAGGTCAAAAGGGAGATTGGTGTGCATGGAAGCTTTGGAACCACAGGAAGGGAGTGAGGGGGAAGAAGAAACATCAGTGGGTTGAGCTTCATAGAGTCCCATTTTAAAAGTGATTTATTTATTTGTATTCCCTTAAAGTGTTTGACAGACAGGCCACAATCTATGGGGTGGGCATAGAGGTGTGCTGGAAAACTTTCCCTAGTGAAGTAGCTCTAGGCTCGGTGGGTGAAGGAGAAAAGGGCTTTTGAAAAAAATATGAGTACAAGCACAAAGCTGGATTGTGAAAAAATGGCAATTAAATTTACACCATAGGTAATTTTGCCTGACACTAGGAATGAGTATGTGTATGAGTACTGATGGCATTTTGAAGTGCAAAGCCTTAAACTTGAAGCTAGTGCTTGGCTAAATTTCTTTGTGACCTTCAACATTTGGCTCAAATATCACCTCCTCTAGGAAGTCTTCCCTTATCTCTCCAGAGCTATTTGAAATATCAGGATAACCCTCATCAACACTCTCCTAGCTCATTCTGAATGCCACTCTTGTAGTATTCACCGTGCTTTGTTGGAGTGATCTCTTTAAGGAGTCTGTTTTCCTTATTCCCTTTCCCATCATGTTCCTAACACCATGAATCCAGCACATATAGCTACCCAAGTTGTAGCTGATTTTTCATAGATATTATTAGGTTACAGAGGAGAGGGAATGGAAAGAAAAAGGGCAAACTTCAAGACTGCTGACAATAGTATTATTTCATAATTTGGTGTCAAACATACCCTGGTGATACATTATTTGCATTGAAAATCCAATGGACTGCCAATGTAGGGCCCCTTTGTAATAATTCTACCTAAAGTAATTATTTTTTTCCTATCCAGACCTAGACCAACCTCAAAACTCAGGCCGTTCACTTTATGTTTTTGGAAGCAAAGTGAACATGGCTGGCTTGTGTTCAGGAGACAGAGAGGAAATTGATCCATCTTTCCTATCCTTCAAGAAATCAAGAGGGATGCCAGGCAAGCTTAGACAAGATCCACTGAAAGGCAGAGAGCAATGCCTTGGGAAGAAGTTCCACCATTGATGCCAATAGCTTCACCCCTTACCTCTGTATTGTGCTTTTCCAACATGGCGGGTGATCAGGGAATTTTACGCTACTACTTCAGATCAGCTGTATCTCCTGGGGACGGCTCTACCATCTGTGCCTGAGAGGTTCAAAGTGATTCTTCTAAATATCTTCTTGGGCAGCTCTGGGATCATTTTGAACTTGAGAAAAGAAGTTGAGGGTAGAAAATAATTTTTTTTAATCTTTTTTTTTTTTTTTGAAGACATACCATTCCAAATCAGAGCAGACAGGCTGTAAAGTTCTAGAATTTGTTTGAAATTCCTCCTGTGTAGAAAAGCATCCTTGTTTTGTACTGGCAGAAGCAACCCTTTCCTTAATACAAGCCAAGATACAGTCATAAACCAGGCCGACAGGCATAATGTGTTTGGCGAGTATTGTTATTTGTTACTGGGAGGGATTAGAGCACACAACTCACCCTAAACAGATGAGCTCTAAATGCCTGGATTACACAGTGCTATAAATATAAACTCACTCAACTTGTCTTTGTGAGACGTGCTTCCTGCAGATGGCTTCTCACTTGACTGGTTACTGCTCCCCCGTTCTTTGAGGGAGATTAAAAAGACAAAACAAACCTGAAGAAGATGGTGCCTTGGAACCCCTTCCCCCCAGATCCTGAGCCACTTAAGGGGAGATCTGAGAGAGGCAGCAGGGCCCTCTGCACCCAAGTCAGGCTAATGGCAGGTGGGTTGCTTCTCTGAGTTCTGGGGGGAAGCAAGCACTACAGTGTCAAGAACATGAACTTGAACTTGGGAGCAAATGGACTTGGGTTCAAATTCCAGGTCTAGCACTCACTAATCTAGGGACCTACGTACTCACATAGCTTTTTTTCTTATTATTTATTTTCTGTTCTTGAACATTTTACATGTTGAAGACTCAAAAGAAATGGAGATGTAGGTGCTTAGAATCTTCTTGTCTCCTCCATCACCCATCTTGCTTTCCCTCACTTCAGCGATCATCAGTAGATTATTATTATTCCCTCTGGTATTTTATGCAAACATATGCATAAAACTTTTATTTTTATTTTCCTTCCTTCCTTCCCCAAATGGTATCACACTATAAACATTGTCTAGCATTTTGTTTTGCCCGCAATCTTTTAATATTTTTTATTCCCCCATCACAGCCCATCCAACTCTTTACATATTAGCAAGTTGAATTATTACTTTTTTCCTTTTTTAAATTTTTTTTATTTTTTACAGAAATGGAGCACAACTTTTCATTTCTCTGGTTGCACATAATGTAGAGTTGCACCATTCGTGCAATCATACCCATACATAGGGGTAATAATGTCCATCTCATTCCGCCATCTCCCTCCCACCCCTTTACCCCTCCCACCTCCCACCCTTTATCCCTTTTCAATCTAAAGTTCCTCCATTCTTCCCTTGCCCCTGTCTTGCTTTTTTCATTCAAAACATCAGACATAAAGATTTTCCTAATTTGTTTTGCAGCATGTTATGCCATTACATGGATGTACCATAGTTTTTTTTTTTTTTTTTTTTTTTAACCAGTACCTACTGCACTGTTTCTAGTCTTTCGCTGTTAGAAATAATGTCACAATGAACACCCTCTGTATCTGTGTCCTATATGTGCTGGTATGCCTCTAGGAATACCTTTTATGGGACAAAGGATAAATGCAGTTATGATTTTAGGTGAGTTTGAACCACATTATGCTCACTTCTTAAATAATTTGCTCTAACCCAATGGTGGTTGGAATGATGCTGTCATTTCACATAAAACAAATTTTAAGAAAGAATTCTATGATTCTTACCATCATGTTTACTTCTAGGTAGTACATATAGTGGCTAAGAGCATTAGTCAGTCCTATTGGAATCTTCACTCTGTCACCTGCCAGATGTGCTGTGTTATGACAGTTGGCTATCCTCTCTGAGCCTTGGTTTCCACCAAGAATGAAATACCTACCTTGTTGGGTCTTTCCCAGGATGAAATGAAGCAATGGATGGACATGCCCAGCACAGAGTGACATTCAATCATAGTATCTGTTAATTGTCATTGGACAGGAAGTTTCAAGTCTGTTATTATTGTCTCCAGGACCTTTGGAAGAGAGTTGACCTCATAGTAGGGGCTCAGTACATATTCATTAATTGAATACCATAGGGATACTGCCGAAGTCACTGTCACTCGCCTCATTTCCTGTCTTTATCATGGGGATCCCCAGACAAATCTCTGATGATCTGTCTCAGGATAAACTGTGCTTCTAAAAACTGGTTTGATTTATCTTATGGATTGTGAGGATTGTGTAATAGATTGTGTTTCCTTCTTGTAGAAAATGTTTTAATTAATGCCTTATAGTTATACCTGATGATTTCCAGTGTTCTCCTTCTTTTACTTTACTGGTTTTCCTTCTTTTTATTTACTGTTTTTTTTTGTTTGTTTTTTTTAGTACTGGGGATTAAATTTAGAGGCACTCGACCACTGAGCCATGTTCCCAGCCTTATTTTGTATTGTATTTAGAGATAGGTCTCACTGAGTTGCTTGGTGCCTCACTTTTGCTGAGGCTGGCTTTAAACTCGTCATAACTCCTGCCTCAGCCTCCTGAGCCACTAGGATTACAGGTATGCACCATGACACCCAGTCTACTTGTTATTGTTTTTTTTTTAAATTGTGCTTTATAGATATACATAAAGGTAAATTCACTGTGGTATATTCATATATACATAGCATAATTTGGTCATTCTGTAGTTCCTCCATTTTTCTGTTCATTCTCTCTCCTCATAAATCCTTTTCTTCTACTCCACTGATCTCTCTTCAACATTCCAACCTTTTGGCACAGGCACTGGCTTTCTTATCTAGACCCCTAAAGCTCAAGACGTAAAACCAAGAATCAATAAGTGTGACAACATCAAATTAAAAAGATGCACAGCAAAGGACATAAGAGCTTGAAGAGAGAGCCTACAGAATGGGAGAAAAATCTTTGCCACCTACTCCTCTGGAATTAATATCTAGAATATATAAAGAACTCAAAAAACTTAACACCAAAAATAAATAAAACACCAAAACCAAATAACCTAATCAGTACATGGGCAAAATAACTAAACAGACATTTCTCAAAAGAAGAAATATATGGAAACAAACATGGGAAAATGTTCAACATCCTTAGCAATTAGGGAAATGCAAATCAAAACTACACTGAGATTTCATCTCACTCCAGTTAGAATAGCAATCATCAAGAACATAAAGAAAACCGTGGAACCCAACCTAGATGCCCTTCAGTAGATGAATGGATAAAGAAAATATAATATATGAATATACACAATGGAATATTAATCAGTAATAAAAGAGAATAAAATCATGGCATTTGCAGGTAAATGGATGGAGTTGGAGAATATAATGCTAAGTGAAGTAAGCCAATCCCAAAAAACCAAATGCAAAATGTTTTCTCTGATATAAGGAGGCTGATTCATAGTGGGGTTGGGAGGGGAGCATGGGAGGAATAGATGAACTCTAGATAGGGAAGAGGGATAGGAGGGGAAGGGAGGGGGAATGAGGTTAGAAAAGATGGTGGAATGTGATGGACATCATTATCCTAACTACATGTATGAAGACACGAATGGTGTGACTCTACTTTGTGCACAACCAGAGATATGAAAAATTATGCTCTATATGTGTAATATGAATTGTAATGCATTCTGCTGTCATATATAACAAATTAAAATTTAAAAAAATACAAAGATTAATAGATGCTGGCGAGGATGTGGGGGGAATAGTATGTTCCTAAATTGTTGGGAGGACTGCAAATTAGTACAATCAGTTTGGAAAGCAGTGTGGAGATTCTTCCTCAAAAGACTAGGAATGGAATGACCATGTGATCCCACTGTCCCACTCCTTGGTATTTATCCAAAAGAACTAAAATAATCAGCATACTCTGGTGATGCAGGCACATCAGTGGTTCTTCTTTTAACCTGTGGCTAAGAGGATCAGTGACAAATTTGCTGTTCTCCTCTAATGAGTATCTGGACCTGAGGGTGGACATTTGTAACAAACCAGTGTTTCTCAAATTTGGCTACATGGGTTGAATCATCTGGGACACTTATAAACAAATCTCAATAGCCAGATAACACCATACCAATGAAGTCAGGATCTCTGGGGTGGAACTCAGGCACCAGGGCATCTTAAAGCTCTATACAGGGTGAGAACAGGTGTTTTAAACTAAGTACCCAAGTAGCTTTATCGCACTTCTCCTATTTGTGTTTTTCTTTCATGCTAATGAAAATGAGCTCTGTTATCCTCTGCATTTCTCCTGTCACCTTCCATACAAAAGAAAATCAAACACGGCCTGCAGGAATTATCAGCAAATGGGATGCTTAAGAATAAAGAAGGGGAAGGAACAGAGAAGAAAATCAGCTCTCTCTCTCTCTAGGGAAAAATTCATTTATTCATTTATGCATGCATCACTCATTTTATATTCAAGAAATATGAAGTGTTTTGGGTGCAGCTCCATGTTTTGGGGATGGGAATTGCCTTTACATTTGGTAAAACAAATGTCTCAGACAGATTCTTCCTAGCAAAATATGAGTTTGGGGGTGTCGTTTCAGGTTGTTGAATAGGAACTGTGCTTCTGACATTTCTCTTACCCTCCAGGGAGAATCTTGGCATTTACCCAGAGAAATATCCTAATGTGTATGACAGCCGGGCGTGGTAGAGAACCTGGAAACATGTCAGTCACTAGGAGGTGTCTTGCTTGGCCCCAGGAAAGCCAAGCATTTGTATGATGAGGTATAGAGTTGATTTTGGCTTATGTCTCTCATCACTTGGCCAAGTCCTTTGTCAGATGGAAAGGTAGTAGCTGAGAGCATTAGCAGAAACAATCCTCAGCCTAAGCTCCCCGTGAGAGCAGCAGACTCCACGGAGGAGGGCCGGGAGCCTGGGCGTGGGCTGCCTGAGAAGTTCTGCTGAGTACAGAGGTAGGGAGCCTCTTAAAAGGCAGATCCACTGAGCTCAGAACCCTGTCATGTTGTCATATCATATCCCCCCTCCCCCGGCAGAAACCAAGATGCTTCCTGAACAGTCAGGTCCTGGGAAAGGACCTTAGATGACAGCAATCCTGGCTCAGAGGCCAGGAAGGAGACACAGAGCAAAGAGGTGCCAGCAGGCAGCCAGTGACAGGGTTGAGATTGATTGACACAAACCTCTACTGAGAAGAGCCCTTCACAGAACAAATGCAAGTGGGCAGACGATGCCACACCTGTGAGCATTCAAAGACCAGCTTCGGGGTCTCACCTGTGTGTCCGAAGGGCATAGTTTCCAGGCTGGAGGGCTACGTTTTTCTCAAGAGGTGGAAAAAAAATTAAGTATTTTAAAATTGCGTCTGAATTCAGGGCCAAGGACAATTTGAATTTCTTCTCCAAATGTGGACTCTTTGATTGGGTGTTGCAGGCTTGGCTGCTTTGCTGGAGGCGACGGTGCAGTAGTAGAAGCCAGTCAGCTGCAGCGGCCACACCTAAGAAGGGTCGCACCTTCCCAGCAGGTGTCGCTGCCAAGGTGGGAAAAATCTGAGATGCTCCCTAGTGAGTGCAAATATGCGGGAGAAAATTGAATAGCATCCCTCCCCCCATCCTCCTGGGACGTGTGCTTTCTCTCAACTCTCCATTTGATTCTCATTTTCAGTTCTTCTGTGTCCAGTCAAAACCTTTCTGTGGTTACAAATGAAATTAGATCAGAGAGGAAAGTGGGGAGCAGTTGTGGCCAAAGTTGACACTGAAACCAGGTGGAAATTGGTGGCAGCAGCAGGCTTCCCAGCAGGAGTCGGAGTCTGAGATAAATAAGTAGAAATCACTGCTCCTCTGGAACTGCGGCTCTCTTGGGTGAAGCAGAGTGGAAGGGCCACTTGGGATCCTGGAATCCTGCTGTAGGGGTGCGACTCAGACTCTAGAGATGGCTGCAGCCACTCTCCTCTGAAATTTCGCTACCCCTCTGCCTCCTCCAGGGTGGCCACCGCTCTCTTAGCACTATGCATATACGCTATGCATATATACCACCGCTCTCTTAGCACTGTGCATATACGCTATGCATATATACCACCGCTCTCTTAGCACTGTGCATATACGCTATGCATATATACCACCGCTCTCTTAGCACTGTGCATATACGCTATGCATATATACCACCGCTCTCTTAGCACTGTGCATATACGCTATGCATATATACCACCGCTCTCTTAGCACTGTGCATATATCCTGTTTTGGGAGGATTTATGTCCTTTGGAGGAGCTGATTTTCAATCAGGTGATATATAGACACACAGATGATTTTGCCTAGGCCTGGCCACTTGATAGAAGCTCATGCTGGTCAGAATTGTTGGCCACAGGGGTTTGGGGGATGAGGTAGAGACTTTCCCTGAATCCTAAACTGATCAAGTTATCTTTGAGCAGTGAGGACCAGAGTATATGCTCATGTTTTCCTCACCAAGGGGCAGAGCTGCGGGGAGAGGCTCCTGGCTAGCACCCTTGAGGAGGTCTGCCCAGAGCTGGGCTCTGCCACAACACCATCGGAGTGCTCACTGCAATGCTAATGTCAGAAAGTGATTATTTATGGCTGGAAACTTGAACTTGAAGCGTGGTCTCTCAAGGCCCAGGGTACTTCTAGTGCACCTCCCTGGGTGAGATAGGCTTTCTCAGCTCCAAGGGAGGCTACACAGTGAGGTGGGAAGAGCACACAGTTGTGAGGCAGGAGTTGTAGGCCTGACCTGGTCAGTCACCATGATAGCCCTTGGAGCATCTCCTGCAGCATCTCATCTCTGGGCCTTAAGTAGGTAGGAGTCTCAGCGCCTTCCCACCTCAGAAATGTAATCAAGTGTGTTCTCCATTGGGTGTTGTTCTTTGCCCATAGTTTATGTAGAAAGCAAGTGGAGTTGTGGTAAAAAGAAACCGGGTGAAGCCAAAACACACATACACAAAACCCCTCGGCATCTCTCAGTTGAGTTTCACTTGTCAGAAAGTGCCGCAAAAGGACAGCTTGATTTTTCTTTATGCAGCTTGTCTGCAAATGGCACTTGAACTAAAATATTCCCTTTCATCTTTGTGACAGAAATATGATTCCGTAATTCTTTGTGAAAATGTAGATGATACGCTGCCGTAGTTACAGTGAGTTAGGTTTAAGTGGCAAATGCCTACTGATAAAGACTTAATTAAAGACACAATAGCAGTGGGAGGTCATTATAGTAATTACAGCCCCGGCTTTATTGTTGGGGCCCAGTTCTGAATTGTAGCAGCACATTATCACCACACGGTCTTGGTTTGATGAGCCGGTTATCCAATTCCGTATACTGAGGCTTTCATTTACCGCGGGATTGGTGCTTTTTTTTGCAGATGCCCCGGTTCCACTTTATTTTAGTGTAGACTTTGTGCCTCATTTAAAATATGTGATAAAATAGATCAGTAATCTCCTACGGGGGCATTCTGTTTCATCTTTTTCTGGACACATATTAGAATGGCAACAGTGGAATGTGAAGGATCGAGAAGGTGTCCTTGAATTTCTTTCATGGCCCCTAAGCCTTATTGTGGGGGAATTCTGAGACCTCAGAGAGCAAAAACTTGTGAGGCCAGCAAGTTTCTCCTGGCCTGGGTGGTGTAGTGTGAGGGCTTGGAAGGGCCTGACTTGGGGATGGTTGTGAGGTGCCTAAAGTCCTTGTGTCTCGTTTCTGAGCAGAAGCCCAGAATGTTCAGCTTCTCCCAAAGGCCTCTGCTTCTGGGTCTAGCACATGACTTCAAGGGCGCCTCCAAGCCAGACTTTGGGCAGAGTGCCTTTGTGCATTTGAGGGTGTACCCCAGACTTGTAGGAAAGGGCTAGGGCCTCATGCTGGATTTCTTGTCCTGTATGTTGGAATGTTGGTATCAGAGCGCAAGTACAATGGCAGCTGGCAAATATGTTTAGGAATATTGTCATTGTCATTGTCAACTGACTACGGTAATGGTGCGGTGGGTTAAACAGGAGGGTGCATCTGCCTTTTTAAGGTCTGAGAGAAGTGGTTTGTGGGTTATTATATATTTTCTTTATCAGTTGAAGTTGTAGAAGGCTTTTATCTTTTTTCCTTAAGTCGCTCTTTCTTCTGATTCTATTCCTGAACATTACCTTGCTTAAGGATCCTTCAAAAGGTATTTAAGCTCTTGACAGGGGCTAATGAAGTGAGACTCACATAGAATTTGTATTTATTTTTTATGTGCTCTGCCTCTAGGCTATACCCCAGTCTTCCTATAGAGCGATTTTAGAATATTAAAAAAATATACCTTTAAATATCTTCCACATTGTTCCAATGTTGGTGAAGGAAATTGTCCCAGTAGCAATGAATTTCTTTGGGTTACATTAAAAGTTATGGATACCTTGGATTTTACCATAGTTCACCAGTGGTCAGGGCCTTGGCTCAAAATGCTAATAATCCTCAAGATGGTGGCTCCTGTATTTTTTTAAACTTTTAAAAACATTTATATATGACAGTAGAATGCATTACAATTCTTATTATACATATAGAGCATAATTTTTCATTTCAAAAATCTCTGGTTGTATACAAGTATATTCACACCAATTCGTGTCTTCATACATGTTTGCTCCTGTATTTTGAACAATTCAAATGACTAGTTTCCAGAAAGGAAAGTACTGTTGGGGAGTGGGACTGGGATAATTGGGATTTCAATACCTCACTCTCAGGAATTGATGGAAGATGGAAAATCAGTAAAGATGCAGAAGGACTGAACCATATCATTAAACAATAGGATCTAATTGACATTGCAGAACACCTCACCCAACCACAGTGGAATAAACAGTCTTTTCAAGTACCGACAGAACATTCACTAAGACAGGCAATGTCCTGATTCATAAAACAGACTTGAAAAAGTTTCAAAGAATTAGAATTGCAGAGATTATGTTTTTTGGGCCATAATGGAATAAAAGTAAAAACTAATAACAAAACGACAACAGGAAATCTCCAAGCACTTGGAAATTAAATAACATGATTGCATATAATGTATGGGTCAAAGGAAAAAAAAACACAACTGAACAAAAAATCAAAAAAAGAACATATTTTTGGGATACAGTATTGAGAGGGAAATTTATAACACTAAATGCTTACATTAGAAAAGAGCAAGATCTCAAATAAAAAACCCAAAGTCCCACCCCAAGAGACTAGAAAAAGAAAAGCAAAACAAACCCAAAGCAAACAGAGGAATGAAATAAGGAGAAGAAATCAATAAAACTGGAAACTGAAAAATATTACAGAAAATTAATGAAAGAAAAATATCTGGTTTTTCAAAAGAAATAAATGAAATTGATAAATCTTGCAATATTGACAAAGATAAGAAAGGGTGAAAATACTCAATTTGCCAATACCAGGAATGAATCAGATGTCACAATCTGATACAGATCCTGTAGCTATTAAAATGATAACAGAGGAACATTATGAACAAATTTGTGCTTAGAGAGGAGAATCTTGGAAGAAATGGATCAAGCTGAGTATGGTGGCACATGCCTGTGATCCCAGTAACTCGGGAGGCTGAGGCAGGAGGATTGCAAGTTGCAGGTCAACCTTAGAAATTTAGTGAGACACTAAAAAACTTAGTGAGATCCTGTTTCAAAATAAAATAATAAAAAGATCCATGTTTAATACCAAGTAAAATAAAATAAAATAAAGTAAAATAGGCTTGGTACTGGGCATGGTGGAACATATCTGTAATCCCAGCATTTTGGTAGGCTAAGACAGGAGAATTATGAATTCGAGGCCAGTCTCTGCAATATATTGAGACCTTGTCTCAAAATAAATAAAATAAAAAGAGCTGTGGCTGTATCTCTGGGACAGAGAGCCCTGGATTCAATCCAAAGTTAGGAGGAGGAGGAGGAGAAGGAGGATCTGGAGGAGGAAGAGGAGGAAATGGACCTATTCCTCAAAACCTACAAGTTACCAAAACTCAGTGAAGGCCTAAATAGTTATATTAACTAATAGCTTTTTAAAAATTGAATTTATGATTAAATAGATACTGAAAAAGAAATATCTAGGTTTAGATGAGATGGTTTTAATGGAGAATTTTATCAAACATTCACCAAAGAATTATTATCAATTTTATGTAATCTCTTGCAGAAAATAGAAGAGGAGGGCACACTTTCTAACTCATTTTGTGAGGTGTTGCCCTGGTTCCAAAACAGGTAAAGACAGCACAAAAAGCAAACCATAGACCTATATCTGTCATGAATTTAGTTGTAAAAATATTAAAAATTTTAGCAATTAATAATGTATAAGAAAAATGCTAGGCTATGATCAAGTGGGATTTATTCCAGTTATTCAAGGCTAATCAAATATTTGAAAATGAATTGTTTGGGGGATATAGCTAAGTGAAATAGGATGTGCTTAGCATGCATGATGTCTAGGGTTCAATACCTAGCACTAGAAAGAAGAGAGAGAGAGAAAAAAGGAGATTCAATGCAGTCCACCATTTAAGCATCATTGGTAAAATCAATGGAGGTAGAAAAAATCAATAAAATTCAATTTCTGTTAATAACAAAAGATTTTAAATACATTATGAATAGATGAGAATTTCCTCAGACTCAAAATGCATCTACAAAAACATAGAACTAGCACTATATTTAATGATGAAGACTGAATGTTTTTCCTCTAAGGTTGGGAACATTGGGAACAAGGCAATGATGTCTACACTCAGTCTTATTAAACATACTACTGCTAGTTCTAGCCTTTGTGATAAGGTAAGAAAAATGAAATAAGAGGCATGCAGGTTAGAAAAGAAGAAGTAACACTGTTTTAAGCTATAGATAATATGATTGTGTACATAGAGAATCCAAAAGAATCTACAAACAACAAAGATGACAAAAACCTTCTAGAAGTAAGGGAGGCTAAAGGACACAAGATCCATACACACAAAAAAATCAATTGCATTGTTTTATATTGGGGACAATGGACTAAAATAAAAAGGAATCATTTATGATTGCAATAAATGAAATACCTAGGTATAGATTTAACAAGATTTATGTAAGAATTATTTGTTAAAAATTTCAAAATTCCTATGAAAGAAATGAGAAAAATCCTAAATATTTGCAGAAACATATCATTATCTGGAAGACTTAACATAGTAATGTAAATTTTCTCTTAGTTGATCTACAGGTTTAATGTAATTCCTAGCAAAATCTCAGCAAAGCTTTTTTGAGACATAAATAAGCTTGTGTTAAAATTCACATGAAAAGGGAAAGGTTCTATAGTAGCCAAAACAAATTTGAGAAAAGAATAAAGTTGGAGAAGTTATGGCAAGGATTATTATATAGCCATGGTATCAACGTAGTATGGTATTTGCAGAGGGAAAGACACACAGATTAATGGAACAGGATGAAGGACCCAGAAACAAATCTACATACATATGCCCCTTAATTATTGACAAAGGAGCCAAAGCAATTAAATGGAGGATGGGTAGCTTTTTAAATACGTGGTTCAAGTGCATTTGACTTCCATAGGTAAAAAACTGGATGTCTACCTAAATACCATACCTTATATAAAAATGAAATTAAAATGGATCATGGGCATAAATGTAAAATATAATAAAATTTCTAGAAAAAAGAGGGAATCTTTGTAACCTCAGACTAGGTGAAGAATTTCTAGACTTGACACTGAAAATGTAATTCATAAAAGGAGAAATTGATAAATTGTACCTTATCAAAAGAAAACCTTTTTGCTTTGTGAAAGACCGTATTAAGAGGATGAAAAGACAATTATAGGCTGGTATTAAAAAATGTGCAATTTACTTACCTGACAAAGGACTTGTACCTGAAATGTATAAAGAACTCTCAAAACTCAACATTAAAAAGAATCAAAAGATCCAGTTAGAAAATGAAAAAAAAAAAAAGACATGAACAGATATTTTTGATAACAAGCACTTGAAAAGATGCTCACCATCCTTAGGCATTAGAGAAACACAAATTAAAACAACAATGAGGTACATCTCTGAGAATAACTAAAATAAAAAGTTGTGATAAAACCAATGGGAAGATTGTGGAGAGACTAGGTCACTAACATATTGTTGATGGGAATGTAATATATTATAAGAATTCTGGAAAATAATATGACAGTTTCTTAAAAATGAAACATGCCCCTAGCATACAACTCAGCAATTCCACCAGGGCATTTATCCCAGAGAAAGGAAAGCTTTTGTTTACTGAGAGACTTGTACAGAAATACTTGTAGCTCCTTCATTAGTAGCCTTAATCTGGAAACTACACAAATATACTTCAGTGCTTGAAGAGTTAAACCAATGGTGATACATCAGTCCATGGAATACAACTCAAGAATAAAAACGAACAAACTATCGACATGCAACAGTCTGCATGAACCTGAAGGCAATTTGCTAAAAAAAAAAAAAAGCTAATTCCAAAAGCATACATACACCACACGACTCCATTTATAAAACATTTGTGAAATAGTGTAAATATGGAGATGGAGTGGTTGCCAGGAGTTGAGAATGCAGGTTGAAGAAGGAGAGGGCAGATGTGGCTATCTGGTGGCACAAGGGAGACTTGTGAAGATGAAATCTTGGTTGCACTGGTGGTTACATGAAGCTACCATGTGGCAAAATTGTATAAAGCTACAGCATGCTGAGCGTGCAAACACACACATACACACACACACACACACACACACAGACACAGGATCATGTACTACTAGTGAAATTTTAAAAAATATTGATGTTGCACTGTGGTACTACAGTTCTGTAGGATGTTGATAACTGGGGAGGCTGGTGAAGGGTGGGTGTCCAACATTGGCTTGTACACTTCTTTATGACTTTCTGTGAACCTATAATGATCTTAAAATAAGGAGTGGGAAAAAATTCCCACAATCCTTGAAGGGTGATTTCGAAGTCTTAGAAGAAAGGCCGGGACTGCAGTGGTAGGTGGGAGAGAGAATATTGAAAAGACAGAAGGGGGCGGAATGGTTTCCAAGAAAAATCACAACGTTTCCCATTTATATTGGGGCCAGAGCCAGCCAGGATATTATATTGAAGTAGTTTCTGGATTGGGGTTGTGGGAATAGAACTTTGGAAGGCATGGCACATGTTTTGAAATTTTGTTTATCTAAGAAATTATTTCTCAAACAATTAAGTAAATACAGAACAGTAAAAAAGAAGAAAATTAAATCTATCCATATTCTCAGTACCCAGAATTATCCATTGTTAACAGATGGCATATTTATTTCTAGTCTTCTTTTTGCATTTCAAAGAAGAATCACTCTATTGTTTTCCCAGGGAAGTTATAGTTGGTGGGCAGAAGCAAGGATATATGTGTGTGAGAGAGAGAGTGATGGGTTCGAGAAGGAAAGAGAGAAAAATCAAAGTCCTTTCCCATCTTCTTACTGTTTTGGCTTCTGTCCTTTAAGGACCTCCCTTCCTCTCCCAAGAAAGGGAGACTGAATTACTTGAGATTGCAAAGAGCTCCTTATCCACGGTAGGTGTTCAAAGAGTTATTTTATGGGCCCACAACGATCTGGTTTACTGCTAAGGAGCAGATGCCTGTGGCAGAAAACTTGGGTAATAACTGAGTTTAGAAGCTCAGTGAAGACAGATAATTTTGAATGAGCATAGTATTTAGAAATGGTTAACCCACAGAGGGTGTGGAAATCATCCATTATGAACATGGGCCAGGAGGTTAATTTTTTTGTTTTTAGATATTTCCCACTTCGGCAATTTACTTTTTAATTTTAATAAAGCAAATTGAGAATTCTAAACATGACAAGATACGTGAATTTTTAGTATCTGAAAATAAGAAAGGATATTGTGCATTGTTGAGTTATCTGTGCCTGGGTCCATCCTTTTGGACCAGCAGTTTTAAAAGATGGAAATTTGATCTCTTTAAGCTTTTCATTCTGATCCTATCGGAAAGGGGTGCTATTTATGATTGAGATACCAAAAATCACCTTGTAAAAAGAAAAGGATAATATACTGGAAAAATAAAATCTATCTTAATGAGGAATGACAGGGAGAACTGTGGATATACAGGAAATTTGAAAGGCTAAAGGTAGAGTCTGAATATGACCTTGACCTGGAAGGTCAAACAGAAGCCACTTGTGCATCACACATAGACCTCCTGGTAGCTTAAGTTCCAAACAGGGAGTGTTTCAGACTGGGAAAGAAGATGTGAACATTTAAGGGACTGATGTTTTTTATTTTTCTTTCTAAACAGCTTTATTAAGATATAATTCACACACCATATAATTCACTCATTTGTAGAATACCATCTACTTTATTCACAGTTGTGCAAACATCATCACAGTCAATCTTAAGATATTTTTAACCACTACAAAAGAAACTACCACCTCTTCCCCCCTCCATCCCTGCAACCCTAGACAAATCATCTTTTTATCCCTATAGATCAGCATCAAAGACTATGTGGTCTGTAGTCACTGGCTTCTTTTATTTAGCATAGTGTTTTCAAGGTTCATCCATCTTGGAACATATATCAGCGCTTCATTCTTTTTAAATTTTATATCTTAATGTCATTTAATATTCCCTTATGTGGACATTTCCATTACCCAGCCGTGGGATGCTGGTGGCACCAGGAAGCATCTGTTGTGGTCAGCACAGATTGCTGTTTGGTCCTGTATCTGCTGTCCTGGGAAGCTGTGGTTTCCCTTGTGACACAATTTGTGCTTAAAGGGTAAGAACTTGGTCACATCCTTGAAGGGTGGGGCAGTCTGTCCCTGGCTGGGCTGAATTGCTGGTGGTGGCTGAAAAAGGGGGTGCCTTAGAGATCACAGTGCAACCAGGAGGACCCTGATGACTTTGCAGAGCAGAGTCCCCAGAAGTTCAGACTTCATGTAAGAAATAAACCTTGGCTCAGCCACCATTGCTTTGGGCTTCTTTTATATACACATGTACAAACCTATAGCCCAATGGACACAAGGGAGGGAATCAAGCACTCTGCCCAGGCTTGAGAAACATGAAGTCTTTCAGCACTTAGATATGCAAATGAGAGCCCAGGGAAGTGTGTGGAGACAGAAATCAGAGAATCATTGGTTTGTAGTACCCAAAGTCCCTCCTTAGCTACCTGCTTCTCCAAACTCACTTACTATCCAGTCTTAGCTTTTGGTTTCAGCAATTGTCACAAACAAACTGTCCACAGATTTCAGACCCTTGAGATCCACTCAAAATACAGCCTGGTCCTGGGATTACCTTGTCAAGAGCTTCTAGGCCCCCAAACTCTCTTTATCCCTTGTTGAGGGCCTTGTGTACTACCTCCAGCTGGCCCCACTTGAGTTGACTCCTAACTATGAACAGCTTTGAGTTTCTGTGGAGTTGTTCCAAGATCTACAACTTGTCTCTACTCAGGACAGAATTAGTCCTGAGAGATCAGGGACCACAGTTTTTGCTTTATTGTGTTCCTTCTTTGGATAGCACACTATGCCTATAGGCACAGCTCAATAAACATCCCTAATTATGAAACAGATCTTAAACAGTCCTTGCAGAAAAAAGAAAATATTTTCAAGGGATCTAGACATGGAAACATCAGAATGATTTCTCTGCTCATCTTACCAATTCTATAATTCTGAGTGGAAGCATATTTGTTGGAATGCAATTAGATGGAGAGCTATTAAGGGCATAATTAAATATGGAAACGGAGTTACAGATTTGCCTGTGTCTGGGCATGCATGTGGGTGTGCACATGGCTGCGTAGGGGAAGAAGGGCAATAAAATGAAAAAACGTGGAGCAAATGCAAACTCACTCATTCCTCCTCCCAGGGGGACACCTGGTAGGGCATTATTCTCAGTGAAACTACTTGGGGTGGAAGTAGGGATCCATGTATCTAAATAGCCAACTAACAGTGTACTTAGCACCCAGTGTCTAGGAAACCCACCATCAAGGGGGGGTAGGGAAGTAACTAGACAAATTACATATGTTCCCCAAGTGCTTCCAACTGTAAACCCAGTGGAAAACATTCCACTTTATTGGTTCTATCCCCCCCGGGTTTGTGCTTGTCTCTTTTCATGTGCCAGGCACTTTGCTCAGATCCAACAATATCCTCAAAAATCTGAGAAACAGCTGCACACCCATGGGTTCTAGACTGGACTTCTGGTTGAGAAGAGAGGGTATAAATGCCAGAAGCAGCCTCTACCTTTGAGACAGAGACACTTGACTTTTCTCCCAGATGTTCCTGTTTCTTAAACTTCCTATTTTTCTTGAATAATGTCTTAACCTCTCTTCATGGACAGAGAACCTGTGTTTAGCACAATAGATCACATAGAGAATTTGGGGAAATAAATGTGAGAAGGGAAGCTGATGGAAATAGCATTGAGCTGGGTCTCCATCCTGTCCCACCTTGAGTTGGCAGGACCAGATATCAATGATAATGACCGTATTAGTTTTCTATGGGTCCCATAACAAAATGCTACAGACTGGGGTTTCAACAATAGAAACGTATTTATAGTTCTTGGGGATGGAAGTCCAAGATCAAGTTTGGTTTGGTTTCTCCTAAAACCTCTCTCTTTGGCTTGCAGATGACTGTCTGCCTCCCACGGTCTTTTCTCTGTTCACTTACATCCTTGGTATCTCTTCTTCTTCTAAGGACACCAGTCATTTTGGACTTGGGCCTGCCTTTATGACCTCATTTAATCTCCATCACCTTTTTAAAGGTCCTGTCTGCAAAGCATACTTGGAGTTAGAACTTCAACATGAATTTGTTGGGGGAAGATACAAATCAGTCCAGAACAGTGATAATAATAGGATGATAGGAGAAGCCTGCACTTATTGAGTTGTGACACATCCCAGACTTTGTTGTAGTTGCTGTCTATGGCTTACCTCATTTAGTTCTCACACAACTCTATGGAATAGCTTGTACTTTCATCATCTTATTTTTCAGAGGCACAAAAACTGCTCAGAGAAACACAGCTGGTGAATTATAAGGGTTAGGATTCCAACTCCAGAGTCCTAGCTCCCATATCCTAAGCTATATTACCTCTAAACACCTGGGGGGACTCATATTATCACATGTACAAAGGGTGAGATATCACTTGGGGTCTTTTACTTCTTGCATTAAAGGTTTCATTTGATCTCCCTGTACTGGTTATTGAACATGAACCTTCTAAGGAAGGCCAAGTTCTAGGTGCACGGAAAGATGATGAATTGGGGCTGGTTTTACTTTGAACTTTCGTCTCTATGTTCTTGGTGTCTTGCATTATTATTCACAATATAGTCTCCTGCTTGGATCCTGGTGTTTTTGGGTGCCAGTGCCATTCCCCCTTGCTTGAGTTTTATTTGGCCTCCTTATCTCATCCTACAAGATTGTTCTTAGGGGTTTTGAGCTCTGTCTTGCTTTCAGTAGGGCTTCTTGGAACAGAAGATCTGCCCTGGAACCCAAGCCTGTGCTCCTGGTGACTCTGTCTCTGTGGCCACAGGTCTGCCTGCACTTCTACCACTCTTCAGCTTGAGGTTCCAGAAGCCCCCCTTTTGGGGTACTAGTTGGTGAAGCCTGTGCAATGCCTGGCCCCCGTTCTCCTAGACTTACCCCATTTTGGCAGCTGTATTATGCCTTTGTGGGCATTCAAGATGAGGAAGAGAAATTTGTTAAATGGGGACCAAATATTTGGCTTTAAACTTACAATACCCTGGGTCATTCATACAATGGCATTACAGTCTAACTTTCAGCTTTCTGCAAGATTACATTTCAGGAGTGTCCCAGTTGCTTTCTAGTTACCACTTTTATGTCTTGGGATTTCTAGCAGCCCTTCTAGCACAGGCTGGCATTTCAGATTCACTCGGTGCAATTAAAGAAATTGCATGACTGCTAGTTTCTCTTCTTTTTTTCCCTCTCAGATAAATTGTACGATCCAACTTCATTAAAACATTTATTAACTGAGATTTAATAGATTCCAGTAATGCCTTGTGTGTGTGTGCGCGCGCGTGAACATGTGTGTATGTGTGTGCTTGCACACATGCATTCATTATCCATTTCTTCCACGTGTGCCAAGAATGGCCATGTGCATAGAGAATTGTTCATGGAATTTGTTTTATTCTGCAATTTACCAGCAATGTCAAATTAGGGGGGTTTAATGGATTCCTACACAGAAATTCCTAGTGTGGTTGTATCAGCAGCAAGTTTCATTAAAAAGGGCTATTTTTCTCTACTGGGATTTCAATAAAGAGACAATGTTTATTTTTTTCAGTGGAAAATTGATTGTAACTAAGAGGATACTTGGCTTGAAAGTGGGGAATTATCATATCATATGATTAAATGAAAGCTTACCTTGTTATAAGGTAACTAGACATATCCCAGTAGAATTGAGACAATGTTTGATTAAGCCAGATTTTCCTACTTTATATTCAAGGAACAAATTAAAGAATAATTGAGATCCTTTTCAGATCTTTTATAAGCTGCATATATAAAGCTTCAGCTCCAGGTGGCAAAGCAATTAGCTGATGAATAAAATCAACCCCACTGTCATTCGTCAGATGTTTAAATTCTATAAACCAGATAAATTAATGTGTTCCTTAAGCCAAATAAATGGTCATGCTCTCCATGTTACCACTCAGTTCCCTTGGGGAAAGGTTGGAAGCATGTTCATAGACGGCCTAGGATCTACTTAATCAGAGAGGTTGAAATTAAGTTGCCCATTTGATTTTCTGAAATAAACGTTCATCTGGCACAAAGCCTATTTTCCAAGCGAAGTTGTTAGACATGATGATTTGGTTTGTTTAGTAAACTAAGAATGGGGCTGGACTCAGCCTTGCGCTCTCCTGGCTGCACCATTAAAGATCTTTCTATTTCCTTGAACTTGGCATGGAGGTTATTTTATAAGTAAATGCAAGTGCTCTAGTTTCATTTGTTCCTTGCTCCTGAGTATTAATATAGAGAATTAGAATCTCTGTTGCCTTTGTACTTCCAGATTTATTCCTCTGAGGTGGGTTTCCTGCCAGTGCCATTGCACGGGGACACGTGGGCTTTTCTGACACTGACAGCTGGATAAGGTAGACTTAAGTCCCAGAGGACACTTTTAATTAGCTGGTGATTAATTTTTGTCAGCTAGTTCTATGGCTTTGCCATTTTCATCGTGAGTATTGTTTTCAGGGCCTTCCGTCTGGGCCTGACAGTGGCTTGCTCCTTGGTTTGCTTTGCATGGTGAGGACAGTCGGGTCATTGTGGATGGTCCTTTAGAATCTTCCTACTCAAAGTGAGATCCTATAACCAGCAGCAGTGAACTCACCTGGGAACATATGGGGAAATGCAGAATCTCAAACCCCACCTGACCTATTTAATCATGACATGCCTTTTGTTGGAGTCGGTGATATTGAAACTTGATAAGCATTGTGTTAGAGGAAGTCTCCTTCAACTGTGGTCTGTGTGAAGTCAGGAAGTGAAAGTGGGTAGCCAGTGGGAGTATCTAGTTTGTAGATTTTCTGATCCTTAAAGTCTCGTTTATTTTTTTTCACATTTCATCCCGTTTATTCACTAGCACTTAAAGAGGTTAGCAAAAAAGAAGAGCTAGAACTCATTTATCATAATATTGATTATTGGTGTCCAGAGTTCTCCGGCAACTGTGACAAAAATTAGCAATTATTTATTGAAATTGAATTTAGATCTCGAAGTCAGGATCTAGAGAACTCTGGAGGAGTTTTTTGTGTGTGTGTGTGTGTGTGTGTGTGTGTGTGTGCGCCAAACTACCACCTAGCTATCAATTAAGTGCCAATTATTGGCTCCACTAAGGCACAGTAGAGAGACAACTGGATTGGATACTCAGGCATCAACTCATCACTTGGCTTATGGGTAAGCTGTTGCACTGAGAGTTTAATTTCCTTGTCCATAAAATCAGGGATATGTAAGCAGATGATTCTAGGGTGTCCTTGAAGTTGGAATGTTTATGATTTGGTGTGATTGTGTGGAAGTCTGCATAAGACACTCTGAATGCATCTACTCAGAATTATTCCAGTGGCTAGAAATAACTCCACACATTCAGGTTTTCCTGGTGCTGTTTCAGTAGAATTATCCCTAATGTGGATTTTACAGTGGCTTGGAAATTACCTACTCCATGGTTTCCCAGGGATCTAGAGGCTGACCTCTGGGTGTGGTGTAGGCATGTGTGTACCCTGTGTGTGCATTTGCAGTCTATAGAGGCTACTCGAATATTCATGCTACATAGGGACTGCAGGGAATGAACAGCAGAATAAATATGTTTTAATGTAAGGAAGAATATGAAACTCATGAATAGCAGAATGAAACAAAACTCAACACAATCTTTGCTATAAATGAAAACTTGATATTTTTCTAACCCCTGGTGTGTTGTATGCTGTTATTGTCTCTCTCTCTCTGTGTGTGTGTGTGTGTGTGTGTGTGTGTGTGTGTGTTTAAAGCCACCGTCTGTCTTCTTTCTCTTTCTTTTCCTTCCTCAGTATATTTTATTCTGGTTTTCATTTGGAGGTTCATTTTGGGCTGTGTGTACGGAAGAAGTTGACGTGATTGTCTTTTGATGCAAAGAGGTATGGATTCAAGGCTTGAAGAAGTATTATTAAGAGAAGACAGGAAGTTAAAGAAAAGTCCTTTTTGTTCTTGCATTTGGAAAGCAGTCCTGTCCAAAGCCTGTGTGGGACAAGAGATGTGCCGTGCGGCTCTTTCTCATTAGGGAATTGATTTGCTCACTAATTTCTTCAAAGCTTCCTTCTTCAGTGTGTAACTGGATTAATCACCTACTATGTGCGCCAGGCTAGAGATACAGAGAGGAACAGGATGCCATCCCAGCCCTTAAGGGCTCATATCTAACCGAGGAATGCATGGTCTGTAATTTCCATCTCCACTGATAGCTCTCACTCTGAATTTTATTGTAATGTGAGCGCATAAGAAAAGTCATAATGGTTATTTGAGAGCAATTTCATTTTCTGGTTACACAGTGTTTACTCAAATTTGTGTAAGGATGTGAGAGTGTGTGTGTGTATGTGTGTGTGTGTATGTGTGTGTGTGTGCACCCGCGTGCACATAAGCCTGTGTGTTGGGGGCTTTGAATAACAGCTTAAGTGATATTAATAAAGCAGATTTCTGGTCTCTAGAGGAAGGCAGATCCTCACTGCAAAGTATGATATATTCTAGTAAGTGGGTTTTGGTCTAAAATTGAGTGTGTTAAAATATATCCAGGGATCTTTAAGGGGCTACCTTACTGGGGATTTTCTGGCACTTAAGGTTGATTTTTTGCAGTTTCTCTATATTGCAGTTCTGGAGGGACAGTTAATTTTTTTCTTCAACTTTTGCAGGCAGGAGGCTGTGCTTTGTGGATGCAAAGGTGGGCAATTCTAGGGGAGCAATTCTTGAATGTGGGTGGGCAAAAGAATCACCTGGGAAGCTTGTTCCCTGGTAGAGTCCCACCCTGGCTGCTTTTTGCATCCCAAATTCTGACATGATAGGAGTGAGACAGACAGAGACCAGGAACCTGCACTGATTTTTTAAAAAATTTTTAATTTTTTTATTTTTTAGGAACTTGCATTTAAAAAGTCCCCCTAGGTGATTCTGATTTAGGAGGTCTGAAGCCATCCTTTGAGAATGTTGACATATGATTTCTCCTTTCAGATTGTGTGTAGACATTAGCCTATATTCTATATACTTTGAATGTGTTTTGACATTCTTGATTGAAAGAAGGTTCTGGAAAGTTATTAAGTTCATGATCTAATAGGTGAGCAGATCATGAGGTCATATTACATAATGTTCCCAAATTTAGGCCCTGCTCTCAGACTGCCTGGGTATTAATTCTCACTCCTGTGCTTGCTGGCAGCATGTCCTTGGGAAAATCATGTGGCTTCTTTCAACCTCAGTGTCGTTAACTGTAAAACATCGATAACACCCTCAACAACAATTGAACTGAGTCGTTGTGAGGATCAAATTAAATAATTAATGGAAAGTGCTTGACACGGGGCTTGGTACAGAGTACATGCTCACGAAACCTTTCCTCTCACAGGCTATTTGTTTGTAAGAGCCAACAATATTTATAGTACATAAGATTGCATACTTTTATGTTGCAACTTTATTCCTAGGTAACTGTGAGCCTTTTGCAAGGAGGCTCTAGTTTATAGCACAGAATCCCCAGGAAAGAGTCAAGGATTCTTTAATGATCTTACAGTGGCCCCTTTGAACTGCTGATGTCATATTTGTGTTAAACCACGGTTGGCGTGGCTCTGCTTCATTGGTCGGGCGTCTAAGCCTCTTCCCAGCCCGACCGCATAGACTGATTTCACTCAGAAATGAGTCCAGAGGGGTCGATCATCCTCTTCCAGTGAGTGCATGCATTTTCTTTCAATGCGATTGTCGTTTACTTGATAAACTGGAACAGTTAATCTCTTGTTGGATGGGATTAATGCCATTGACAGTCATGGTTGGAGGCCATAGCTGGCACCGTCTCAGGTCTGTAATTGTGGGGGGTGGAGGAACAGTGGCATCTCCTCCGAATGCTTGGTGCTTCCACTTCTATTTAGGTGTTCATGGGTTTCGGTACTTTTCCTACAGGTGTGTGTGGGTCACAGCTTGTGATTGGCCTGATTTGAGATATCCTGTCTCCTGGTGCTTTGGAATATGTGAGCGCAGATGGAATTTTTGGTTTTCTTATTGACTGAAATGCTAAAGTATTATCAAAATCTTGAGAAACGATGAACAGATGTATTGTTATTTCTGTCTCGCACTCAACCTTCCCACAGTGCTCCTCAAATTGTGGCATTCTGGAATCACAGGAGAGCTCTGCCCAACCCCTGGAGTTCTAATTTAACTGGGCAGGGGGTTTCACCTTGATGAAAGGAATTTCAAAAGGTTGTTAGATGATTCAGAATTTCAGCTGAGACTGAGAAACCTCTTCATTACAGGATAAGGCCATGCATTCTTTTTTTTTTTTTTTATTAGCTACACATGACAGTGCAATGATCTTGACAATTCATACATTTGAATCAAATGGGGTATAATTTCTCATTTTTCTGATTATACAGGTTGCAGAATTACATTAGTCATACAGTCACGTATATATATACAGCAATAATAATGCCTATTTTATTTATTTATTTATTTTTTGTGCTGGGGATTGAACTCAGGATGCTTTATGACTGAGCTACATTCTCAGCCCTTTTTATTTTTTTATTTTGAGACAGGGTCTTGCTAAATTTCTGAGGCTTTGGCCTTGAACTTGTAATCCTCTTGCCTCAGCCTCCCAAGTCACTGGAATTATAAGTATGTACCATTGGGCCTGGCGGTCTATTCAATAAGAGAGGTAAATAGGGAGCCTACATCCTGGGAACAAATTTTTACTCCTCACACTTCAGATAGAGCCCTAATATCCAGAGTATACAAAGAACTCAAAAAATTAGACAATAAGATAACAAATAACCCAATCAACAAATGGGCCAAGGATCTGAACAGACACTTCTCAGAGGAGGATATACAATCAATCAACAAGTACATGAAAAAATGCTCACCATCTCTAGCAGTCAGAGAAATGCAAATCAAAACCACCCTAAGATACCATCTCACTCCAGTAAGATTGGCAGCCACTATGAAGTCAAACAACAACAAGTGCTGGCGAGGATGTGGAGAAAAGGGTACTCTTGTACATTGCTGGTGGGACTGCAAATTGGTGCGGCCAATTTGGAAAGCAGTTTGGAGATTCCTGGGAAAGCTGGGAATGGAACCACCACTTGACCCTGCTATTGCCCTTCTCGGACTATTCCCTGAAGACCTTAAAAGAGCATGCTACAGGGATGCTGCCATATCGATGTTCATAGCAGCACAATTCACAATAGCTAGACTGTGGAACCAACCCACATGCCCTTCAATGGATGAATGGATAAAAAAAATGTGGCATATATACACAATGGAGTACTATGCAGCAATAAAAAATGACAAAATCATAGAATTTTCAGGGAAATGGATGGCACTAGAGCAGATTATGCTTAGTGAAGCTAGTCAATCCCTAAAAAACAAATACCAAATGTCTTCTTTGATATAATGAGAGCAACTATGAACAGAGCAAGGAGGAAGAGCAGGAAGAAAAGATTAACATTTAACAGAGTCATGAGATGGGAGGGAAAGGGAGAGAAAAGGGAAATTGCATGGAAATGAAGGGAGACCCTCATTGCTATACAAAATTACATATAAGAGGTTGTGAGGGGAATGGGAAAATAAACAAGGAGAGTAATGAATTACAGTAGATGGGGTAGAGAGAGAAGAACGGAGGGGAGGGGAGGGGAGGGGGGATAGTAGGGGATAGGAAAGTTAGCAGAATACAACAATTACTAATTGGGCATTATGTAAAATTGTGGATGTATAACCAACGTGATTCTGCAATCTGCATTTGGGGTAAAATTGGGAGTTCATAACCCACTTCAATCTAATGTATGAAATATGATATGTCAAGAGCTTTGTAATGTTGTGAACAACCAATAAAAAAAAAGAAAAAAAAATGGGAAAAAAAAAGTTTATTTTTTTAGTTGTAGTTGGACACAATACCTTTGTTTTATTTTATTTATTTATTTTTATGTGGTGCTGAGGATTGAACCTAAGGCCTTGCATGTGCTAGGTGAGTGCTCTACCACTGAGCCACGACCCCAGCTCTGTCCACACATTCTTAATTGTTTGTTTCTAAGGTGTTCCCTGATTTGTCATTATTTTAACTTCCTCAACATTCTTTGTGGGTTTTCAAAAATGAAGAGAACTTCAGACTTGCCCAAGAGTGATGATGCTCAATCAGGGATGACTGGGCAATGTCTAGATGCTTTGATCAGCATTCAGGGTGGAGCTGGCATTTTAGGGGGTAGAGGCCGAGATGCTGCTAAATATCCTGTAATTCTCCACCACAAGGAAATCTCAACAGTGCTGAAAGAGACTCTGCCTTAGCTTAACTTCTCTCATTTTAAAAATGGGAAAATATAGTACAGAGATGATAGCTTGATTCACCTAAGGTGTTGCATGCATTTATTGGCAGAATGAAATTCCAACCATTGCAGCATTATAGAGGGACCCTGTCTTTATTCTCTAACTCTATCCCTTTCACCTACTGCCCCAGAAATATTTGTGACTCATCTCATTTCCCTTCTTCCCTCAAATATCCCAAGCTTTCAAGGGCAGTGGTTTGTTTCCTGTATTTTAGTATTTTAAAAAAATTTTCTTTAAAAAACCAATTTATTTACAACAAATTGCATAAGTTCAAAAAGCATCACGTTTCTTTGCTCTGCGGTGGCATTATTGAAAAACTTATGCTAGGACTGGACTGTTCAGTATGAATGGCACCACTGATTGGGAGTTATATAAATCTTTGATAAATTTAAAGAATGGGCAAATGAGGTGATTGTTACTTCATAAATCTTATTTTTTTTAAAAAAAATATTTTTATTTGTCGATGGGCACCATACCTTTTTATTTATTTATTTATCTTTGTGTGGTGCTGAGGATCAAATCCAGTTCCTCATATGTGCAAGGCGAGCGCTCTACCACTGAGCTACAACCCCAGCCCCATAAATCTTATTTGATGAACAAAATGTTCCTAGTATAGACACCCACAACATGAAATGATAAAAGAGCTTCTTGGTGATGAAAGGAGCAGCCTCTTGTGGGGCAGGTGTGTGTGTGTGTGTGTGTGTGTGTGTGTGTGTGTGTGTGTATGTACATGCATCCTGGGCCAGCACCTTCAACCCAGAACTGCTGGGAGGGAGTTTAGAAAAGTGATGGAGACCCACGTGTTACCTTCCTTCACTTGCATGATCCCTCAATACCCCCATATATCCCCATCCAAAGTAATTAACTATAGTTATATCTGGAAGGTAGGCTTTGGGATTAGGCATGGCTCAAATATATGTTTAAATATATATTTATTTTACTTCTTTATTCTTTGTATTTTTTTTTTCATTTTTCTATGAACACATTTGAATAATAAACAAAGTCATTTAATCAAATATTAGTACCTTATTCTCAGCATTCAGTGAGTCGGAATCTTAGGAGCTTCACAAAACACTTGGGCACCATCCCCAGGGATTGAGCTGGGACCTGGTGTTGGGTGGTGTTTAGAGGTTTCCTAGCTGGTTCTGACGTGCACCTAGAATTAAAGAATCTGATACCGAACAGTTGTTCTCAAACTCGTCTGCATGTTACCATGGCCTGCAGAACCTCAAAACCCACTGGTTCCTTGTGGGGGTCTGCTGCACAGGTTCTGATTTAACTCAGCTGGAGTACAGCCTGAGTTTTGGTGTTTTAAGATTTCTTCAGGGGATTCAGGAAGTGGAAGGGCGGGGTGGGAGCTCTGAGGGTTGTTTTCTGGAGGGGAGCATCCTTAGTTTGGCTGTCTTCCCTAGGAGGATAACTCTGCCTTGCCCTTGCTTCTCCTGTCCAATGAGCGTTCATAGGTGAGGTTGCTGCCAATCCGAGTGCACCAATCATAGTGCTGGAAACATCCATCTTCTTAGAGATGCAACAACACTCAATGTTATAAAGGAGATTTTGCTTCTTAAGATTGCTGCTTTATCTCCATCCGCTACGGCAAGTAGATTCACAGGGGCAAGGAGCTGCTTTTGGGTTTCAAACAACTCTGGGCTAAAGTATAATTGCTTTTAGTCTCCATTTTTTTTTTTTTTGGTCTCCTCTTTCCTTTTGCCTGTCCTTACATTTATATCTTAAACTCTCACTATGATGAAGTCCAGGTTGAATTCTGGACTTTCTTGCAGATTTTTAGGCTCATTTAAGGGGCTGCTCCCTTTGCCACAACAAAGGGGCTTCCTGGAGTTGTGAGCAGCTGGATTCTGGGGCGTACTGGCTGCTGGGAAGGCTCTGAGGCTGGGTCTGCCGAGATGGGCTTATAGCCCGAGGCCACAGGGAGGCAAGTCCCCAGGGTCTGGAGAGGACTGCAGCCACAGCCACTTCTAACTTTCTGCTTCTCCACAGAAGCCACTTGGGAGCAGTGTGGCCTTGCCTATGAGGGAGGCTCAGGGAAACTTCCTAGGACTGACCAGCATGGCTAGGGAGCCTGGAGTCCCCAGCTGATGACAAGTGAAATATTTCACAGAATATAAATCTTTCATGTTGCAAATGCTCCTTTGGTGAGAAATCAGACAGTGGATAAAGACTGGGCAGAATCCTTGCCCCAGTGAATAAAATTAAAGGACGGAGCTTCTGACCTTTATTCTGTGATTTGAGAGTGTGAAGTTTGTGGAAAAGAAGATTCTCTGCTTATGATGGGTTCACTGGCCACACTGGGATCCTGCATGGCAGGTAGTGATAGTCCCCTTTATCTCGCTGACAATATGAAAGAAAGAGACAGAGGGAGAGGTTCTCTCACTAGCCGGATATGATGATAGTCTACCCAGCAATGGTCTCCAGGTTGTAAGCTCTTCTGAGAAAAGTTACACAGGAACATGTGACTCAGGTCATTTCAGTCTTGTTCTCATAAGCAACAGTATGGCACTTTCCATTTCACGTCGTTTGTTCTGGGTCTTTGGATTAGATTCTTTACCATGCATGTTTATCACCTCCAGAAAGATCATACCTAAAGAACCATTTTGCAAAAGTATTATGAAATATCTGTGAGTGTATGATTAGCATGTGTCTTCATCTTTGGCCTGCTCTAGTTTTTAATGCTTTTAGGGTCTAATTAGAGAGAGAAGAAAGTATATGCATGGAGTTGGGTATGGAAGTCTGGGGAACAAAGAGGCAGAGAGGCAGCAAAGGGAGAGAAATAAGATGACCAGAACATTCCCCTCCAAATTGCTGCGGTCAAGGGAAGCAGGGTTTGACGTATGAACCTCTTGGCCTGATTTGTTGGCTGGCTGTGAACTTCCCATGTTGCTCTTGCAGTCATTGGTCCCTAGCTGCGAATAAACCCAACTGCAGAGAGCAGAAGGAGCTGTCAGACGGGAGAAGAAACAGTCCCGCTGGCCACTTTAGCCTGTCCCTAAAGTCACCAGGAGGAAAGGGCTACCTAACTGCCGGCTTTACGTTAGGCCCCTGGGGAGGTTTCCCATGGGTTGTGAGATGCACTCAGAAGAGGGGGCGCTGGGCCCTGGAAAGATGGTGATTGTGGCCACTCAGGATCCAACACGGGAGCCTGCCAGCCAGCCATCTTCTCCTTCCCTCTCACATATGTCCAAGTTGGATAAGGGACCTCCAAGACAGCTCTTCCTCCTGGGAGCAAGATTCAGGGCTGCCATGATGAAGTTTCAGGGATTCTGCAAGAGCAATGGCACAAGATGGAGTCCTGGCTCTATACAGAGTCTATTCTGGATCGAGACACAGAAAGTTCTTCTGGGAAACAGATGTGAACCATTAGGGTCAGCATAATTGCTTTGCACAAGGCTCAGTATGGCATCAAGTATAGAGACCCCATCCTCTGGCATAAGGGTCTTTGCTTTTGCCAGGCTGTCATATGGAGCCCATATTAAACATGCAAGGCATGGTGCTAAGGGCCTTAGACATATTCTCATATAATTCTCCGAACAACATGAAGTAGGTACTATTACATCTCTCCTATGTGGATGAGAACACTTTGCCCAGAGAGCTTAAAGCATCTGCGCAGGCTTGCCTGGATAACAGGTGGAAGAGATTTTGTGATTTCTTATCCTCTCCTCTCCCTTTAGAGGGTCTTTGCTACTCTTGTGGTTCTATCCCAAGGTGTTGAGCCTTACGGATTTTCCTACTGTGGGTTAATGGATTTGAGAAGGAAATCCTCCTTTTCATTTCGATTAACTATGCCAATCAATGAATTGTGAGACCACAAGGCGAAGAGACTCGAGCTCTCCAACCAGGCCTTAGCAGAACTGCTTCTTGACTTCACTCTAATTGCTTTAAATAGCAATGTTGTATCTTCCGGTGGGATTCCTGGACACGGATTTTTGGATCAACTTCTTGAAAGAAAGGAAGTTGAGAAATCTGGAATTCCTAGGCAGAAGAACAAGTAAAACATCCACCATACCCCACAAACAATCAATGATTAAAAAACCCCACTAAACGGAAGTAGAATTCCTTCATTCTTAGGGGGATGTTTTAAGAACTGTTTCTCTACTTACCTTGAAGACTGTGGTCTGCTTGGGAGCACAATCTCCAGTGGGACCTTCTTTGAATGAACAGGCTCGGAGGCAGGGCAACTTGGAAGGTGTGTAGAGAGCAGCACCACAGGGCAGAAGGAAAGGCTCTAGTTCTGCTACCAATCAGTTCCTATTAGCTGCTAGACAGGCACTTAGAGTGAGCTCGTAGACTTAGGGGGGAAAAGCGGCTGCTCCTTTAAATGTTCATTAACATGCTTTCAAAAAGTTTTGTTTTGTTTTAAATAAAACCCTTCTGAGAAACCTACGAGGAAACAGTCAAAATCTTAAAGTCACTCTAATTTATTTTTTCAGGTGACCAAGAATACACTTGACTCATTCTCCACCCAGAGGCCATCATTTTTTTTGAACATGTGATACATGACCTTGAACTGAGCATGCTCAAGAACATACCCACTCAACAAATGGGCCAAGGATCTGAACAGACACTTCTCAGAGAAGGATATACAATCAATCAACAAATACACGAAATAATGCTCACCATCTCTAGCAATCAGAGAAATGCAAATTAAAACCACCCTAAGATACCATCTCACTCCAGTAAAAATGGCAGCCATTATAAAGTCAAACAACAAGTGCTGGTGAGGATGTGGGGAAAAGGGTACACTTGTACATTGCTGGTGGGACTACAAATTGGTGCAGCCAATTTGGAAAGCAGTATGGAGATTCTTTGGAAAGCTGGGAATGGTACCACCATTCGACCCAGCTATTCCCTTTCTCCGACTATTCCCAAAAGACCTAAAAAGAGCATATTACAAGGATACAGCTACATCAATGTTCATAGCAGCACAATTCACAATAGCTAGACTGTGGAACCAACCTAGATGCCCTTCAATAGATGAATGGATAAAAAAATGTGGCATTTATACACAATGGAATACTATTCAGCACTAAAAAATAACAAAATCATGGAATTTGCAGGGAAATGGATGGCATTAGAGCAGATTATGCTAAGTGAAGTTAGCCAATCCCTAAAAAACAAATGCCAAATGTCTTCTTTGATATAAGGGGGGTGACTCAAAACAGAGCAGGGAGGAAGAGCATGAGAAGGAGATTACCAAGAAACAGGGACAAGAGGTGGGAGGGAATGGGAGAGAGAAGGGGAATTGCATGGAAGATGGAAGGAGACCCTCACTGTTATACAAAATTACATATAAGAGGATGTGAGGGGAAAGGGGAAAAAAGAGAGAGAGATGCTGAGAGACATTGCCAAGTAGGAATGACACATGGCAATTTCTTTGTCAGCCTACTCCATGTTGCTTAGAGGAAGGACTCTCCATTGTGGAAATGGGCTTGCCTTTGGACCCAGGTCATTTGCAGTGACATTGCATGTATGCTTGAGTAAGGTGACCTTGCTCAAGGACCAGGGTGGATCCAGGTTTAGGGTGTATCCTGCTGGGATTAGGGAGTATCCTGCTCCTTGGGTTTAGGGCGGTTCCAGGTTTAAGGTGTACCCTGCTGGGAATAGGGCGTATCCTGCTGCCTCAAGCGCCCGCCTGCTCCTTGAGTTCCTGTTGAGTTCTCGCGGGATTCAGAAAGTATTTGGATTCAGAGCCTGGTGGAGTACGTGGATTTTGCCCAGAACGTGTGTGTAAACTGCCGGTGACAGTTCGAGAATAAAGAGTTGCTGTTTGAATCTACAAGGTGTGTGATTTTGTGCCCAGCCAGACTGTGGCATTTGGTAGTCTGTATGCGGAACGTCGAAACTTGGAGGTAAGTGAAATTGCTCGCCCCTGAGGGAAGGCGAGAGAATGGGTGACCATTTCAAAGAACAATGTGTTCTTGTTTTGATTTATTTTGTTTTTGTTTCAAGCTGCCTATCCCTAGAAATTTCTCAGGCAAACTGGGAAAAATGGTTGGCTCAAGGTTTGAAGCTTGTCGGCCCTGAGGAAGAGAAAATTGATACAACGATTTTTTATTCCCTTTTTGTTTCATTCAGTTTCGGTTTTGTTTTGTGTTATCTCATTGGGTTGCGTTATCTTTCTAGTAGATTAGAAGTTAGTAAAAAACAAACCGAAAAAGTGTTAAGTAAATTGTTAGAGGTTCAGACCATGGAGAAAGACATTTTAGATCAAGCAAAAGAGAAGGTCTCTTGAGCTAGTCAGACAGAGGAAGAAAATTTAAAGGAAAAGGGCCATTAGGAAAAAGACTACAACAGGAGGCTGTTACTAACTCCGTTTTATCACCAGAGGGTGTAATTCAACCAACAGACCCACCTATGGGTTATCAAACCCCGTAGTTGATAAATGGGATCCTGAGACAGGACCTCAAAGATTAGCATGCCCTGCACTTGAACAGGTAGGAGGGCAGCGAATTCACTGTGCTTTAGATTTTAAAACAGTGAAGCAGTTAAAGGAGGCCGTAACAACCTATGGTCCCCAAGCACCCTTCACGGTAAGCATGGTGGAGTCCATTACTAACTTGGACATGACGCCAGTAGATTGGGCTAGCATATGTAAATCTGTGCTAAATGGAGGACAATATTTGTTATGGAAGGTTGCCAATGAGGAATTTTGCACGGAGACAGCTAGGCGAAATGCAGCAGCTGGTTACCCTCAAAGAAATCTAGATATGTTGTTAGGAAAAGGACCTTATGAGGGTCAATGGCAACAAATTGAATATGATCCTGCTACATATGCACAAATTGCTGCAGACGCAGTTAGGGCATGGAAGACTTTACAAGGACATGGAGATTTACAAGGTCAGCTATCTAAGGTAATACAGAGAACGCTGAATTTGTAGATAGGCTTATTTAAACAGCTTCCAGAGTTTTTGGGAATACAGAACAAGCAATGCCATTAATAAAACAACTGGCTTATGACCAAGCAAATCATTGCTGCAGAGAGGTCATTAGACCATGGAGACATGAAGATTTAAACACATATATTAAATTATGTAGAGACATTAATGAAAAAGGGCAAGTCTTGGCAGATGCAGTACAACAGGCTTTAGATGTCAGGCCAAAAACATGCTATAATTGTGAACAAACAGGACATTTTAAAAGGAGTTGCCCCATAGGAGGAGGGTTTAACAAAGCTAGGTATCAAAGGAATAGAATACCGGGTATTTGCCCATGATGCCGTAGAGGGAGACATTGGGCTAATGACTGCCGTTCTCAAACCACCCTAGAGGGTACTCCCTCATCAAAAAATGGACAAGGACCAGTTATTTACCCATGGTATCGTGGAGAAAGGCATCAGGCTCCATTGCCAAAAAACGGAATGGGGGGCCCAAGTCTCCGGGGCCCACAACCACAAATATACGGGGCAGTGGAGGAACCCAGCAACACCATCAGGGTGGTGCCCAGGACACACTGTCCATTAAATTTCTCATCAGACAAACCCGAGGGAGCGCAGGGTTGGACATCTGCGCCTCCGCCAGATCAGTACTAACTCCAGAGATGGGAGTTCAAATCATTCCCACAGGAGTAAAAGGACCTCTTCCCCAAGGAACAGTAGGCTTATTATTGGGACGCAGTTCATCTACACTAAAAGGACTTATGATAAGTCCTGGGGTAATTGATCCCGATTATGTAGGTGAAATAAAAATTACAGCTAGTTCTCCAAGAGGTATATCAGTAATTTCACCAGGAGATAGAATAGCACAGTTATTAATAATACCCAGCCTACATGAAAAATTCTCCAGCCGTAGTGTAGAAAGAGGTTCCAGGGGTTTAGGCTCCACAGGTGTAGATTGGGCTATGCTGTCTTTAAATTTAGATTCTCGCCCAATGCTAAAACTAAATATTCAAGGACATGAGTTTAATGGGCTACTGGACACAGGTGCTGACCTTAGCATCATATCTTGTCAAGAATGGCCAAAACATTGGCCATTACAACAAGCCACTCAAACGCTTAGAGGCTTAGGAGTGGCGACTAATCCCCATAGAAGTGCAATGATATTAGATTGGAAGGATCCTGAAAGATGTGAAGGAACTATACAGCCATATGTATTGGATCATCTTCCTATAAATTTATGGGGACGAGATGTCCTAGATCAATTAGGTTTGACGTTAACAAATAACATCAATCCTAATGCGCCCACTACTAGGGCTAGACAAGGTTTTAGGAAAGAAAAAAGATTAGGAGAACAAGAAATGAATTATAGTAGATGGGATAGAGAGATATGATGGGAGGGGAGGGGAGGGGAGGGGGGTTAGGAAGGGGATAGAAAAGGCAGCAGAATACCACAGACACTAGTATGGCAGTATGTATAAACGTGGCTATATAACCAATGTGATCCTGCAATCTGTACACATGGGAAAAATAAGAATTCATACCCCATTTGAATCAAATGTATGGTATATGATATGTCAAGATCAATGTAATGTTTTGAGCAACCAAAAAAAAAAAGAACATACCCACTTCTACGTGTGATGTTGGGTCTTTTCTACACGACTATGTGTAAGTTTCCCCAAGAACCCCTTGCTTGCTTTGTTTGGGAGAACATTGCTTTGGGAATTATCTCAAGCACTTTCCTTACCTGCTGCAGGTAAGAAACCTCTCTTTGTTCTCATCTCCTGGTTGTGCTTTGGTTTTGCCATGACTGGAGCCAGCCCCTATGCCTTCCCTCAGCTACTGGCTTGGTATGGGAATAAGATCCTTCACTCTACCTTCCTTGCTGGTCATTGATGGTCCTGGGGGACAGTGTAAAATAATTGAGGTTGAGGTTAACTTATTTTATCTGGCTCATTTGCTCACAGGAAACACTTGGTTCATGTTTCCTGTATGTCAGGTACTGTGTTTTATGTTAACTTATTTAATTTCTGAAAACCATCCTACAAGGGAGATGTTTTTCTTACCCTGATTTTGCAGATGAGGAAACAGAAGCGCATAAAAGTTGATTTGCTTAGGGTCACTTACAGCTAGCGTCTGTGTGATATTATGACATAATAAAACACATATATTTGGTCTTTATCTCTGGTTCTTGACCCAGAGATCCTAAAATACTTGAAGTTTCCTGAGTAATAGGGTGAGAAAAACATTTTTTTGTTATTTATAATAAGACCCTCTCACCATATCTGGGATTATGCTAATGAGGTGTTCCTTGGTGGGCCGTAGGTGGTCTCAAGATGGTGGCCGGTTGCCAGAGGAACACACCATTTGATTACAGGTTGTAACTTTTGGCCTTCAACTGACCTCCAGAGAGGGCAAGGGCTGCATTTTGATTTGATTGCCACTGACCAAGGATTTAATCAATCATAGTATATAATGAAACATCCATAACATCCCTAAATATAGGATTTGAAGAGCAGGGTTGGCAAATCCATTGAGGGGCTAAGAGGGGGTAGCAATTCCCAGAGAGCGCATGGCAGCTCTGTGCCCCTTCTTTTGTACCTTGCTCTACGCATTGCTTCCACTTGGATCCTCCAAGTTGTATCTTTTGTAATAAGCCAGTAATAGTAAGTGTTTTCCTGAATTCTGTGAACCATTCTAGCAAATTATCAAACATGAGAGTGAGTTATGGGAACTCCCAAATTATAGCTGCTTGGTTAGCAATATGGGAGACCTGGAATTAGTGATTAATGTTCTGAAATGGGGTCTGTCTTTTGGGACTGAAAGTTTTACTTGTGGGATCTGATGCTAACTCCCCCGTAGATAGTGTCAGAATTGAAGTGAATTGTAGGATACCTAGCCATGGTCTGGAGGATTGTTTTTTTTTTTTTTTTTTTGGTGTGCAAATGCCAGCACATTTGATGTCAGAAGTGTTGTGAGTAAAAATAGATCACAGTAACATGCTCATACTCAAACCCTGATTGTCTGAACATAATATGTTTTCAACAACTACGCCGCCTTCCTCTCTCAGATCTTCTCCAAAGCATAGCCAGTTTTACATATCTTTTTTCTTTTGGTGGGTGTGGCATTTCTGATCATTCTGAATAAAGAGGTAATATGTTTGGGCAAACTCAAGAGGCTAGGACTACAGCTTAATTATTACAAGAGCCCATGACTATTAGATTTAGAATCTTACCTTGTGAAAGACTGTGAGTCTGTTTAGAAAGCTCTGATGTTTTCATCCTATTGGTTATTCTAGAAGCACTACTGTTTTTTTTCCCCAGAGAAATAATAATGTCTCAATATTATATTTTTGTTTAGTAAAAAATTACTTGTGTAGTAATATCATTCATTTTTATTACCGATAGTGTGATTTACAATTAGTTGATGTTTCCTTGACAACAGTGATTATTGGCATGTCTCTCAGCATCCAATAGCATGTGGGAATGTAAGAGTCACTCAGCTTAAATCTATTATTTACTTTTATTAAGTTTTAATGATTATTACAATGTGTTCTCTGTGGAATACACAAAGATCAAATGCCCAAAGCAGAAAGATAAAAACATCCCAAATCATACAACCCTGTGATTAGTATACAAAAACATCTATAGACTTTTGTTCATAAAAGTGGTTGATTCAGGCTGGGGCTGTAGCTCAGCAGCAGAGTGCTTGCCTAGAATGTGTGAGGCACTGGGTTTGGTCCTCTGCACCACACAAAAATAAATAAAATAAAGACATTCTGTCCATCTACAACAACAACAAAATTTTTTTTTTAAAAAAAGTTGTTGATTCAAGAATTTTATACCCAGCTATGTTGTCTTTCACGTGTGAAAGCAACAGGAATATATTCTCTGTAGGTTTAAAAAAATTCTATCATAGATAATCCTCTTGGGTAAACTTTCACTCATGTCTCTGTTGAAAAAAGTGCATAAAGACAAATTCCAGATGACCAAGGATGATAGATGCTATAGTGTGTGCTCACAATAGGTAAGTCAAAGTGTTAAAAAGGTTGGGAATAAACACTTAAGTTGGTTTAAGTAAATCTATTTATATATCTAGATAATTATAAATATTAGTGGTTACATAGAAATGCTGTAGTTATATTTTTGTTTACTATCTGAAAGCAAAAATAAAAAAGAATCATTTTTAGAAGATATATAAAAATGATTATTGTGGTACTCTCTACCTATATCCCTAGATATTTCATCAAAGTCTTAGAAGGATTTCTGGAAATGGGTGGGAAGAAGGAAAAGGGGATACAGGGTAAGGAGAAATGGGGCTGTGATGGAACTCAAGGCATTTAATTTATATCATACTAATTTACTTGTCCTGGGGCTTTATTTATGCCCTCAAAAATGAAATACTATTAGTTAAGTGAGGATTATTATCATCTTAAGTAATGTTATTCCTTAAAACATTTAGCTTAATACTGGGTGTGCAGTGGTACATGTTTGTAAATCCCAGTGACTCACAAGGCTGAGGCAGGAGGATCACACATGTGAGGTCAGCCTCAGTAACTTAGCAAGACTCTCAAGCAATTTAGTGAGAACCTGCTTCAAAATAAAAAAATATAAAGAAGAGGATGTAGCTCAGTGGTAATGTGCCCCCTGGGTTCAACCCCCATTTAAAAAAAAAAGATAGAAAGAACCATTTAGCTAATTAATTTCGTGGATTTTTAGGCATTCATACAATTTCTGTATTTCATTTACTTTTGAATCATTTATTTGTTTTTTTTCTGAGCTCCTGCTCTTCTGCAGAGCTCAATTCAGGTGTGTGTTCCCTAAAATGACTATGATGAGGAGAAGCATATATATATATTTATATAAATTTATACATTTATATAAAATATAAATAAATATATTTATATATGTATTTATTTTAATATTTATATGAATATATTAAATATATATTTATATAAAATATAAATAAATGTACACATTTATTATCTATATGAAATATATAAAACACATATATATAAATCACACATATATATAAAACACACACACACATATATATATATATATATATATATATATATATATATATGATTGGTGTCTGTCCAACTTGTTCTAGAGATTATAAAGGATACTTAAAAAGGATTCTTTTCCTCTGTGTTTGCTCCAAAAGTCATAATCATCAAGTAGAAGCTGGAATTACAGATGTGTGTACATCTCCCTCTAAGGAATCACTACACAAGTCGGAAATAACCAAAGACACCCTTCTCCAATTCTCATTGAATTTATACCCAATACTTCCTGAATGTAGCTTTCTCATGATACGGGCTCATACCTGCACTGGATGCGGCTTCTTTTAGAAATGGTTGGGTGTTGCAACTTGGTCACGTCCCCGGTGTTTGTGTCTGTGTGTGGTTGGGCAGGGAGAGCCAGGAAGGGCACCCAACGTGTTCACACGAGGACTGACTCTCTCCACAGGAGTCGGGCCAGCTGCGCACAACCTAATCAACACTTCTGTGAAGAAGTTAGCAGCCTTTCTCCTGGCCTGACCGCTGTTTCTCCTGGTGGTGGCAAGGTTGTCAAGCCTCATTACTGGAAAGTTCATCCTGTAAGATTTCCACTTAGAGCAAGGGGACATGTTAGGAAATAGCTCAGGCTCTCTGGCTATTATGACACAAATGTAGACAGTGACATTCCAAGTGGTGGGCAGGGAGTTCTGTTTATAGCGTCATGTAAAAATGTGAACATTGATAAAGAACTAAGAAGGCACCTACATGCGCATACTAGATTTGATTTAGCAGATTTGATCTTGGCTGAATAATGAAGTGAGGTTGGCATGAGTTCCAGGATTGAAACAAAAGTAAAAACAAAACCAGTGATGGGCAAAGATGTGAAGTAGAACATATTTTATATATTTGCTAGGTTATGCTGCATTCATAAATAAACCCAGAAGTCTCAGGAGGTGAAGGCAGAAAAGGCTTATTTCTGAATTGCATGACGTCCTGTATGGGTTAGTCAGTTCTCTGGGCAGCATGCCCTCTATCTTGTTACACTGCCATCTCAACAGGTGGCTTCTGGGGTTGCCAATGCAAAGGACTAGAGGTCAGCTTTGGATGCCCTGGCCCAAAGAAACACAAATCACTTCTGCACACATTTCATTGGTGGTGACAAGTCACATGACTCCACCTCACTACGAGGAAGCTGGAGAGTGTAGACTTGCTGAGTGACAGGAAAGAGGAGAGATATGAGCACTAGAAGCTTTCACTGCATGTAGGGAGCTAGTTCTTTCAGTCAGGGTGGAATCCCAGGAATGGTCAGAGTCTGCAGTGGTGCCTATTCAGCAGAGGATGCTGCATTCCTAGGGAGTCAAACCTGTGCCACCACTTTTTCTTTGAAACAAAGAAGAAACTGCATCGTTCTGGAATCACCTATTTTTAGGGAGATGGATTGATAGTCCACTTCAGTTTGGATTGAAATATGTCAAACCTCACAAGATCTTCGTAGATATTTATTAAACCCTCTTCTGCTGTTTCCTTGGCTACTGGCCTTATCTCAGTGGGACTATCTCCTATTCAAGTTGAGATCCATGCTCCAGTCTGGCCCATCTCTCGAATGTCCTGACATCCTCCCAGCCTTGCAATGGCAGGCCTGGTTCAGGACCCTCACCATTTATGATACCCAGAACTATGTGCACAGGTGGCAGGGGTATAGTGAGATTCTGACAGGGCATGCTTCTCCAGACCTCCAAATGCCATCCCACTACTGTTACTGTTACAGATACGATAACACAGGGTTCACATAAACAGAGAGGCCTCTCTCCATCCTCTCTGGTAGGCTTATTCTGCCTCCCAGTGTAGTGTTGTGCTAGAGAGAGTCATTTCAGGATATGGACTGCCTGGTCCAAATCTTGCCTCAACTACTATCAGAGACCCTGAGCAAGTGACTTAACCTTTCTGTTTTCTAGTCTGCATAGGAGAACACCTACCTCTTAGAGTCATTGTGATGATTCTAAGTGAGTTAATACATGAAAAGTACCCAGAACACTGGCTAGTGAGTGGAAAGCAATTGAAAAATATTAGCTATGATCACCCTCCTGTAAGACTCCATTCACACACACCTGAAGCTTCCCTAAAGTTGCTTCTTTTCTGGGGTCCTCCGACACTCAGAAAATGCATCTGCTATATCAGTTTATCATGATCTACCATAATTGTCAATTTACACATTCTTCTCTCCTACCAGCCTGTGATCACTCAAGAGCAATATACCACTTGCCATTTACTTTGGTCCTCGTCAGAGTGTCTGACGTGTAAAAGAGATGAGCAAGTGTTGTCTGATTGAAGGGCAAAGCCAGGGTGCTAGAAACAGAATCCACCAACATCCAGTTCTCTTCTCCTTTCTGGGCACAAAGCAAAACCGCATTTCCCAGATCCCTCTGCATCTAGATGAACCACATCATGGAGTTCTGACAAATGGAATGTGTGCATGTGGAAATGATGGGTGCTACTCTCAGGCCTGCCTTAAACTTACTGCACAAAGTTTCATGATCCCCATTCCTCCCTCCCATTCAATAGACTGAAAGATGGTGGCATCTTAGGATAGAAATAGCTTGGATTCCATTTGGAGAAGACAACCTGGACTTTTAAAGCGGTGTCAGGTTTCTGAAAATTGGAACCTATTTGTTATAACAGGTAGTGTACTTACTTACCTGGCTAATAAAACAAGGATCTGGGCACAGTCAACATTTTTTGCAGGCTTCACAGCACAATATATTCAATCTGCAGACCAAGTGGACTGAGCCCCGATCAGCTTATATGAGAAGCTGGATGGATAAAAGCCACTTAAACCCAAGGGCAGACTGGTGATACCTGGGAAGGACTGAAAGGGGAAGAGAAGTGAATGCTCACTCAGCCAGTAGTGCCACACTTCTGGTAGCCTCCCCCCTTTTCTGCCCCACTGTGAGCGGCCATGGAGTGTGACTCTCCTCTTGTAGGCAAGTGACTTAGAGAAAAAGCTGACTTTCCTTTGACTTCATACACCATCATCCTGAGAAACCAGTACAGTCCTTTTTAGAGTTTTAATTCTTTCATAGGTACCTATTGTCCTAACAAATGGAACTACTTGGAACACAAAGACATTTATTTTCCCTTTCAGCTAATTTGATTTTTATAGCTCTAGTGGAAGTTTTACTCACCTAATGCAATTTTTAAGATAGTTTGTTCTTGGATTCAATTTTATTTTCATTTTCTAGAACAATTTAATTCACAGAAAGTTCATTCATTGAATGGCTTTCCTTGCACATAGTTAATGCTTAAGCATTTGATCAAATATTCCTCTTCCTCCTGGTACCTTCACAAAGCTCAGCCAGGGATGTTTGATGGAGAAACCCTCTCCATTTGGCAAAGCGGCTTTCATCTGGACTCATTGAAAGGAAAAAAAAATCATTCTGAATTGGTGAAATTGATTTGCAGGCTATTTTTTTTTCCAAGGAGGTTCCTATGTGATTTCAAGTTGCTCAAATTAAATTCAAGAAAGTGTAGACTGAAAAAAGTCGTGCTGGGAGCAGCTTTCCCACCAGGGGTGGGCCAGCTCCTTTCCATCTAACTGTACCCAGACCCTTGTTTTATTAGCCACGTAAGGACCCCACCTGCTATAACAAAGAGGTTCCAATTTCAGAAACCTGACACCACTTTGTTCATTCTACACTTTTGGCTTCATTCAGCTTTCTAGTAGTTGGCATCTATATCCGTATCTAGTTCTATCTGCCTCTGTCTCTATCTTGTGAAGTTCTCCTGGGTTCATAAAAACTCTGACTTCAACTCCTTTAAGCATTCTCTTGGTACTTTCTTTTTTTTAATTGTATTATGATGCTTTATGTAGAATTTACATTATCAAAAGTAAATCTCAGTCAGGTCTCTGTATAATTATAATTTCAGAATATAATTATAATATTTAAGGTTGGGTAGCAATTCACACTTGGGAAGAAATTTGTCGACTTCCTAATTATTCTTGTTCTCTGTGCCATAATGAAGGGCTTGGGGATTGCATTGCAGGTACTTTTAGTTTGTTTGCTTTTGAAGAGGAAAACTGGCCATTCTGAGGATGTCAGATGTTTCCTGGAAAACACAGATTCAGTGGTGGTCAGAATATAAGATCTGTGCTTTTCGGCTAGATGTTGCTCTTTTGGGTTTCGGGCATAGATTTGCCACAGCTCAGAGGAAGTGTGCTCTGGAGGGCCATGTTTTCCGGAAGTGAATTTTAAAGTTTGAAGTATGTGTTTTACTGACCACACAGAGAAGACTGATGATGGTCAGGTAAAATGGAATGTGCCCCTCTTGACATTTTATACTTTATGTTATAGATGTTTACTGTCAGATAGGTCCTGTATTGTTGTGGTGAAAAATATAGGCCTTGAAACACTTTTTGGTAGGCTCATAGATTATCTATAAAATGGCTTATGAGTAAATAAACGATATAATTTGGCTTCCAAAGTTGGATACTTTGGGGAGTATAATGGGATGTTATTGGTAATTATGTCATGAAATAGGCAAAAATAACTTTTTCCAAGGCAGATTAGATATATGATCTTTGTATTTGTGAGGAACATGGGTTTTTTATGTGTTAGATATTAGGGTCGATAAGAGAATCAAATAGAGATGGCTCACTCCATCAGAGTCATGCTCCTGCTTCTATGATATAGACTTGTGCTAGGAGTAGCTTTCCCACCAGCAGTGATGTTTCCTAGCTCCTTTGTAACTAAGTAGCACTGAACCTTGATCTTGCCAATGAAATCTTTTTGGAATTGAGTTGTGTTACTTTGGGATCAGTGAGCTTAAGAAGCAGGTGTGTCTTCCACTTTCTACCTTCTGTCTCCCCTTCCCCTGCTCCATCTCCACCCATTGATTTGCTAAAGTTTGGCTTATAGATTTGCTCCTTTAGTTTGGCCCAAAGGTCCAGGTGTTGGAGGCTTGGTCCTCAGGAAGGTGCTATTGAGAACTGGTGAAACCTTTAAGAGGTGGGGCCTAGTGGGAGGTCTTTAGATCACTGAGGGAGTGCCCTGAAGGGGAGTGGGACCAGCCTCTTTCTCATTCTCTCTTTCACTTCCTGGCCATTAGGCAAGCAGTTTTGCTCCATCATGTGTCCCTGCCATATTGTGCTATCTCATCACAGCACAATAGAAAGGGGACATAGACTGAAACCTCTAAAACTGTGAGCCCAAATAAAACTTTTCTCTTTATAAGTTGATTATCTCAGGTATTTGCTATAGCACAGAAAGCTGGTTATTGCAAGACTAAATATAGAAGACTCTGAGACTCTTGAAGAAGGCAGAGCTACAAAATGGAGTGATCCTAGGTACCAAAGGATCATTGGAAAAACCACCAGCTCATCTGGGGCATTCACATTGCCATCTTTGGGGTATGCAAAATTAAATTATACTAGGCATCTTGGGCATTTGTTATAATAGCTAGCATTACTGTGGCTAATACTGAATGCTTTAATGTAGTGCCACCAAGCCTGAATGAGAATCTACTATTTTTTTTTTTATTGGTGATACGATGATATAAGAGCTGGTCATTAGACTCGTGATTTTGGAATCTAAAAGAAGTACAGATGTATATATTTGATGGTAATAAAAATTTCCGAATAAAGAAAGATTGATGTAATTTTGAAAGGTGACTTTAAGTATTTGTAGGGCACTAAATGATACTATGCAACGTGAATATACAGGGGAATAACACCAGCAAGAGAGACCTGGTATCAAACATAAAGTGACTGAATCCAGAGGATCAAGCCAGTTCTTTAGAAACAATCTGAAGGTCCTTTGAAAAGTAAGGGAAACTTCCCCAAATTCCAGAAGATGCTTTGAGGTGTAGCCACACCACGTGAGGCTCAACCTACCAGGGGTATTATGCTTTGGATGTGAGATGTCTCCCAAAAGCTCTCGTTTGAGACAGTGTAAGAAAGTTCAGAGAAGAAAGGATTGGACTGTTCGAGCCTTAATCCAATCAGTAAATCGACCCCCCACCATGGGATTAACTGAGTGGTGGCTGGAGGAGGTGGAGCCCTGGGAGTGTGCCTATGGGGTACATATTTGTAGAGTCAGTCTCTCTCTGCTTCCTGATCATCACATGCGCCGTTTCCCTCTGCCCCATTCTCCCGCCATGATGTTCTGCCTCATCTAGAGCTCTGAGGAATGGAGCCAGCCTTCTAACGGACCAAGACCTCTGAAACTGTGAGCCCTCAAATGAACTTTTCCTCTTCTACAATTGTGCTGGTGGGTCTTTTAGCCACAGCAGTGAAATAGCTGACTGAAACAAGGGGAATCTGAGTTCTAAAGATCCCTTGGCCGTGGACTTCAGATTGATAAAGAAAATGTAGCAGGAACTTCCTTCCCCCGTTTAGACTCCTTGGGTACTTTACAGATTGTTTTCTGAATGTTGCCTAGTTTGAGCCTCGTGCTGGCCTGTGGTGCTGGTAGGAGAGTTCTTGTTCCCTCTGCATGTCCCCAGGCCTTGCCCACCAGCAAGTAGGAGGGAAATCTCATTAAGTCTAACAACCCAAGTCTGAAGGTGCTCAGCCTATTCTTGGCATGCCCGTGGGACCACTGAGCTCTCCTAGAATTCTCTGTTTTTCTGCGGTCCCCGGAGGGTGACTCACTTGGGCTCAGAACTAGGCCTCACATTTTATGCCACTGGGTAGAGACGGTGCTAGCAATTCACTTCCCATTCATATCGGGGCTGATGACGGGTTGCTCCCAGTGGTACTGCAGGGACTGATGTGGAACCTTCTATCCTTCTATTACTTCCATCAGAACCATGTTTCCCAGTGCCTCCTTTTATAGCAAAACCCTTGATATTTATCTAGAAGAACTAAAATCAGTATACCAACCAACCAAAACCAAGTCAAAAACAACAATAACAACAACAACAAAACACCTACCAACATCTGCAAATAGATGCAAATAGACCTGGGTGTCACCCCCACACCAGATTTGCTCATGGCTCAGTTTTGAAGGTACCAGTTTATCCTTTTATGAGCGTGCAAGCGCGCGCACGCACACACACACACACACACACACATACACACATACACAGGGACTCAGAGAAATAAACTTATTTGAGGTCATCCCATTTTTTATAAACTTGGATATAAAGGTAAGACTTTGTCTCAGAATCTAATCTTCTTCCCTCACCTTATCCCGATTTAAAGAAAAAAGTGTAATAAAGAGTTGATCACAAACAAATAGCCCAATCAATAAATGGCAAAAACAAACAAACAAAAAAACTCAAACTGAACGCAACTTCTCAAAAGAAAAAGCACAAAGGCCAAGAAATACATGAAAAAATGTCTAGCATCTCTAGCAATTAGAAAAATACATATCAAAACTACACTAAGGCGAGGTGCAGAGGTGCGTGCCTGTAATCCCAGTGGCTGGGGAGGCTGAGGCAGGAGGATTGTGAGTTCAAAGCCAATCTTAGCAAAAGTGAGGTACTAAGCAACTCAGTGAGACCCTGTTTCTAAATAAAATACAAAACAGGGTTGAGGATGTGGCTCAGTGATCGAGTGTCCCTGATACCAATCCCCCATACCAAAAAAACCCAACAACAACAACGACAACAACAAAAAAACCCCAAAACTATACTAAGGTTTCATCTTACTACAGTCAGAATGTCAAATATTGAGAATGAAAATAATAATAAATGCAGATGAGGATGTGGGAGAAAGAATACACTTACACACTGGAGGGACTGCAAATTAGTACAACCACTCTGGAAAGCAGTGTGGAGAGTCCTCACAAAGCTAGGAATGGAACCACCATATGTCTCAGCTATCCTACTCCTTGATATTTATCTAGAAGAACTCAAATCAGCATACTATAGCAATACAACCACCTCAGTGTTTACAGTGACACAATTCACAATGGCTAAATTATGGAATCAACAAGATGCCTGTCAATAGATGAACACAGAAGAAAATGTGGTATAAATACACTAAGGAGTTTTACTCAGCCATAAAGAAGAATGAAGTAATGGCACTTACCAGTCAATGGATGGAAATAGAGAAAATCATGTTAATAAGCCGGACCTGAAACTGAAGGGTGGAATGTTTTCTTTCATATGTGGAAGCTAGAGCAAAACAAAGGAAAGAAGGTATTGGGGGTGGGGAGAGGACTGGATATCATAAAGATATAGGGAAGATCAGTGGAGTAGAAGTAGGAGAGCAAGAGGGAGAGAAGAAGGAAGGGAAAGGGAAGATACATGGGGTGAATTTAACAACATCATGTTACATTCACATAAAAGGTGCTAAGGCGAATATCACCTTGATTTATATATAGAAGAAAGGAAGTTTAATAGAGTAGAGGAGAAAGATAAGGGGGAGGGAGGAGAGGGGAAGAGTGGGGGAGGGGAGTGGGGCTTGAAATCATGTATGATTTTTGTCAAAATGACCCCAAGGCGGGCGTGGTGGCACATGCCTATAAACCCAGTGACTTGGGAGGCTGAGGCGGGAGAATCACAAGTTCAAAGCCAGCCTCAGCAAAAGTGAGGTGCTAAGCAACAAAAACAAAATAGGGCTGGGGATGGGGCTCAGTAAGTCGAGAACCCCTGAGTTCAACCCCTGGTACCATAAATAAATAAATAAAATCATTTTATTGTCATGTATAACTAAATTCAAAAAAATGAAAAGGAAAAAATGACCCCCATTAACTATATATAATTATGATGCTCTAGTTAAAAAAAAAAATGTCAGTTTATAGAACCACCTGCCAGGGACAGGAACCTGAGCCACAGTGGAAGTTCTGCCTTTTGCCTCCTCCTGTGGGGCTTCCCGACTCCCTTCCCAGCCCTGGTAACTCCGGGGGAGCTGGGTGAATAACGGGGCTTTGTCACAGGAGCGCCCTGAAGTCCTCTCCCAGAGTGAGCGGTGTCCGGGTTTTCATTATTTTTTGCCTGCGGTTTGTAACTTGTCATAAGAATTAGTTCCGGCCTCATGGAGGGCCTCGTGTTGGGGTGAGAGGAGGAAGCGCGGCGGCCTCTCCAGCGCCTTTTATCCCATGCCCACACTCAGGCCTTGGCGGGTGCAGCTGGGAACAGCAGCGTGTGGGAGGCCCCCCGACCGTTCCCAGGCCGGCTCCCTCGTGGCCTCTGCTCGGAGCTTGCTTCAGAGTCTCTTGGGAAATAGGAACAGTTACTTTTTTTCTTTTCTTTTCAAAAATCTCTTTATTCTGGGGCTGTCTTGCCTGAAAGCATGGAGGCCTATGGGCAGCATGCAATGCATTTCTTCCCCAGGCCCCTTGGAAAAGGAGGCCCGGTGCTTAGGTGAATTCCAGCTCTCCTTTGGAAATTTACGAACTTTCTTTTATCAAATCAAGTCAATTCTGCTCTCTCTCTCTCTCTCTCTCTCTCTCTCTCTCTCTCTCTCTCTCTCTCTCCTGTGCTAGTTGGAAGTACTCATTCATACTAAGTCCTTAGAAAGCATTCTCACATTTTCCCATGAACCTTCAGATGGTCTCAAGGCAAAGCCTTCCCTGACTAAGCTAAAGAATCTTCCTTTTCCTTTGATTCTCTGAGCACCACATCCAAGCTAGTGAAGTGTTCAGATTCCAAGGCCCACCCCAGGTTCCAGCCCCCATGTAGATGAAGACGTTGAAGAAGGTTCTGAGGCCACTTGAGATCTAAGTAGTGAATGTCACAGATCTTTCTCAGCTGGCTTTCCACTATGCCTGAAAATCTCCCCATTAATTTCTTCAACAAACATGCAAGCAGCACCTGCTATTTGGAAGGCCCTAAGCTTGGGCCAGGATCCAAGTGTGTATGGGCACACACATGCACAAATAATTACCCATGGAAGACAGAGTGGGAGGGAAGTGATGGAACCCCTAGGCAGTGCTACTCAAAGGGTGGCTGGTCCCTGCACTAGCATTGACATCATCTGGATGCTGGTTAGAAGTGCAGATTCTCAGGTCCCACTCCAGAGATTTCTGCTTCTGGGAGTCAGTTAACCTGTAAGTCCCCTTCATCCTCTGCTCAGAACCGCAGGACACCCCTTTCTCTCCTGGGCCTTGATAGGTCATAGGTTGGTTGTGGTATGAAGAAGAGTTACAAAATAAAACTTACCCATAATCCCACCATCCAGAGATAACTACTCTTACTATTTGTTGTACATTTTTTTCAGACTTATTTCTATGCAATATAGATATTTACAATTAGAAAGTATAAACAAAATCTACTATATCATAATGTTTTCAACATTTCTTTTGTCCTCATTTAACAATAATGACGGGCTATCTTTCCATGTAAGGGAAAACATTTTCTCCACATTAATTTTAATAACAACATAGTATTTCTTTGTAGGATATATTATAAATCATTTAACTATTCTCTGTAGTGCAAGTCTTTCCAAATTTTTGAGTCTCTAAACAACTTTGAGAAGAATATCCTTGTACATATACATCTTTGTGCATATCTGAGATAATTTCATTAAAATTAATTATGGGGCTGGGGATGTGGCTCAAGCGGTAGCACGCTCACCTGTCATGCGTGGGATGCTGGGTTCGATCCTTAGCACCACATAAAAATAAAAAAAAAAGATATTGTGTCCACCGAAAAACTAAAAAATAAATATTAAAAAATTTTTCCCTCTCTCTCTCTCTCTCTCTCTCAAAAAAAATTAATTATGAAGGTTCTTTAATGTGTACTTCAGATGTAATTTGCTGAACATTTGTGTCAGAGAGACCAGTATCTGAGATGAAGTTTTCCCATTTAATAAGGACTATTAATCACATGGTTAGTCTTCCATTCTATTCAAAAGTACACAGGGGTAAAGCAAGTTGTGACAAAGTATTTTTATTTTGCATGATTAATGAACTTAAGGCCATTGGTAAAGGACTCTGTCAGTCATCAGGGAAAAAAATACCAGCAAATGTGAATGGTGTGATAAGGCTCTCGTGTATATTTCTCAGATTCTCGCTTGCTAAAACGCATCTTGAATCTTTAGAAACTAAAGTGAGTTTGTAAAACAAGTGGAAGATCTGCTTACATACTCTGATTTTAATAAAAGTCTATCCATAATATCAGCAGATTAATTAAGAAGCCTGCTGGTGGTGATGTTAAGAAAGCTGGCAGATTTTCAATTCAGATTGACACTATTCAAGACAGAGGCACAACTGATGTTTACGCAAGAATCCTAAGACATGTCACAGATTCTGTGGAGAACATCTGATATCTATAGAGAGCTCTAAGTAAAGTCCTGGGAAAAATATGTTCCAGACGGTTACAGATGTTCTCGTATCAAATCATATTTCTATGAAAAGTTATGTAGCATGTTCGACTGATGGTGCAGCCAATGTGAAGGGACAATTGAAAATTTTCTTCCTGTTAAAAAAATAATTGATTCTATCAACTTTATGGGTAATGTTAGTCACATATTTTGAGTCTTGTAATGGTGGATTTAGAAGGTGTCTGGACCTTCAGTTAATCCAGCCAAAAATTCCGTTAGTTGAGTCCACTTGGAACAATTCACATGCTATAAACCATGTAGAAACTCCCAGAATCTTAACCAAATTAAATACATTTTATAGGTCCTCAGGTATCACGCCAGCGCATACATGACTGCTTCAGATGTTGGCTCTGAGGGATTAGACATGGTGGAGGGTCACAAAGGGGAAGGACTGAGAGGGCTTTGTCATTCCCTTGAGGGAACTAATGGAAACCGAAGAGAGCGAATTCTCACACTGAAAATTCCTTTGCAAAACCAGAGCAACAACAAAGACACCCAAAGAATCATCACGAGACTTGAGACCCTGCTTAGAGCTCAGTTGTTTCTGAACACTGTTTTTTTTTTTTTTTTAGATGAACTCGTTTGCATTCAAATTTGACCTGGAAATACCACAGCTCGGAATAGGATTTCTCAAACCATTGTAATGCTGCAGAGTCAAGAAGATGGAAAGAGTTTTAAGTATTTATAAGCAAAAGGGACTCTCCAAGGCCGATAGAACCTATTGATATTATGCCAGAAGGTTCTTCATCTCAACTGTGTTTGTGTGTGATTTGAGGATAGGTAAGTTGCCTTTCAGTGACATTTTCAGGATATTTGTATTATCTCAGTATATTTATTTACCTACTTGTCTCTTGTTTTGCTGGAACAACTTCAAATGTCCATTTAAAGTCTTTCTAATCTGCTGAAATAATTTCCCCCTGAGAACTAAAGCACCTACGGCACAGAGTGGGACTTAATTTAGCACTGGGAAATTTGAAGAGCGATCAAAGTTTGATGTGGCTTAGGCTACGATGAACTGGTGTTATTTCCTTGGTGCCTATGCTGGTGAATGAACAGTGATTTCAGGAGCCAGGAAAGGGAGACGAGGCCGTGGCCTTTGTGCTAAAATTAGGCCTGGGGCTGGGTGGCAGCCATGTAGGTTTGCCAGGGATCCTGGGTTTCCTATGACACAGGACTTCCAATGTTAAAACTGAGTTAGACCAATAGTAATTTCCCTAGGGGTTACCAAGAAGGACCTCTTGGGAATGGACCTACCTCTTTGCCTTATCTTTTTTTTTTTTTTTAAGTCTCTCTTCTCTCAGAACAGAGAGATAGATAGAGAGAGAGAGAGAGAGAGAGAGAGAGAGAGAGAGAATTTTTTAATATTTATTTTTTAGTTTTCGGTGGACACAACATCTTTATTTTATTTTTATGTGGTGCTGAGGATTGAACCCAGTGCCCCGCGCATGCAAGGTGAGCACGCTACCGCTTGAGCCACATCCCCAGCCCCTGCCTTATCTTTTTATTTCTTTATTTGTTCTAATTACATGACAGTAGAATGCATTTATGCACTTTGATACATCACACATAAATGGAACATAATTTCTTATTTTTCTGATTGTACATGTTGTAGAGTCACATTGGTCATGCAGTCACCTATGTACATAAGGTAATGCTGACTGTCTCATTCTACTATCCTTCCTACCCCCCACCCCCTCCCCTCCCTGCACTACCTTCTGTCTAATCCAAAGTATCTCTATTCTTCCCTAGTGCCTCCCCCTTATTGTGAATTAGCATCTACATATCAGAAAAAACATTCAGTTTTTGGTTTGGGGGGACTGGCTTATTTTATGTAGCCTGATATTCTCTGACTGTATCCATTTACTGGCAAATGCCATAATTTCATTTTTCTTTATAGCTGGATAATATTCCATTATGTATATATACCACATTTTCTTTATCCATTCATCTGTTGAAGGGCATCCATAGTTTAGCTATTGTGAATTGAATTGCTATAAACATTGATGTGGCTGTGTCACTGTAATATACTGACTTTAAGTCCTTTGAGTATAAATCGAGGAGTGGGAGAGTCTTCTCTCTGTCTTTCTCTCACTCTCTGAAGTACACATGCTCTGATTCTTAAAAACAAACAAAAACAAAAACAAAACAAAAGAAAAAAAAACCCCAAAACCAAAAAAACAGAGGCTCAAAGAAAGACTCTCACAACAAAGACCTACTTTGTGGCACTCCAGTGGGTGCTGAGGGCATGTGGGATAAGGAGATACAGAGACTTTCCAATTTCCCTGTGTTAAGAGAAATAAAACATAACAGCAAACCGTTCTGCCAGCAGGAAGAATGTGATAAATGTTGTGAGAAAGATACCAGCGAGTTCTGTAATTCAGAGGCATGGAGCTTTGGCTGATTTGTTTCCTTGGCAGGTGGCACTGGTATTGAGTCACAAAGGAAGAGTAGGATGGGGAGAGGCAAAGGCTGGCTCGGCTGGCTCTTGGGGTGTGCAGATTGCTGATGACACAGTCCCTATCAACTCACTTACATTCCAAGTGGGTGTCAGGACCATGAGGGTTAGGGCCATGGGGATTCAGGGAAAGGAAAAGATGAGTCTGATTTGTGGCAGGGAGCGAGGAATGATGAAATGGTAGGGGGTGCCTCGAGTGAGATCTAGGTTTTTCATGAGCAAAGATGAGCAGGAAGATACCTAGGTAGGTTTTGTGGAGACTGGAGGTGCAGTGAGTGTTGACTCTATGAGATACCCAGGACATGTGTGTGACCAAGAGTGTGAGGAAGGGTTGGGCTAGGTGATGGCCCAGATGAGTGAGCTCCAGGCCAGGCTGTGAGCTTGGTTTAAAAAAGAAGTCCAGTTGGGAGCGATGGCACACGCCTGTAATCCCAGGGGCTCAGGAGGCTGAGGCAGGAGGATCACAAATTCAAAGCCAGCCTCAGAAACTCAGTGAGACCCTGTCTCTAAATAGAATACAAAATAGGTCTGGGGGATGTGGCTCAGTGGTCAAGTGCTCCTGAGTTCAATCCCCAGTATCTGAAAAAAAAAATGGAGTCTAATAGAAAATTGTAGAATTGTAGAGACTTCTTTGGGATGGTTGGAGTGACATGTTAAAAGTACTAATTTAAAAAAAAAAAGTTCTGATTTATAGACATTTCTTCTGTCAGTTGTATATGAGATGGTTCAGAATGGGGACAGAAAAGATGACCTTCCTTGAGGACTCTCTCAACAATCCTAGCATAAGTAAGAGAGCACAGAGGGAGCATGGGGTCAAGGTGGGTGGAGATGCAGGAAGAAATCTGGTAAACATTTTGGAAGAGGATATGACAAGTAGATTTGGTGACAAATTGAGTAAAGGGGATGAAAGAAGAGTCAACTTACTTATCTTTAAAGTAAGAGTTTTCTACAATGATCTGTAACATTCCTTTCTATTCTGGGAATTCATAACTTCCAGGTTTCTAGACTTAGCAACTGGAAAAATGCCAATACTGTCCTCCTTTCTTCTTTTCCATCATTCAAAACCTTTTATCTGATACCAGATATTGTAGGAGTCAGATCCATCTCTGGAATACTTTTTAGTTTAGTAGGAGGGATGCGCCTTTAAACAGATATCAACAATTTGATGCAACAACTGCTATTGTGGAGTTATGGCCAAAGGACTATGAGAAAAACCAAAGCGTCATGACCAACTCTGCCTGGAAATGTGGAGGTGAGTTGGCAAGGATGATCAGGAGTCTGTCAGGTAGCTAGGTGGGGTGGAAAGAGAACAGACACTACAAGAAGCATGAGTGAGGTGGAGGTGCAGGATACTACCAGTGACTCCTGTGCCTGGAGCTTAGGGTGGGTTGGAGGCAAGGGAGATATGATATGCAGGGGATTGAGCTTATGGTCGAATGAAGAAGGACCTCATTCCATGAAAGTAACTTATATTTGATCTGGTTGCTCATTATGAGCGACTAGGACTGTTTGAGGTGGGATACTTCTGAGGCTAATGAGAGAGAGAAAAGAGGCACCCACTCTATTGGTAGTAAAACAAATTTGTGAAATAGATTTCTGAAATTATAGTTCTATGGCAAAGGGAATAGGATAGTCTTTTCCAGAATGTTGAAAATTTCTATTTGACTTCTTTATCATATTTACTGTCACTTCTTATGATTTCTGGTAGTTAGGTTTAGAAAGTCACCAAAATGTTTATGTTTACAGGATAAACCTGAGGGCCCTGGAGAGGGTGGACTGCAGTAAGGATAGAGGCTGGTGACAGAGAGGCCGACTGGGATCATTATGTTATGGTAAGAGAGGGTGCATGAGTTGCTTACTTGGGAAGCAGAGGGTGGAAGTTGAGTCCAAATTTGAAACTGTTAAGTTTCAAGAGGTGGTAGGGACATTCATTGATGGACTGATTTTTCTCCCTTTTACTTAAATCTTTATTAATTTTGCAGGTGATGTATGGATATCCCCCTTTCCTGGGTGATGCTGGTGAGTGAGCCTGTTTCATTCATAGATTTTCAGCTTCAGGTAATAGAATACACTACTCAAACTGAATTAAACAATAACAGAACTTAATAATCATGATGTAAAACAAGAATTTCATGGATGTACAATTATATCGTTCAGTGATGTCACTGAGAACCCTGTGATATTTTTGCTCTACCATGCTGAGCATGTTCTTCTCAGACTCCCTCCTCTCATGGTCATCAGATGGCTGCTGCAGTTCCAGATATCACATGCAGAGGTGACCATGTTTAGCAAAAGAAAGGGGACTTTTTTCTCTCTTGTGCATACATATATTTTTCTTTTTAAATGAGCAAGGAAATCTTCAGCAGACTTTTCTTTTTTTTTATTTTATTTTTTAGTTTTCGGTGGACACAAAATCTTTATTTTATTTTTATGTGGTGCTGAGGATTGAACCCAGTGCTCCAGGCATGCCGGGTGAGCACGCTACCGCTTGAGCCACATTCCCAGCCCTTCAGCAGACTTTTCATGTCTCAGTGACCAGAACTGGGTTGGGGGCCCACCAAGAAACCAAAGGAAATGGGGGTTATAGGATATTTTGGAAACACAATTATGGTGTTAACAGAGAAAAAAGTGAAAATGGCCTTTGAGTAGGCAAAATTCCTTCTGCCCCCAAATTGCTGTCTTTGGGAAGAAATCTCTCAGCTTTCAGGAAATAGAGATTTGTGTTGCAGAGAAGCAGTTAGGACTGGTGATACAGATTTGAAAGACTGGAAAAGAGAAAATAGTTCATGGAGACCTCACTGGGATACTAATAGTACATTTTGCTGAGAAAACTGAAGCTCAGAGAACTTGAGGAATCGGGCAAAGTCACACAACTAGTGGTAGGCTGCAGCAGCAGCCACTTTGTGGTCAACTCTTGGATCAGTCACAGGGATCATCTTAATGTACATGCTTATTTTTATTTCTTCATTTTGGAGAATTCTGAATAAGCACAAAAGTAGACAGGATGGCATGATCAAGACTCTATGTACCTTCACTTAGTTCCTTGCTAATCTTCCACTAATCCCATTCCCTTCCGCTGCCATTATTGTTTTGAAGTCAATTCTCCACCGTTGATTAATTTTATCACAGGCTAAGGTTTATTTTCTTATGAAGATAATTACAATGCCATTATACCTAAAATAATAAACAATTTTCTCCAATATTTTAAATAGTGAGGTCGTGTTTAAATTTTTCTGATTATCTCAAGAATATTATACTTTTTTGCAGTTTATTTGAACTGAGATCCAAATAAGATCCATACATTGTGTTTGGTTGGTATGATTTAATGCTCATTTAATCTAGAAATTCTCCCTCCATCTCTTTTTTTTTTTTTTTTTTTCTCCTCATGATTAACCTTGTGATGAAATCAGAGAACTTGACCTGTATGGAGTGTTTCTATAATCTGGAATCTACTGGTTGTATCCTCATGGTGTAGTTTGACATGTTCCTCTGTCCTCTGAATTTCCTGTAAGTTGTAGTTGTAGTTACAGGTTTGGTAAGATTTAGTATGAATGATGATGAAGATGATAAAATGATGAAGAATATGATGATGATGATGATGATGATGATTTTTGGTAACAAAGTGGTAGTATATTCTTCCATTATGAATTTCTCTTTCTCTTTGTGATACAGCAGCAACTACTTTGTGGTCAATTCTTGGATCAGTCCCAGGGATCAACTTATGACCTATCTGAAACATGTGGCTTATGGACATTTTCATGTGCTGTGTTTGAATGCCTTTTCCTTTCAACCTACAATTCAGATTGAGAGAAGACACAGCACCAGGGATGATGTTTTAGTTTGCCTGGAGTACGATGGAAAAAACAGAAGGCCTTGTGCAGGGAGCCAGAGTTGGCGAGTATTTCCATGTACTCAAGACAGTTGAGTCATCACATAAATACAAAGCACTCTGACAGGCACTGTGAGCCCACGGAGGAAACTCACAAACCCAGGAGGATATGGGGACAATGAAATATGTGTACATCAAGGAAAAATGGCACACACATCAATGAGTCTAAACAATCTGCTTCTGTTGTACATCATGGTTAGAGTGGAGGTGAGAGCTGGGAGGTTAACAGACTCTTCCACTCGTGGAAGGCCCCCCAGAGAAGAGAGTCTGGCCCTGTGTGAGGGAGTAGAGGGAATACCTGGGGCAGCCTGGAGGTGGGATACTTCTGAGGCTAACGAGAGAGAGAAAAGAGGCACCCACTCTATTGGTAGTAAAACAAATTTGTGAATTATATTTCTTAAATTATAGTTCTATGGCAAAGGGAATAGGATGGTCTTTTCCAGAATGTTGAAAATTTCTATTTGACTTCTTTACCATATTTACTGTCATTTCTTATGATTTCTGGTAGTTAGGTTTAGAAAGTCACCAAAAATAGTGAATTAGTGACTACTGAGCCAGTGGGAATACAGGTTGGTCAAAATTTTGTCAACTGATTAATACATAATTTTGTTTTATGTATGTTTCTGTTCAAAGATTCATATATATTTGGAAGAGGAAAGGAGGCAAGAACAGTCCGCTGTGAATGCTCCAGTCACCGTGTGATCTGGATCAGTGAGTCAGAGTGATTTTTTTTTTGGCATGGGCTATTTTATATATATATATATATATATACACACATACACACACACACACACACACACACACACACACATATATATATATATATGCTTTATGCTCATTAACATTGAATGCATGGTAAAGAGAATCATAACTCAACCTGAATGATGCTTATCAGGTACCTCTTTTCTCTGTAAGGCACATCACAACCATCTTGAGCTCAGGAACAATGGGCAGCACTTGGCCCTAAACTTGGGGGCCATTTAATCTTATTTTATTTATTTTTTGTTTTGTGGTTTTCTTTATATTAAATTTATTTTTAAGACCAATACATTAAAAATGTAAAGATTGTACCTATTAGGTATATTTCAAAATAAGTATATATTGTGTAATGTTTAAATCAGGTTAAACATCTAGCTTCTTAAATATTTATTTTTATGTGGTGCTGAGGATCAAACCCAGGGCCTTGCACATGCTAGGCGAGCATTCTACCCTGAGCCACAACCCCAGCCTATTTATCAATTCTTTTTGGTGAAAATTTTCAACATTATTTCTTTTAGCTTTTAAAAAGAAATTTTTTCATTTTCTTTTTTCCTTTTTTTTTTTTTTTGCAGTGCTGGAATTGAATGCAGAGCCTCACACTTGCTAGGCAAGTGACCTATCACTGAGCTACATCTCCAGTCCTCTTGTAGCTTTTTGAAATATATAGTACATTATTCTTATCTATAGTCATCCTACTGTGCAATAGCACTCCAGAATTTCTTGCTAATATCTAATTATAAATAATTACCACTTGATCAACCTTCCTACAGGAGGCCATGTTAAACAGCAACATCACTAACGAAAAGCAAAAAAAAAAAAAAAAAAGTGAATAATATGGCATGGAATAGAGAGTCAGAAAGATGTTTCTAGTATGAAAACTAATACAAGAAGGTAGTGTTGCCTTGTGGAACCTCAGCTGGGAATGGGCACATCCAGCAAGTCAGAGTTTTTGAGGTACTGCCTGTGTCTGCAAACGACTTTGAGTGCCTGCCAGTACTGATTGAGGGTTATAGGTTTTAGCGAGTGGTGAATTTCTAAATGTGGAATTCACAATTGAGATCCCACTACAATTTGAAAACCAGTGTCGGAAGATATACTCAGGGTGTCTTGGGTGTGCGTGCATGTGTGTGTGTGCGTGTGTGTGTGTGTACGCATGTGCGTGCAGGATGGAGAACTGGAACAGGTGAGTCTTCTGGGCCCTTCCAACACATTTAGGGTGTATCAGTCACATATGCAGACTCCATGGAGAAAGGCCTTCATGTTTGAGAGGGGAAGAGGAAGACAGGAGGTATGGCTCTGAGAAGTAAGAAGAAAGGAGCTGTGAGGCCTCAAGTATCCTGTAAGCCAGGGCCCAAGTGATGGAAAGTCTGCTCTGACTGCAACAGAGGATCCGGAGTCAGGCCAGGGAAGAGGAAAAGAAGCAAGAAGAACAGGCCGCTGAGAATGCTCCAGCCGCGGTGCACTCTGGGTCAGGGAGTCAGAGTGATTTTTTTGGCATGGGCTGTTATACTTATCCCCTGCTCCGGGCTCTGTGACTAAATTTTTTACTTTCCAACAACGACGGAGGTATCCCCAGTGGACTGCCGGAGAGGGGCATCCATGGTGGGCTCTCCTTCTGTCTTTTCTGGCCACATGAGAGGTGTCTTGGGCAGAAGCCTCCCGCCACAGACTTCCTCGCCCATGATTTCAACAAGGATGCAGGACCGTTTTTTACTTGCAAAGAGAAAATTAAAGCTAGAGATTTGATCCTTTAAGAGGTCTTTGAACTTATAAACCCAGACACATATGTGTCAAGAATGGAAACTGGCAAAGACTGTATTCCATAGTTTGAACTTAATTGCTTTTGGTATGTACTTGAAAAGATAAAATATCCCAAGACGTTTAACTTTAGAGAGTCGTTGTGTTGTGCTGCACAGTAAGTAATTTTCACAAGGATTTGGCTGAGATATTCAGTATCAATATGCAGGAATGGTTTCAATATGTGGTTGGCCAAAGAAAACAAAGTCACTGTGACCCACACTTTTGCAGATCTGAAAGGGACAGAGGAGCAAGTAGTGATAATTAACTCCAGTTTTTGGGGAAATACTGTAACTATGCAGCCACACGCCTCTGTCCGGCTCTGTGTGTCTCTTAGGGAGAGGACCCAACACCCCCATCTGGAGCTTCTCAGGTGTACCCTGTGCATGGTGAGATTTTACAGCGAGGCCTGAAAGTGGCTTGTAGAAGAACTGGGAGTGCTGGTTTGATCTGAAATTGGCCACTTGGTTTGGAAAACCCTCCTCAGCAGGGAGCCTCAGTGAGGGAAGAGAGGACTGTCCATTGTCGCCTTGCTTGGCAGCAAGTGATGGCAGGAATGTGGCCAGGAACCTTTGATCCACTTCCCTGATTTCAGGGCAGTTAGATCCACACAGAGGGACCCTGTGGCTCCTCTCTCTTGTCTTAATCCATCACTGTTCCCTTTCTCCTCCCTACTGGGAGAGGAGGGGGGAATTTTGCTTCCTGGTGTTAAAAAGTGGATTGAAGTGTATGTGGGGGGTGGGGCAGGGAAGTGACTAAGCGGGTGGGGGGGATCTGGAAACACACCCACCGTCCTCAAATAGTACTCAACACATGGAAACCTCACTTTGTGTAATTGATATTATCTTGCTCTGGAGTCCCTCTTCATTACTGAGTAACCCAAGAGAAGTTAAATTTGCCCATTAATGTAAATTGGCCTATTCTGGCATGAAGCAAAAAATTTCAACTGAGCTTCGAAATCTGTGGGTTTAAGCCTATTTGCTTTCTTTCTGCTCCTTCTCCTTGGGTTGATATCTGGGTACAGAAAAAGGCTTACAGAACATTGTCATGTGGGTGACAAGGTATTTAGCACTTGCATGTCCTTCTCTCCAGGCTTCTCTTGACCTTTCTTTGAAGTGTAGCTCATCCATCTCCTCTTTGGGAATTGGCTCCGGTTTTTGTTTTTTTGGTTCCAGGGAATGAACCCTGGGGTGTTCAACCACGGAGCACATCCCTAGCCCTTTTTATTTTTTATTTTTTGAGACAGGGTCTCACTAAGTTGCTGAGGCTGGCTTTGAACTTGCGATCCTCCTGCCTCAGCCTCCCAGGCTACTGGGATTACAGGCTTGGGGGGTCCTTGGTTCAGTTCTTATCTCCTCCTAGGGCATTAGTTTTAGCTACCGAGGTGTACTTGGTTGAGGTCAGCCTGGACACCACCAGGCGTGTGCCCTCCACTTTGCCTCTTGCTGCTAGAGCCTCTGGGGCTTCACCAGAAATCCTTATCAGGACCGGTTTTGGTGGCACAATTTTTAGCTTCTGCCATAGGTTCCTCTTGCCATGCGGGCAGCTCCTTAGTCTCCCTCCCTCTTCTGCACGACAGGGATTGCCCTGCATCACATGCTGATCTCTCTACACTGTGGCTTGAGTAAACCTCTCCTCTTAGTCCCCAAGCTTTGTTCTTAATATGTGCAAAGATGATTTTTGAATAGAAATAACATATTTTTCCCCCAACCCACAAAACTCATTTTTAAGACAATAGTTTCTGACTTGAGACATATAATATAAAACATGAGCTAAAAAAAAAAAGTATTTCTTGATTCAAAGTGGTACCTTTTCTTTCCCCGAAACAACCAAAGCCATTGACTGGGTGGGTGGAGAGCAGCAAGTCATGGTGATTTATGGGTGATGAAAAATACATCAGTGTATTATTTTTAAAAATATGGTAGAAAGGTTGGGGACTTCTGGATTAGAAGTGGATCAAATGAGGCTGCTTACATGCTGAGGAGGCTGACTCAGAGGAAAATGTAGCTGGCTTGCCACAGCTGGCTCTCCCTGGGTTGTGCGGTTGTCTGTCTCAGCCTTACTGAATGGGGTCAGAAGATGTGAGTCACAAAACCAGCTGCAAGAGGAAAGACAGACATGGCTGCTCACATCATGGCTGCCCATAGGGCAATGGTGGCTCCTGTGTGCTTAGGGACGATTCTTACTCATGGGTTTCCATGGGGCTGTGCCAGAGTGTCTGTAGGGGTCAGCAAACTTTCTCTGTTAAAAAAAAAAGTAATAAGACAAGTATTATTTTATATTTGCCTTTTATGCTTAGGGTGTGTCACAGCTACTCAACTCTGCCATTGTAGTAGGAAAGGAACACAGGCAAAATACGTAAGTGGTCTGTGTTCCTACAGGACTCTTTGAGGCCAGCAGAATTGGCCTGACAGTGGGAGTTTGCTGACCGTTGATTAGGACTGAAGGGATGGGTCATTTTAGGGAAAGAACTCTCTGAGCTGACTCCTCTACCCCGTGTCTGCCTTATGGTGTCCCTCTCTCCCCGTTGGATTCCTCTCATCACAAACCAGACCACGTATTGAACACTATCATCATGTAGCCTTTGGCTTCACTCATCAACCTTTGATATACTTGGGCAGCTCAATGACTGTTATTTACAGAGGTATTTTTAATTTAAAAAATTTTATGTTTATTATTTATTGTTCCTCAGAAGTGTCCAGATGGGCTCACATTTTGATTTCCAGGCAGGGTTGGATGTTCAAGAGCCCATATGCTCATTAGTGAAGAAGACAGAAGGGGTGGGCCAGCAGATGCTCCTGACCGACCTTGAGCCAGTCTGCAACTCTTTGAGAGCATGAAGTCATTTGCTATGGCGTCCTAACAAACTACCACACACTTCATGGCCCAAAGTGACACAGATTTACTACCTCACAGTGTTGTAAGAAGTCTGCATAGGTTTCATTGAGCTAAAATCAAGGTTTTGATTAGGATAGTGATTCTTTCTGGAGGCTGGAGGCACTTCCGCCCTTCCCACATTCCTTGGTTCTCGGCCCCCACCTCCATCCCAAAGCCAGCAACCTTGTAGCCATCTGACCCGTTCTCTCAGGAGTCCTGTCTCCCTCTGATTGATTACTGCTGGGAACATTCTCAAGGAGACAAGTGATTAGATTGCACCCACCTGAATAATCCAGCCCTTCTTTGTCTCAGCACCCTTAACCTTGGTCACACCTGCAAGGTCTTTTTTGCTATGTAATGCAGCCTATTCACAGGTTCCAGGGATTCTGGAAAGGTGGTTTTTAAGGGCCATTATTCTCCTTACCATAGTTCCTGCTTTTCCTTTAGAGGGGCCATCTGAGTGGAGACTTGAATTACCAGGAAGGAGCCACACACAAAAAACCTGAGATGGGAGCCTTATAGTCACAGGAAAAATCAAGTATGCAGGTGTGAAAGTGGGAATGAGCACGACATATTTGGGAAGCAGCAACAAGTGGTAGGAGTGGAGTTGGTGAAAGAGTGGGAGCTGTGTGGTGTGGGTGTCATGCTGGGGCTCTGACCCAGGAACAGATTCAGGGTTCGGCAGGTAGAAGAAGATGCAAGACATAGTTAGGATAGTAGACAATTTTTTTTTTTTTAATTCATGGTGGCTCTAGCCCTTAGCCAGCCCTCAGCTTCACCTTCAGCCCCAGCCAGTTGTTCCATTTTGGCCCTTCCGGCCAGCCCATTTCCATAGACCCTTTTTATTACATGCAGGCCAAACAAAGAAGGCACACGGCCAACAGGTTACATAAGGGGGGCACATGCTCACAAGTGAATGTTTATGACCTGGAGTCTATACACTGAATCAGGGTGTTTCTGGCCTTGACTAACAATAATATAGCTAGTTCCCAGCCCCGGCTACCACTAAAAACATAACATAGCCTTCTGGAAGTCTCAGTGAGGGAGCCTAACTATAGCCATTTTGGGGTCCAACAATGGGGTTCACAAGTTGGTGAGGAGTTTTGGGCAATGGAAGTCCTTAGAAGTGAAAGCAGGTGAATGACATGATCAAATTTAAGTCTTTAGAAGAGTATTCTGTTTAAAAGTGGAACAACAGAAGCAGGGATGGCAATAATTCAGGCAAGAGGTGATGGTGGCCTGGAATAGTGACCCATGGATTGGGGAGCGCATTCTAGGAAACTTGGGAAAATATATAAAAGTGAGGGGCATAAATAATCCTTGTAACTTCCTGCTTTATTTCTCTCTCTCTCCATTTCCGATGTTTGGTGTTTTAGTTTACACAGTTGTGATCATACTGAGTGAACAAACTTGCATTCTGCTTTGAAGTTGGCATTCTCTTTCATCATATATGTAGCAAAATTGTGGAGGTCTTTGTGAATAAAACTCTGTTTACTTTTCTCTTTTGATAAATTGTGAATAATTTAAAAGTATAAACAATTTTGAGGTTTTTGATAAAATACTGAAAATTGCTTTCCAAAGAGATTATGCCTATTTACACTCTCCCTGACAATGTATAAAGGTGTCCTCAAAAGTTAACCTTAAAAATCATGAATTTTTGGGCTGGGATTGTGGCTCAGCAGTAGAGCACTCGCCTAGCACGGGCGGGACCTGGGTTCGATTCTCAGCACCACATTAAAAACAAAAAGGCATTGTGTTGTGTCCATCTACACCTAAAAAATAAATATTAAAAAATCATTAATTTAGGTAGTGTGATTATAAGGTAATACATGGCAGGGATTGAGTCATGTATTTCTTAGAATATATGGGATATATAAGAAGAGGACATACTCAGTGCTTAAAAATTCTGGCTGATTTAACTTTCAATGTTGTGCAGTATTGAATTCAGTGTTCACAGTTCATATCTGTTACAGATTTAAATATTTCAGTTTTATGATGTTGAAAAATACACTCTTCTACATTCACAGTATGAAATCCTTACTGTATTTTGAATTTTGTGTTTCTGACTGCAGCACTTCATAAATATATACAGCGCTATCAGTATTTGTGACTTTTCTGTGGTTTTGTGCAGCTATTTTATTCTGGTGTGGAGAAACATTGATGGGAGTTTTATTTCTATTTCTTTTCCTTTCCTTTCTTGCTTTAAAAAGACTTTTTTTTTAAACTGCCAAGCAAACAACCATCCCTCAAGGAACAAAATACAGAATTTGCCTTTTTTTCTGCTACAAGTCGAAACACACAAATGTTATGGCAAAGAAAAAGTATACGGTTTCAATTTTATGGTAGAATCTTTGTGCATTACTAGGGAAGGTTTTCCCTTGAAGTCAGTACAGGAATATGTTTTCACAACTTAGCAATAAACGGAATTTCTTTAAAGAAGTTTTTCTTTCCCCTTCCTACTTCAACTACAAAATTGGAAATGGAGTCTCAGAAAGAGGGGGAAAAAATCAATGATAGACTTCAGTTGCAAAACATGACAAGTGAATAATTTAAGCCTGGTCTAACAAAGGCCCTAGATCTTTCTAATAAGAAATGCCAATTGAAATGTGAAACCATTTTTACCTATCAAGTTGTAAAACAACAAAGATTTAAGAATATAATGTTGACAGGGATACAGGGAAAGACATAGGCAGAAACTGCTGTTTGGACCATACATTGGAATAAGCATTATGGAAATCAATTTAGTAACATATATTGAGAGCTGAAAAAAAGTGTTCACATCTTTTTGACTCAGTAATCTTTCTCTTTTATAAAACTACTATGAAGTAAATTATTCAGAAGTTTGAACTAATATGTATGTCCAAGGATGTTCATTGTATTGTTACTTATAATAATAAAATATTAAACAGAACCTAGATATCCAACAATAGGAAATTGATTAAAGTATATTGTATGATGTTGATACTTTGTTACTTTCAGTGTGGTTCAAAGACCAGTAGCATTGCCCTATTCCAGACTTAATTAATAAGAATCTGCCTTTTTTTTTACTATTTATTTTTTAGTTATAGTTGGATACAGTATCTTTATTTTATCTATGTATTTTTATGTGGTGCTGAGGATTGAACCCAGGGCCTTGCATGTGAGCGCTCTACCGCTGAGCTATAATCTCAGCCAAAGAATCTGCCTTTTAATGAGACTTCCAGGTGATTCTTATGTAACTTGGTTTGAGAAGACTAGTATAGGAGAGAGTGGCCCCTATCTAAAACTCATTACAATTTTTATGATTTTTTATAAGCAGGAAACATTCTCACTCAGGGGCATATAGATAGTCTGAGGTTGGAGTTGGGTCATATGTGTTTTTAGGAAGCTCATAGGTGATTCTGATTTTCAACCAAACATGAGAACAATGGATATGTTATGAGATACTACTATTAAGTCTGCCAACTTCTCGTCCACCTTCCCCAGCACAAATTAATATACCGAGTCACTTTTGACGATCCATTGAACAGTTACCCTTCCCTGCTTGGCATATGCAATAGGGATATCCCTAAGAGCACATTCTGGATTTCCTCTAAGAGCCAGGGTATCATTGCTTCCTCTGACAACAGTGCCTGGCACAGGAAATTCAATAGACATTGGTGCAGGAATGGGAAAGTGGGTGCTAAATTCTTATGACTGGCCTGTCTGCTGTCAAACATCCAATTCCTATGCAACATGTTGTTAGATAAGAATTTTTTTTCCCCCAAATTCAGGTTTTAGAGGGTTAGTAACTTTCTTTTAGGTATGATTTTGACTGTATCTGTGAGGAACTTGGCAGGAAATAAATGGCACAGTTAAACTTGGAATTTGGAGGAGAGTTTAATAAAAGGACTATTTACAAGAGTGCAGGCAGAGTTGAAGGAAACCACCCAGTGGGGAGCCACAGTGGGAATGATGGTTGCTCTGAGATTGAGGTGGGGGCTAGAGAAAGAGCAGCTGGGGGATGCAGTTCCATGGAGAGAGCTACCTGAGGAGGGACAGTGTATTAACTGTATCTTTATTGATCTGTCTGATGCATTGATATCATGGAGCTTCTTTGACCCTGGAGGGACACCCTCCCCAACCCTTACTTAATTCCTAAAGATAGCAAACAACTCAACTGGAGTTCTGCTCTCATATGCAGACCACCCCATGCAGAGCCCAAACCCCAAACACCACTTTTATTGGGCTTTTATACTCTGGACCACTATCCACATGCCCTAATCACCCCAGGTCAAGGAACCAGGCAACCAGGACAGCTCTTATGCCCACTGAAATTATTCAAAGTAGCCAATTCTAAACCCACTTACTTCCTCTCCTGCACCTCCCAGTGGAAACCACGATAAAGATTCTTGCCCACATTTCCCCAGCTCTCTGTGCCTCCGGAATGACCCAGGTACTTCTCCATCTACCCCTTTCTGTGGCCTGCTTGTTTGCCGTTTTCTAATGTCTGTGAGTATAAACACTTCTTCCATTATGAGAGTCATCTCTATGTCTGTGTGTCTTACCACGTGTGATGAAAACAAATCCCAGGTACTTGATTGGAGCACACTGCTGATCTAGAGCCTGGAGGGAAGAAGTGGCAGGAAATGCCCATTGTATTTTCCCTCTGCACTTTCTGCTAGTGACCTGCATGAGTCCAAAAACTAGAAGGTAGAGGGCTGGGGAGCCCCTCTTCAGCTGGGCTGTCAGCCTCTTGGGGCCTAGAGGAGGGAGAGGCAGGATGGAGAGTGCATTTGGAACCATGGGGGAAGGTCCCTAGCACAGCCATGTGCCCACAGTAGCAAGAATAACATGAAAGTTGGCTTTCTAGTCTTCCTCCCCTCCATCCCATTGACTAAGTGTATGATTCAGGTTTCTGTCTCTGAATCACAATGCAGACCAGGGAGAAGAGAGCAAGTGGTATTTTTTTTTTATGCTTGCTAAGGTTTTAGGTGGATACTATTTATAAAAGACAGGAGTTACAAACTACTTTATGTAAGGAAACCACATATAGAGCTTTCACTTGCCAATAGATGTGTTCTGCTGAAAGCTTCAGTTGGATGTGGTTGTCTTTTCTGGCCCTTTATGCCCAGAGACAACACATCCTCTGGGTTTGTACAGGCAACAGGCATTTAGAATGGAGAGCATCCTTTTTCTCTTCCCTGAGCAGTGGTGTCCTTGGAATATCATACACAGATTCTTGACCTTCTGTATTTCTATTTGGATATTAAAACTCTCAAGTGTTTTGCTGGTGGGTAGGTACATTCATCCCCAGTGTCTACCTCCTATTTTCAGCAATGTTAGTAAGAAGTTCTGAGTGGGAGGAAGCCAGAAAAGGACCAAGAAGGTCTTTATTTAAGTTAGAGAAGCTGAAGTGGAATAGAACAGGGGATGGATTCACCTAGGGTAGTAGGACCTACCTGGATCACATTGTGATAATAACTTTTCCAAGTAAGTGGTGATGAACATCATTGCTACTAATGGTGGCTTGGCCTCCTGACCTGGCCTCCATGTGTTTCAGGTCACCAACTAAATTCCTGGGCTGTATACAGTAGCATAGAATGCAGATTAAAAGGCTTTAAGAAGATTGTAACAGAGTGATACTTGAACTTGGCCTTATAGGTGTACGGGGAGTAGTGCATTGGTAAGGAAGCAAGAACGCTGAAATAAACAGTGGGATGGGGCCATTTGAAATGTATTTTACTTACAATGCATCTTACACTTTAGATGACTAATGCCCTCTGTGAACTTCTGTGAGTGGAATCCAAACTGTTTAATGAATAAGTGACTTTTAGTGCTGTATTTTCATCTAGAGCTTCATTTGAAACAGATCATCATTAGCTTTATGGTTTTAATTGTATTGAAATTCCTTATTGTAACCTATTGCTTTATTACATTAGTCCATTAACCTGGGTGCCACGGAGCATAGTTTTAGAGCCTGTATTTATATCTGGACTAATTGCATGGATGCTTTCAGTCTAGGGTGAGATATATTTCAGATCACCACAGGAAAAATGATCCAAACCCCTTTCCAAACTTCAGGGGTTTGAGATAATAGCCCAAACCAAAACCAACCCCAAAGATGCTAAACAGTATTCTGAGATTTTCTTGCTTTGAAATACCTACTACTCTATCAGTAAGGAATGGCAAAACAGTAATTCTCACAATATGTGTTACTTCCATATGCTTTTCATTTGGAAGTACTGTGGGAAGCATTGGTCTGCAGGCTCCTCAATCAAAACCAGGTGGCTAATGGTCACAAACTGGGGACCATGAGGAGATCTCTCTGCCTTGCTCATTAGGGTAAATAGAGAATGATCATCCACCCCACAAGCAGAGGGCTTAGAAGCTCAAACAAACCAAGAATGACCCTAGCTTTCCGTGGGGATCTTAGTTCATCACTGGGAAGGTGACACAGCTGTTAATGCCCAGTTGACCAGACACATTTCTTCCTGGAGGGGGAAAGTGACTGATGGAGACTCGGGCATGTTTAGTTCACACAGGGTGTTTTTCACTTGTACTGAAGGAAGAAACATTGACATTAGAATTGGGCCCTTTGTTACCTCACAGATGCTCAACAGCAGGGGTGTTTATAATGCCCATCAACCAGGCTTTCCGTTGCACCTGTTGGGGCACCAGCTGCAGAAAGCAGGTGTATTTGGGGACTGAGAGCACGGGTGACTGTGGAGAATGTTGAGGACTGCCAGATGTATTCCGCAGAAGCACCGGGCCAACAGCTGGGGAGACAGGAAAGATGTGGATTTAATTAAAAATGATGTGCAAATTTGATTATTAATTTCAAGCCACTGTGTGAATGTAATATACATACATACATATACATCAAATATGTATTTCGGAACAACTGAATGGAGCGTGTCCATGGAAGGAGGTTTACTTTTCCCCCAGTTCCATGCACATTATCTTTTGTTCCTTGGTCCACACATAGTTCATTATATTTCCATGTCCTTTTAAACAATTTTTCCCTCCTCAGGCAGATAACTAAAATTTTAGTTTAATCATGACTACCTTGCAATCCCAAGAACATATAGTTGTCAGTTTAAATAAATGGAATCAGGCACTCTTAGAAGCTTGCATTTATATGTGGACTAATTGCATGGATAGATTGAGTGTAGAATGGGTGACTTTGAACATGCTCGTTGGTGCTCTAGACTGGACTTTCCGTAAGATTTGGCCAAGTCCTTAGTTTCTTACATGCCATTTCCACTGGGATCCACATACAGCAACCTCTTGTGAGAGAGAAGGCTAGAACGCAAGTAGCATTGGACACTGCTTTGAGGGGTTCCATACGTGGCCTGTGGAGTGTGGAGAAAACCCAAGGAGGGGGTTACAGTGGCTGGCCTTGGGCTGCTGTGTGTTGTAGGTCTGGAGGTAGGGGACATCACCCATCACCCAGAAGAGCTGAGGGTCAGGATGCTTTCCTTCCCTGGAAATAACCATTGACAGCATCCAGTGGCACTTAAAACTGACACTGGCCAGAGAAGCTAGTTACAAAGTGTTGGCATCAGAGCTAATGGTAAGTCAGAGGCCTGAAGTGTGTATCGTCTCTAAAGGTTTTCAGGGGCCTTTCCATCTGCCTTACAACGTCACATTTACCATATTTTTTTGGGACACTGGCTCTTACCTGAGACCCTCTTGACCCTGTAGGTAAAATGTGTGTGTATGTGAACATGCACATTTTTTTTAGTGGAGGTTAGTATGTAGTTTTTTTGTTTTTTTTGCGGGGGTGGGGGTACTGGGGATTGAACTCAGGGTAATTTCTTATTTCAAAGTCAGTAAAGGAGTCTCTCTCTCTCTCTCTCTCTCTCTCTCTCTCTCTCTCTCTCTCTCTCTCTCTCTCTCTCTCTCTGTCTGGGAAGATAAAGTCTTATAATATAACTGAGCCACATCCTCAGCCCTATTTTGTATTCTATTTAGAGACAGGGTTGCTAAGTGCCTTGATATTGCAGAGGCTGGCTTTGAACTCATGATCCTCCTGCCTCAGCCTCCGGAGCCTCTGGGATTATAGGCATGCACCACCATGCCTAGCGTATGTAGTTTTTCTTTAGATTCTTAAAGCTCCAAGAAGTTTAGAACCCAAAGAGAGTACTGTTTTTCAGGTGAGCTTTTGTCTGGAATAGCGCTTTATTTCTCCTAAGGAAATGTCTTAATGGCAAGAAATTATAATGATAAAAGCAGCAATAATAATAATGGCTAATACTCATGGCATTTATGATCTTCCAGGTACCCTGCTGAGCATTTTACATATGTTAGCTCACTTCATAAGGTGCCTGTGATTGTCAAAAACAAAACAGTTTTGGGCTAGAGTGAAGAGTTACTCTTCCATGAGAGACGCAGTTCCTTTAGCGTGCTGTCTGAGGCTCTGCTGGCTCTGCCTTGAATGGCAACCCTTTTCAATATCTATTTATGCAGTGTGTTAGTTTTCTGTGCAGCGCAAAAGAGTACTACAGACTGACTGTTTCTGTGGGCCAGAAATCCAGGCGAAGGTTTTCAAACTTTCTGTCAGGGACTTATTGACCAAGGTGTTGGCTGGGGCCATGGTCCCATTAGAGGTGTGCCTAGGGGAATATCTGCTCCCATGCTTTCTCCCACTGTGGACAGGGCTCATCTTCCCCTTTTCTTGCTGGCTAGTGGCTGGAGGCTATACTGTTGGCTCTTAGAGGCTACCCACAGTCTTTTTCTGGGCTCTCTTGTAATTTCTTATTTCAAAGTCAGTACAGGAGTCTCTCTCTCTCTCTCTCCTGTCTGGGAAGATAAAGTCTTATAATATAACATGATCGCGGGAGTCCCTGGCTGAACTTGGAAAGTAACCATGTCAAGGGAGTGATATCCACTCTGCTGTGACCTATTCTATTGGTCAGAAGAAAGTCACATGTCCCACTTAAACTCAAGGAGAGAGGATGGTACAAGGGTGACTCGTTGGGGGGGGGTGTGTGTCACTCTGGAGTGTGTTGGTCACTACGGACTGAGCGGACACTAGGTGCTGGCGTGGTTGGAGTTAGCTGCTAGAAGTACAGGGAGCATCCTTATCCCTTTCAGCATCTGCTTCCAGTTCCCAGGGAAGCTGTCTGCTCCCCAGATGTGCTTTGCGTGTCCACGCCACCGAGCCTTTGCTCCCAGCTAGTGGCAGCTCTCCCATGTCCTTGCCATCTGTTACCATCCTTGTCCGACTCAAAGGCTCAGCTCAACCACTCTGACTTTCCTGATCCCTTCATCGTTGCGGGTGGCATGGAAGCCCTTGATTGTACCTCTCCCAAGGCAAGCATTTAATTCTGAACTGTATTATCATTACTAATCTAAATACCTCCTTTCACAAAAGAATCGTGTCTTACATGTTGTCATTTCTTTTTTTTTTTCCCTATAGCTGATCATTTTCACATGGGAAATACTAAATAAATGTTTGTTGAATGAAGTTCCCCCAAGAAGAATCGGCTGGACTTGTAAATCTCTCTCTCTCTTTTTTTTTTTTTTTACCGGAATACAAATAATCAACAATCCAGCCTTAGCATGGGTTTTAGCTTCTGTCTTTCAAATGGGGACAGAAGAGTCGCCCTCAGGCTCTTTCCTTTTCTCTTCCCTCCAGCCCCACTGAATATAGCAGCCATCCGTACAGGATGCACCCCGGGCCTTGTTAGCCTAGCTTGAAAAGATCCAGAGGTGAGAACTGTGAACAACCCAATTTGATAGTGTTCTGCTCCTTAGTGAGTGAGGTTTTAAGCCCCTCTTGCCCTGCATTTCCTTCCTGCCATTTCTATGCCTAAGGCGGGGGACTTCTGCTGAACAATCAATCCTAGTTTTGCTGAAAAAGCTCGGGGACTGGTGGCAGCCTGGTTTTCCAGCACCGAGAGGGGGTTTCCGGCTGGGCCCACCACCCGCTAGCTAGTTGAGGTGCATTTGTTCAATGTGAAATTGCATTTTATTCTCCCTAATTACGGACTGGATGTTAGAAATGGTTCGGCATCCCGTTTGTTTAGCTCAGTGTAAGGTAATAAACAGCTTCATCATACAACCAATTTAAATAACTACTGTTCATTTCAAGGAGGGGGTGCTGCTGTGAGTACGACATCAATAAAATATACTCCAAATGGTGTTTTCTGATGCAATGTTGCATTTCTGTCTTTTTACCCTGAGGCTAATTACCTCCTGGAGCAGATAAAAAAAAATTTAAAAGCAAAGGAAGGGGGAAATTCAGGTAAAGCATCAAGAAATATTCCTGACATTGGACTCTGCAAAGGCAAAAGGGTCTAGCATTGATTTCTTACATTTAATATGATAGTAAAGTGAGCCAGATATTGCAGAGCTGGAAAGGAAAATAATGCACATTAGCAGAATGGTCCTTTATGGATAATGTGGATGGGATAGAGTTATTGTCCATTTCGGGAAGGGTCGCTGGCTGTCCTGGCAATTGCTTTGTCTCCCTGCCTCTCCCAGTTCACCCATGCAGTCCCTTTTTGAATCCTCCACAGATAAAAGAATCATTTATATCAAATTCTGTCCTTCCTACAAGGCAACGTTAGGCAGACGTGGGATTTGTGCTTCATCTGGTGAATAATGCTTTGATGAGATGGCTCCAGAGAGCAGGGTCAGGCTCCAGGAAAACCGAAGACAGAAGTGGTCCTAATATGAGCATGATCATTTGGCCATACAAGAGGGTGACTAGAGATGGCAAAGGCTGATGGATCATTTAGGAAGCTCTTGGAGTAAGTGGGACCGGCAACAAATTCCAAGTTGGGTTGGAGGCAAACCATTTGTTTGATATTAAGAGAATGACAAAAAAAAAACCAAAGAGACATGTCACCTATGGAGTTGAAGACCCGTCGATGTCAGGGAGCAGATGGAGATGAAGATTTCCTCTAGACATCTTGTTTGCACATTCCTGTGACACACTGTTTTAAAGTTTGTGGGGCTGATCCAGAGATCATAGTATAATAGTATCAGAGGTTTAGGGTGAGGGAGGGAATAGACCTAACTTTGAGTAAGGAGTCATCCGTTCTCATAGTTCACTTTGAAAAACATTTTCAAGGTCTCTGTGTGTGTTCTCATCAGAAGCGGTGTGAACATCCAGTTAAATAGGGAGGATCGGATGCAGACAAAGACTGCTTTCTGAAGCTTGGCTGTGGTCCTCACCACTCCCCTTTGCATCTCCAAACACTCAGAATGACCTCTATGCTCTCCATCCATTCTGTTTCTGAATAAAAGGTCACTCTATCTCCACCTTTGAAGTATCAGCTATGGTAACTTGCAAATGAGAGCAAGAACATCCTAATATTTCTGAGTCCCAATGGGGATACTAATAGTTTGGGGGATTAAATTAAATGATAGATATCAAATTTTTTTTGCTATTATTACATCATTGATAATAGGCCAACTCCCCACATGGTTCTGACCTTAACCTGTTATCTTTCATATCTTCTTTGAAGCTTGCTTTGTTTTAGTACAATGAGTGATGAAATTTTTTTCTTAAATTTTTTTCTATATTATCTTTTCAAAATAAAAATACTTTTTTTTGCATTTTCTTTGGATATTGAAAAAATTTGATCTCAAAGTTTGAGGTTAGATATGTATTTATGACCTGATAGTGAGAAGACAATATGACTCTGAAAATAAATAGGACTAGTAAACTGAGGACAGATGTTCACCAGGGGTGATTTTTCCCCTCAGGGAACATTTGGCAATGCTTGGAGACATTTATCACTGGGGGGGAGAGTGTACAGACCGTGGATGTTGCTAGACATCCTACAACATATAGTATAGCATAGTGCTATATAGTGCTATATTGGTTTTTAAATACAAGAGCTGATATAACAATTTGTCATAAATTCAGGGATATAGCGATACAGATTTATTATCTTATAGGTTATTGGTCAGAAGTCCTCATGGGCTAAAACCAAGGTGTCATTAGGCCGCCTTCCACTGGGGACTCCAGGGAAGAATCCATACCCCTGCCCCTTCCAGAATCTAGGGGTTGCCTGCATTGCTTGGCTTGAGCGCCTTTCCCCATATTCAAAACCTGCAGTAGTGGGTCAAGTCCACTCAACACTTCAAATCTCTCCTTCCTCTTCATCATCACACCTCTCTGACCATCTGTCCTCTCTCCTCTTTCACTTCCAAGGCACTGGGCCACCCCGATCAATCTGGGATAATCTGCTAATTTTAAGGTCAGCTGATAGCAGATTTAATTCCACTATGAACCTGAATTTCCTTTAACTGAGTAAAGCAACATGTTCCTAAGTTCCAGGGATCAGAACATGGATGTCTTTTGGGGGCTACTATTCTGCTTACCACAGCCCCGACCACAAAAACAACAAAATCCAACTAGCTCCAAATGTGGATAGTGCTGAGGTTGAGAAACCCTGACCCAGAGAACGTGCTCTAGCCCTAGAAGATAAAATGTGGATAAAAGAAAAAAGATAAACCACCTCCAAACCAACCAGCTTGGAATGGTTAACACCATAGCACATTAGATAATTTGGGCAATTTGTGTTAAAAGCCACTGCTGGGTAAGATTGCTTATCCACTGCTGGTCAAGATATGGCGATAACTGGGCCCATGTGGCGAGGGAGTGGAAAACATCCTATTAAATAAATGAAGCGGCAGCTTCTGGTAACAAATATATGAAACAGAATATTCATCTTCTCTTCAATGGGAATAGCACATGACAAAAGTGAGGCTTTCTTCACATTGTTTGTTTATAGAAAATTCATTTCCACCGAGGCCTTATGTTAAATTTGCTCTCTGATGTTAGCATTTCCAGGATGCACAGGGCCACTGGTGTATGTTCTTATGATCTTACCATTTATTTACCTTGATATGAAACTCCAATTACTGTCAGAGATGCTTCTTGTTAAATATGGTAAGAATTCCAGCTTCTGAGAGTGTGAATATGTATTTGATTCTCTGGGGCCCGGCTCAGATGGAAGTTAAGGAATAAGAGTTCTGGGGACGTGGGTGCAAATTAATTAAATATCTAAGGATAACAGTGAAGGGAGTTTGGGCTTTGGAGAAAAGGCTGGGATCTATGGAAAGAGGATTGTATAGTATGAGACTATGAGATTGGCTTTTCTTCCACTCAAGCCTGCTTTCCTGGTCTTATATGGTATGCAAGCACGTTTGTGTGTGTGCGTGTGTGCACGCACATGTGTGGGTGCACATGCATGAATGCACACTCACACATAAAGGCTTTCTCATTAACTTTGAGTATTACTTGCTTTTGTATTGCTTTCTAGTGTCTTTCAACACCTAAATCAACTCTTTGGGATTATCAGAAATCAGGAATCAGAATAGAACACATAACTTCCAACGACACTGAGAGAGACTTTTCTTCAGATAAAATGTTGGAATTCTCCTGATATATTCAAACTGTCATATTTAGTTACTGGCTTTCTTTGGATAATCCAACTCTATTTTATTCATGGGCTATTCTAAAAATACAATCAAAGGACACCTACTGGCTACAAGTGACTTTGCTCATGTCTAATAGGGCTGTGAAGAATGGTTTGAATTTAGTGCAGATGCGGGGAAATATGTGCTGTCATCAAGAGCCTATCACACTTTCAACTTATAAAATATCTTGACTGGAGTCTAGCCAGAGTGGGTATGAGGTGAGAGCTTTAGTGAGGGTGAATGTATTGGGTCACATAAAGTAAGGACAGAAGCAGCAGACCTTAAGCAGACTGTGAATCGAACAGAATGGGATACTATTATTCTTGAGTCAATAAGTAGAAAAATGTTACTTATCTTCTTCCAGTTTTTGAACTTCATTTAGTCTTCATTTTAGGAGTGTGTGTGTCTGTTTGTGTGTGTGCGCGCGCGTGTGATTTCTGGCAGCCATAGAGACCTGCTTTGGGGAAGCACTGGAGTTCTATGGGTTTGAATGTGAAAACGAAATGAGTGTATCATTGTTGTTGCTGTGCTGGGGAATTTTCTGGGGAAACATTTCCATTCCTTCAAAGAAATCTGTTCTATGCTTAGGCCTAGGAGAATGATCATTTCCTAGGTATAAAGCACATGCCTGCAGCAGCTCAGTTATACTTTATAACCCCAGAGCACATAAACAATTTGATTTGGAAAGTCAGTTAAGCTCTTTCTTTGCATTCCATCTTATCAGCTGCATAAGTTGTTTTGTTATTCTTCTCTGCTATGGAGAAGATGAAAGCAATGCATTTTTTTTTTGTCATGGGGTAATATGTTTTCAACCTTATCTGAACAAACTACTTGTATGATAGTAATTAGCACAGAGGGGTTGTAATATGTCAAAACTGCAAAGACATCCTAAGACTCAAATGTAAAACAAAAGGAAAGACTTAAAACCAAACCAAAACAAAACATAGAAACCGAGGCATAGTATAGTGTGGTAGTTGTCAAACTTAAGTGTGCCTCAGAAACTTCTGGAAATCTTATTAAAACAGAGATTGCTGAATCATACCCTGAGATTTTCTGATTTGTATTTCTATTTTATTTTATTTTTTGCTTCTGTGGGCTTCTTGTTTCCTTGAAAATACAGATACCAAGTAACTGTGGTGGGAATGAGTGCAATGGGTTGCTCTCTTCTCACTCCCCTTGGGTATGCCTTCTAATAAGGTGTCTCCAATTATCTTGAGAAAGTGTGGAAAGCAAAATTTGTATTAAATTGAAAGATGTGTAATTACCACTTTATAAGGAGCTACAGAGATCTTAACATCAATTAGACTTCAGTGAGGCATGGGCACTGAAAAAAGTGGGAAATTGGCAGTAGACTGTCCCCTTTTGTTAGGGTCTGTAAACAAAGTCAAGATGGCGCCTGGCATTTTGCCAGAGGGAGTGGTTTGTGAAGTAACGCCAGCGAGCCATTAAGTGTGGAGATTCCTTATTGGTTGACTGCTGTATCTAGTTTATGTTAATTAAGATAAGCTGTGTGGAATGTATATATACCCCTCCTGTCCTACAATAAACGGCTCCCACTCCTGCTGTATCAATGTACACAAGTTGCTCGTCACCCCCCCCCCCCCCGCGGCACCCTTTTCATTTTTTTCCCTATTCTTTCCACTCCAATTCTGAAATTGTTTTTAGAATCATGTAAAATTATTGCTCCTCAACATGAGCCAGAAAAGATTGTTGTTTCTTAAGAAGGCTTCTTTGCAATGAAATAGTTTCATGTTTCCTGGGGAGGCTCTCAGGTACTCTGGGGGATGAACCTTTGGGTGCTCTACCCTTACACTAGATCCCCAGGTCTTTTTATTTTGAAATAGGGTTTCACTAAGTTGCCCAGGCTGACTTTGAACTTGTGAACCTCCTTTCTCCGTCTCCTGAGCTGGGATTACAGGTGTGTGCCCCCACACTGGTGGTGCTCCTACTTCATACCTACTCCAGCTTTGCAGAGGGCCTTGAACACTCTCCATTTGCTTCTGAGATTTGGCTCCAAATAGTGGAAGCTCCACCCTGCCCTTGTAATTAATGGGGGCTTGGTGTCTGACTTCAGGTCAACACTATGTACGTTGGGAAGATTCATCATCTATGCTAAATTCCAGTTTTCTCAACCGTAAGTAGGGCTCCATGTCTTTTTCTTGCCTCTATCTCAAGGTTGTAGCAGAAAAGGAATACAATTTGTAGAGATGCCTTGATAATAATAACAACATTGTTTTATCAATGGCAGTTGGAAAGATCCTTGACTGCAAGAGTAGAATTGATCCCAGAGAACATTGGGGTGCACGGGTATCAGAGGCCTACCTACCAAATTTAGATTGGTGAGGTTTTATTGAGAGAGCTTGTAAAGACATTGGCTCACAAAGGCTAGGCAGCCATGCACACCGGAAAGGCCTGGGCTCTGTGTCTAACTTTTGCAATCCAGGGGCTGGCAACCTCCTTTCAGTGTCCAGCGGGTAAAACACTGCTGAGAGATGCCCCAGGCAATGACAGCTGTAGCAGACCTTGCAAAGAGCAGAAGCTGATTATTTCACTGGATGAGCAGCAAGTTTGTTCTCACCTCCCCTTGGGTAAAACTTCTGTTACCTTCCATGCCCTGGCTGCATCCTGAGTGCCTTAACAGGTTGTCCCATAGGAAGGGCAGGTTGTAAAGGGTAAAAGAAGATGCCATGAATTGAATTGAAACAGTCTATGGCCAGGGTCTCTGTTAAGTTGATTCCTTTCCTTCAAATGCAGTAGCCCTGGCTCCTTAAAGGATGCAAGGGACCATTTAACCAGGAAGCTCCTAGATGCCTGTTGAGATACATGAGCAAATAAACAAAGTGAGCATTTGACTGCAACCTGCTAGTAAGCCTTTCTTCTTCTGTAGAGAACATGGTCTCCACCATCTACCCTTGAGGCCTGTTTTTGGATTCCTCTATCAGTTCTCATGTTTGATTTTTATTTTCTGCCTTGGCTTGGTCTACCTCCTTGGATAATAAGCCAGATTTTCTTCTTTCTTGCATTCCATTCTTATTTCTGACCTTCCTTTGCTCCTTTGCTGATCTGGATTCCCAGGGTTGACTCCGACCTTCTCATCTGTGATCTTAACATCATCCAGCCTCCTGTGCCGCAGATGCTGGAAAACAAAAAGCCGCTTGGAAAATACTCCCATGCAGCTCAGTTTTGGTGTGCTACATTGGTCCTTCCTGTGTACATGGTAAGTTTTGTAGCCGAGTAGAATAAGGCACAGCTGGGGCCAGAGGCATCACTTGGCTGGTATGCATCAGGCCAGAACTGCCACCGTTCACACTCACGGGTGTCCAGCTCAGTGGTGGGTTTTGTCCACTGTGGTTGGGCACTGGGAATGATTACTGGAAGCTCTGCATAGATGTGTGAAGCCACTCAATGCCTAGTGATAAATCATTTTGTGTTCAAACTAGTTAGAGTGGTTTCTGTTGGGTACAGTTGAATCAGATACACTGACTGGACACTTGCCATTCTCCCTGAATAATAGAACTCACCAGCTTTCCTACCTATATTCTGGGCCAGTTTGACAATTTTACTACTAGAGTCACTGCACCTGATAGTCCAGCTTCACAGGGGTCTTCCCCACCCCTTAATTCTAGGCAACAATTCCTGGCATGAACACTGTTACGATGGCTGCCCATGTGAAGCATGTCCTGTGGCTTGAACAATCAAAAAATGATACTAAACTGAAATTGCTTAACTTTGGGATGTAGACAGATGAGGTATCAATGAGTTTCTATAGCTTCATGGCTTAATCTTGTTCTGTTGTTCCAAATGCATTAATTTTGGGAGGCCAATCAGAAATTCTCCATACCTTCTTTCCTATTATGTATCCCCACCTTTCAGGACACCTGGGATTTTTCACTCATTCATTCATCATATTTAAAAAACTTAAGTGAACAAGATGGGTACTTTTCATTTCAAACGAGGTTGTTTATATGATTTTTCTAGGTGTTATAAATAGTGTCCTTCAGGGAATCCTTTTGGAAGAATTGAACATATGTGCACAAGATAAGAAACCTTCAAAAATCAAATCTGTCAGGACTATCGAGGGACTCCAGGATCACACTGAGGACCCTGAATTGAACTTCTACATTGTGGACTTCTTGGTGGGTTCTGTGTCATGGTGCCATTAGTCTTTCCCAAGTCTATCACAGAGGGAGCAGCTAGACTTGTACTCCACTCACTAAAAATGTCCAGAAGTGGGCCGGACTTATGGCTCAGTGATAGAGGGCTTGCCTCTCACTTGTGGAGCACTGGGTTTGATCCTCAGCACCACATAAATAGATAAAATAAAGGTATTGTGTCCATCTACAACTAAAAATTAAAAAAAAAGTCCAGAAGACAGGAACTTCTGGAAGCTACTGAGACTTCTTGCTACCTGCATTAGTGGAAAAGGTAGCTGAGACGTTGATATGGTTTTTATTTTTTTGGTGGGTGATGGACATGAGGACAATCGCCTTCCCACTCCATCACTAAACTTGTATGAGCCATATGAAGCACCTCAGAAGAATCCAGGTGTTCATCAAAGTCTGAATGGTAGAAGAGGATACTGAGAGATATGTCTTGAATAGAAAAGGAGTTTTATGTATGCATAACACACACACACACACACACACACTTATGAGTTGTTCCTTTCAAAGCATAATTAGTCTCTGCCTTTGACTACAATCTATTCCTGGAAACTACAATAAAGCAGTCACATTTTCCCATAAGAACAATGTCATAATTGGGCATTGGAATCCTGACCAAGAACTTACCATTAAATAAACCATGGACGTGACGAAAATATGTCATAAAAGCAAAGATGCGACAGCTATAAACCTCTGTAATAATTTTAAAGAATAAAATTATGCTCTGTCATATAAATGGGCTGGAATATACTGTACACATTGATTATATAAGAAATCTCAATGAACTATAAAGTCTATATAACATAAAGAGTACAAATCCAGTGCATCATAAATTTGACCTAAAACTAATATTCTAACTATAATAAACATTAAACATTTAATTAAGAATCATTTTTATTGCCTTCTTGGAACTAAGGAGGACATCTTAATAATATTATTTGAATGACTCAGGTTCCTCAAAAGGAGCCAACCATGTGCCTTCATATTATCATAGTGAACTTCCCATTACACTATACAGAGCATCCCAATGACCTTGACAAGAAGCCAATGCTAGACAGCACGTTTCAAATCACTGCATGGGGAAATACGGATATTATAAAGGATACCAAAGCTTTGTTCTATGGAATGCTGAGAGAGTGGATGGTTAGGAGATAGGGATTTAGAATAGAAAGAGCTATTGAGTCTTAAAGGAAATGCCAGGATCCATTGAGATGCAGAAAGCATGGTTGTAGATCTTGAGTGACAAGCCTTTAGCCTGTGCCTTTGTAAATGGGCAGCTCCACCTGTCTCTACCTCTAGTCTTACCCCTCCCTATACAGCCCTTCTATAAATATTGGCTCACACAGCCCAACATGGGCTTCTCACTCTCATGATAACCCATATCCTCCCTTGAACGTGTATCTACCTTCCTAAATAAACCTCTGTCTCTGCCTTTGTGTGGCTCATGCTGAAATTCTTTTCCATCACGAATGCCAAGAACCCCCCCCCCCCCCCCCCGTCCTGAGTTGAACTCCCCCCTCCCCTCTGAGAACTCTGTGGACCCTTCTCAGAGACATCTCCTGTGACAGTGACATTGCAAGAGGCGAGGGCTGGGGTTGCATCCGCATAGCTTTGAGGCTTGAACTTGCTATCAACTCTATCAGGTCTTCCTTTAATAATACATTTTATGTTTTTACCCAATGCTGTAGTGCTTAATCCCTACAAAGAGCATCTCCACCTTCAGTGACCATACGGTACCCTTCAGCTTATTTTTAGAAATATAAGTTCAAGAGATTGCAACAGCTCTGCCACTCTTTTTCTTAATAAAGAGAAACTTAAAAGATTCCTAAAATAACACATGGGCTCATTTCTCTTAAATATAACTTTTGAGTATATGTGGTAGTAATACTGTGCTTTCTGGTTCATTGCCTCTAGTGCTTGGAGAAATGGTTGGCATGTAATTGGTGTTCAATAAATATTTGTCGAAAGAAAGAAAGAAAGAAAGAAAGAAAGGATGTAAGAAAGACTTGCTCAGATACAAGCTTTTAACTGCCCGAGGGCTCCCAGGATCTACCTGATTGTGCTTTCAATAAGAAAGGTTGCCTCAAAGAGGTCAGGGCACTCTAACTCCCCCAGCCAGTTCGAATCCAGCCAGGTGAATACACAGGAAATGAGCTCAGTGGACTCCAGGGCCAGGCAGTTAATATGACTCAGGGGATGAGGTGAGATATTCATCCTCTGCCTCCTCTTTCCCATTCCTTCTCTCCAGGCCTTCCTCCTCACCACTCCGCTTCTCATCCATTTCACTTTGCACTATAATCCTGTGGCCCATAAGCCAGTCTTTCTAGCCCAACCTCTCCTCTCAGCCCCAGAGCCTTGTACTTGGAAATCTTTCTGGAAATATCTGTTTCTAAAAGCACCTCTAATGCACCTTATTCACAATTAAACTTATTATCCTTTCTCACCCCAAACTCAAATATCTTTTTACTTTTATTTTCCTGGTGAAAGGCTAAGGCCCTTTCATTCATTGGGCTTTCTGAAATACAAAAAAAGGATCTACCTGAACCAATGTGAGCTCTTGTCACTGCTGTCATTCTTTGTTAGCTTTCAGGTGAAAGGAGTTCAGCACCCAGAGTCCGGGCCAGCAGGTCCCACTGTATCGATCTGGGCCGGAAGCAATTTCCTAAGAGCTGTACATATTGGGAGTCATATACTTTTGGACAAGGCCATTTGCACTTGGTGCCAGAGGTGCTTTCAACACATTTTCAGAGTAGCTTTCACGGTCATGGATTAGCTCTGAGCTGGTGGCTGCGAGGAACCTGGAACTGAGGAATTTTCTAGGATACAGAGATTTCAGTGCAAAACCAGGATGGTTTCAGGCAAACTGGGACAATGGGTCACCCTGGGAAGGGATGTCTTATGATTGTGCAATAATAGGAAGCAAGGTAATGGGAGAGACGTGCAGAAAGTCTATTAACATCAAGTCTTTTGGGCCATATCAATGCACGAGAGCACTATCCCTGTATTAGTTGTGTAGACTATAAGAATCAGTGCTTTTGTAATGATGTACTATTTAAAACAGTTTTTATTAATAGAATCTTTGGGAAGGTATTTACTGTGATTCTATGAGCTACTTGCCTTGTATCTGGATAATTAATATAGACAAATAATACAAATCTGTGACCAATTGTCTGTTTGACTTAGCCATCTAGTTTCAGCTTTATGAACATGAGTGTACATTCAACTAATGGGTAGGTATTGGTTTAATCAAGTGCAAGAATGCACGAGGATATTTGAAAATATTAATATTCCAAAGACATAGTCAAGCGAATATTCCATTCACTACAGTGGGCATTTTGAATTACTTAAAAATAGTTGGCTTTTATGGTCAATTGGCTATAGCTATGTTACTGGTAATAAACTGTAAATCTTAACGTATCACCTTTTAAGATCACCTTGGATGCTATTTTAAGGTAGAAGGAAAATGTAAGAATTTATACAGCATGCCAATTTCATTGTAATTGTTATTAATAAATTAGCTGAGAAGGGGGAAATCAAGCAATGAATTGCTGGAATTCATTAAATCGAGGATAACTCTCTTTGTGCTTGAGCCAATTACTTCCAAGATAGAGTGCTTGGAAGGGTACAGTAACATCCAAGCCAAGATGTCATAAAAGTGAGGGAAAAATCACTAGTGGGATAGAGTAGCAGTGGTGTTGTCCAGGAATTATAATCCTAGTTAAGGTTGAACCCAAAGTTCACTTGACCAGTTCTCCAGAAAGCTCACGCTTGTGTCTTAGTGGCTCAATGTTGAGACAGAGTTCCTGGGTTCTTATCAACTGTGGGGCATTATACACATTAGCTAACCCCTTCAAGCCTTGATTTTTCTGTTTGTAAAATTATATCTTGAGCTGTTGGGTTGAGTGCCCCAAACTGTGTTAGTGGATATTATTTTATACACTACATATTAAGCTTAACATAATGTATAATAGCTAACATATTATGCAATATGTTAATATATTGCCTTAGATTGGGGTGTGATAACAACGTGCCAAGGACTGGGTAGCTTAATAAGGGACATGTATTTCTCACAGCTCTGGAGGCTGGCAAGTCCAAGGCCAAGGTGTCAGCAGATCTGGTTCTTGGTGAGATGGCCACTTTCTTGTCGTATCCTCATGTTGGAGGAAGAGAGGTGCCTTTCTCTTCCTATAAAGGCATTCTTCCCCTCAAACCTCATACACGTAGTTACCTCCCAAAGACCCTACCTCATAATGTCTTTTCACTGGGGGTTAAGACTGTAACATATGAATTTACGGGAGAGGCAAACATTTAGTCCATAACATCTATACTAAGTAATAAAAATAAGACAACTAATGTATGTTACTTATTATTATCAAATAAATTTTGGAATGATTAGTGATGAGAACATCTGTTGGTTAGCATAAGAATAGCTGTCAATGTTTTTTTTTGCATTAATTTCCCTTTACTGTGAGCATGAGTTTGGTGATTTGAAGGATCACATATTACTGAAAATGAGTTAAAGGTATAGTAGTGATTAAAAGGACAGAAACTTGGACAAATGTCATTACTTGGGAAAATATCTCATAGTAAGTGCATTCCTTGAGTATAATGCATTGGTGGATAGCACATCCCATAATGAATGTTCAGTGTTCATTATTATAGATACTATTTTTTTTTGAGAGCCATCAGACAGGTAACTCCAGGGTGGCCTTGAACTGTGTTTGAAAATGTAGGATCTTTTGCAATTTGCATGCTCTTGGTGAAATGCACGTAGTTCTTCAAAGGATGTAATGACAGGTAGAAATGAAAGAGACTTCATTTTAAGGGCCGGGCACAGTGGCACACGCTTGTAATCCCAGTGGCTCAGGAGGCTGAGGCAGGAGAATTGCAAGCCAGCCTCAGCAAAAGTGAGGCACTAAGCAACTCAGAAAGACCCTGTCTCTAAATAAAATACAAAGTAGGGCTGGGGATGTGGCTCAGTGGTTGAGTGCCCATGAGTTAATCCCCAGTACCAAAAAAAAAAAAAAAAAAAAAAGAACTCATTTCAAATCAATAAGTGATCCCTATTAACAAGCCTAAATGTGACCCTCCATCACCAATTTTGTAATAGTCTATAGGCACACATAAGCTTCAGTTGAATGGAAAGAAGCAGTAAACTAAATCAATATTTGGCAAATATAGGAAATCCTGATACTAAAAGAGCTCAGTATGTGGTCCATGATAAGAGTGTAAAACATATCTATTTGATGAAAGTTGGATCCAGGCAGGTTGAATTATCTGTTTCCAGAATGGGAGAAAGGATTTGTTTCTCAGAAAACTTATCTTTCTGACTTCAGATCTGCTAATGTCAGAAACATCAAAGGAAGATACTACAACTCTAATACTACCTTGTTCCAGTTACTAAACTTAAAAACAAGACTATCAATTTAGAGTAAAATTGATTGCTTTTCTTTAAAAACAATTGGAGAAAGGAAAGGGGGTGTGTCTGCTCACCACAGTGAGCATTTGTGGAGTGAATGTGTGAATGTTGAAGGGTGCCCTTGGGGATTCATTCAGGGGAACACTTAGATTTACATTCATGTAATGTTTGGAGGAGAAGGATAGGAGGCTGAGTTGGGTAGAGGTTTCAAATGGAGGAGTCTTATCCTGAAAGGATGGATGGGAACAAGTGGGGCAGATGGAACTTATGAACCTGACCTTTGGGTGGGGTCTTCACAATGGTCAGTAATTACAAGCCCCATTTCCTGATTGGTGGTTCCTGGGGGAGGGAGGAGTGGGGGCTTCGCTCCCTGCTGATAAAGTTTAATGTCAAGTGTAGACTGATTTGCTTTACCTCCAGGCCCTTTTTTCTCAACTTAGAGATGGCGGCTGTTTTTCTGTCAGACACAAGCTTCACTTAATGACTGTGTAGTTTATTACCCAGTAGGTCATATCCTGTATATTTTAAGAACAAACACCTCAGAGACCGTGACTTGGTGGAAGGAGATGACATGTGTCACTGCTGTTATTTTCACTACAGCCTGGTGGAAAAACTAATTACCTTTTCATCTGGGCAAATTCAGAGGTCAGTTTACCACTAGTATATCACTACATGACAGGGAACACGGGTAATTAGGTGGGATGTGTAACCTGGATATTCCATGGATCTCATTACATCTTATTTAGAAAGGCTATAATTTGATTGGTGGAAAATTAAGGCATCTTCTCATGGGTCATTTTATCTTTCTGCAATAATAATTCTTGGCTTGATTAAAAATTGATCCAGTGTCTTCAAGTGAATTTATTATTGCAGCAATCTATCACCCCCAGACAGATAATCTGGTTCCCATCTTTATCTGATTTGAAAAATCTGTCACTTATTATGTGTTGTTTTTTTCAATCATTTAAATTGATAGCATTCTAGGAAGGCATTTGCAACCCCAGGTTTCTTGGAGGACAGCTTACAGAACATGTGGGTGCATCCTTTTATGGCAAAGGATTGGATAATCTGTCAATTTTAATAAATCGATTTTGAATTGGTCTAAGGCAACATTTTCGCTATTAAAAATAATCAAACTCCATTTTGAGGAGTGAGAACAATTGAAGGATAGTGGGAAGGCAGATTTGCTTCTCTGTTTCTCTCTCTCTCTCTCTCTCTCTCTCTCTCTCTCTCTCTCTCTCTCTCTTTTCTTTTGTTGAACCAAAGGACTTTAATTCTTTTATAGATCCAAGGCTCCAAGACTTCATTCTGAGCCCTGGAGAGTCAACCAAAATATGTTTGATGACACTCAAGAAATGACAGTCAGTCCATAGGCAGGAAATGCATTTCCAGTTCATTCTGGCATTCAAAGAGACATAATAAACTTAATGATTCACATTTTTATATCTTTTTTTCAGCTCATAGTACTAGACCAAATAGAAGATATAAAATTTGCAAACATCAAATGCATTTTTGGGACTCTCCCTTTAAGAATAGCTGTCACTTATTAAGTGCTCACCTCCATGGAAGTACTTTATGTGGATTAGTTTACTCAGGCACCAGTGTGGCTCTATGGGAAGAGTTTAGGTGCAGAAAGGTTAATTTTCTGAGGTCACACAGGTGATAAATGATACCACCAGAATTCAAACCCTGGTGGTATCCAGAGAATGGTCAGTTTCACCACTGTGTTGCTTGTTGTCTTAGAATGATCTGAGGATGAATAGAAGGAAGTGCAAAGCCAGGAATTTTAATATGGCAATTAACATATTTATTAAGGGTTCCTACAATTGGGGCATTATTTCGGCGTCTTTGTGAGATACAAAAAATAATGTGACAAGATTATTTTCATGAACATTTAATAATAGAAATGGCAAAAGATAATAGTGCAATACCATTGCACAAGAGACTTATCCCAAACCAATACCAGAGGACTGGGGCTTTGGGATTCAGAGTGGAGTCAGCAACTATAGGCTCAGCATTCCTCGGCTGCTTCATGGACAGCAGGGGTTTGCACTGGGACCTGACAAAGAGTTTTTGCTTGACCAAATTGTTCCTACACCCATATGTGCAGTTCTTTGTAAAACGATATTTTGAATTAAAACCTTGCTAGATTGCTTGACCTGGAATGTCCCATCCTTTGATCAACCTAATACCTGTTAGGGCCCCTCATCCTCCATCTTTAGTAAGAATCCTGTTGGGTCATTTTAGCCAGAATCCTCCCTTAGCCCTGATTTTCCCTCAGTAATCTTACATCCACCAATTACCATCCTGTTCCTTGGTTATAAATTCCCGCTTGCCTGCTGTATTCTGAATGGTGTGCAGTTCTCTACTGAGATCATTTCTTGGTGTTGCAGTAGGCCTGAATGAAATCTATTTTTTTTTTTTTTGTACCAGGGTTTGAACCCAGGGGCTTAACCACTAAGCTGCATCACCCACCCTTTAAAAAAATTATTTTGAGACAGGGTCTCTCTAAGTTGCTTAGGGCCTCACTAAATTGCTGAGGTTGGTCTTGAATTGGCGATCTTTCTGCCTCAGCATCCGGAGCCACTGGGATTACAGGAGTGCACTATAGCATGCAGCCTGCGTCTGTTTTTTTTTGTTTGTTTGCTTGCTTGTATTTTACCACTTCAATTCAGGTTTGTCTTGAAGAACAGTTAAAATCCGGGGAGGTAGAATAAAGACAAATGGTTTTCTGTATGGGAGGAATAGTATTAAAAAAACATGGAAATGGGAAGGTGTGAGACGCATTGGGGAATGAAAGCCTGGAAGAGAAGACATGGGACTGTCAGGATGGAGGAAAAGGTCATTTAGGGACAGGTGTGGGCATCTTGAGCACTAAGGAAGGAGAGGGGATTTATAGAGGAGGCCAGGGCAATCTTTGGTGCCAAAGGAGAGGAAGAGGGAGAGAAGGAGAAAAGCAAAGCAGATCTTAGGGGGTGAGTTGAACACAGGACAGATTGTAGAATGGAAGAGTCTGGTGATGTTGAGAGCTGCTTGCTGACCACCTGCAAAAGGCAGACAATTTTAGCCCTGGAGAAAGAAGGAGTGAAATCCTTTAAAAGCATTAAACTGAAGTTCGTGCGATTTGGTCTCATGCAATAACCTGGGAAACTGGTTCCCTGTGTTGTGTCTCAGGCCCCCATATCTATTCCACCTTGTCTTCTGTCTGTCACCATCCACTCTGAAAGCTTCCTCAGCTCTGATGTTTCTGATTCTCTCCTTGCCTAGCCTGAGTTCAGCCTCATGACTTGACGTTTCTTTTCTACTCACTGCCTTGGCTAGCTTGGATATCCATCAGAACTCACCTCCACCTATTTACCCTTTTATGTTTATTTATGACTTACAGCCCATAACCCCAGCTGCCTCTGCCGGATGAGCCTCCAATCCCAACAGGACATTCAGGGAGACCCTTACAAAATCTTTTATTACCATAAAACTAGACGATAAATGTGTCAGGGGTTGGTAATAGGTATTGACAGTGGGACTTTAGAGGAAGGACAGTTGCCATAGTAGAAGTTGTTTACTAAAATAATTGTAGCACTTTTAGAATCCTGGATATATGGAGATGTCTAAAACTAATGCATATTTTCATTTGATTCATAGCTTTCATTTAAGCAAAAAAAATTGAAATATAGGCTTCATTCATTCATACAATCATTTAACAAATCATTTCCGAGAGCCTAGAGTCCAATAATATAAATTCTACATCTTTTGCTTCTGGATAACTGAAAAAAAACCACACTTCTTCAGCTTTATAGTATCTTATAGTTTGTGCCATTTTTTAAAAACATGTTCACTCGATTCTGAGGGTAACACTATTGGTAGAGACTATTATTCCACTTTTTCAGGGGAAGGATGTGAAGTTTGTTGAGACATTGGCCCCGGGTCCCACCAATTTTTAAATGCTGGAGTTTGAGAATTGAACCTGGGTTCCCTGGCTGGCAGAGAGGTGCTTTCCACCATAATACAGCTGTCTACAGAATCACAGAGGCTTGGAAGAGTGCCTGTGGGTTCCCAAAGTCTCACGTGAGATGGTGATGAGACAAGGCCATCATACAGGGGCAGTAGATTAGAAACAAGGTCTGTTCTGCCAAGGAAACTAACAAGCTCTAGGGTGATCCCAAGAGAGATGGCCAAAGAATATGGTGAACTTGGCCTTGGATTAGGTCCATTGTATATTTCAATAACAATCATGGGGGACAATAGTGATGAGTCTTGGGGAGTTGCTGCTATTGACTGGGTATGTGGGTACCTGGGAGAGCAGGGTAGCAAGATCAACTCCACCCTCACCAAGTGGTCAGGCAGGACTCCCAGACTGCAATCAAACACAGAAGCACTGGCTCAGGCCCAGGATGAAGCTGAGATGGATGTTTAAAGGGGTTAGTGCTGTCTAGCCGGCGAGGCTAGGAGTAGCCAAGGGTCCCAGTTACTGGACTGACCACTGAGAGGCTTTGTTTACGGGTGTTATGGTTTGGGTATGAGGTGTTCCCCCAAAGCTTCTGGGTTAATGCAGGAAGGTTTAGAGGTAAAGTGATTGGACTGTGAGAGCTGTAACCTAATCAGTCCATTCCTGGTTGGAATGGACTGACTGGGTGGTAACTGCAGGCAGGTAGAGTATGGCTGGAGGAGGTGGGTCACTGAGAGTGTGTCATGGAAAGGTGCATCTTCTCTGTGGCCTTCCTCTTTCTGTCTCTGCTTCCTGGCCTTCATCAATGGAACAACGTTATTCCAACATGACCTTCTGCCATGATGTTCTGCTGTACTTTGCACCTGGAGCAATGGAATTGGCCAACCAATTTGAACCTCTGATATCATTAGCCAAAATAAACTGTTTCTTTTTTAAGTTTCTCTTGATGGGCATGTTGGTCAGCAACATAAAGCTGATGAACACAGAAGGCACTAAACATTATCATCTATGATGTTCAGAACTGGATCTCGGAGACTCCAAAAATCCTAGAAAGTACATTGCCACCTGAAAATTCCTTTTCTTCCCGCCTCTTTCTATCTGACTCCTGAGTAAGTCCCTTCAAGTTGCACAGAAAAGGCATTTTGCCAAGCTTCATGACAGCCCATGAATATGTTGATAGTAATATTTTCCACGTGTCTGCTGCTTTATACATTCCAAAGCACTTTCACACAAAATATGATTTGGAATCTTTTTAGGATCTCTGTTAGGTAGATTGGAGGGCATTTTAATTTCCATTTCATAATGGTGAAACTGAGGTCCTAAGGCCATAACACACTAGAGTAGTAGAATTAAGTCTTCCTCTGGGCTTCTCAGATTGAGGTCAGATGTGCTCTTTCAAAATATGTGCTTTCTCTCTGGATTTTTGTTATTCTTTTGGAAATGTGGGATTTTAGTTGGGT